>NC_045691.1:9019473-9370575 GCF_003331165.1 Xiphophorus hellerii
TTGCATTCACACCACAGTGTTGATCTCTGTAATATATGGGTGGATTTTGCTGGTTGCACACTTGCTTGGGGACATACTGTGTCCCTCTCATGAAAATTAAATAGACCTCCTCTATATTCCGTCTCATTCTAATAGTTTATTGCATGTCGATTCAAAGAAATCCAACATATACCCACAAACCTTTTTTAAACTCTTACCATCTTTTTAGACTTGAGACTTAATTTTCAATTTCTCTCTGTCATTTTGTCTTCCTGACTCATTCCTTCTTTCTCTCTTGTATTTAAATAATTTTATCCAAAATTATAATGTCTTTAAACACCTGTTTTTAGCATTTAGCAAATGACAAAAAAAAAAAAATCACAACTACTTTGATCAACACTAAAATCAAGATTATTTAACTTATTGCGCTTGGAAACATGGAGTATTCATCATATTCATAAGAATATACTTGGAAAACAGAATGAAGCATAATAATGTGTTTCTACCTGGTTTACTGTAAAGTCTATGATTATAGTACTCAAGTAGAAAAAAAGTGGACTGCTGATGTTAGGTTTAATGGGTGCTGTATATCTATTTCCTGTAATTGGCAGAAAAAAAAGATGTTGGACTTTTCTAAACAATAAAAGAAATTAAATATTAAAGATGCATTTAATGGTTCATGTTAAGAAAGAATTTCCACTGTTAACGCTCTGGCTGAGATGTGGGCACCGTCACCCCGCTGTGGGTGTTTGCGTGTGTGGGTCACGGTTAGTGTTTGTATGGCTCTGCGTTCTGGAGGAAAGTTCCGCCGTTGTTATGGTTACTCTCGGTTTCCGCAGACACCCTGGTAGGACGGGTTGCACAATCGCCATAACAACAAGCCAACTTCTCTGCTTTCATTCAGAAAACAGAAGTGCATCATAAACAGCCCTGATCTCTCAACACTGAGACGTATTGGTTTGGTATCAACATTTATTCCAAAAGTTGACTGCTGACTCACTCAGTTAGAAAATGTAAGTGGCATAATGCTGGGTAACTTCTTAATATTGTATTTGTGACTGCAGACATGCAATCGTTATATGTGCTGTGATCAGATTTTTCCTGAGTTTATATTTGAATTGGAGGGGTATATTTTTTAGTTTAGAGTTAAGTAATCAGGAAAACTACATTTACATTTCATTAACGCTAACTGAAACTGACCTGTTTTGATTTATAAGAATGTTTGTTTTCTATATACAATGGAGCAAGTTATCCAAAAGAAACATGTTTCTGAAACCAAAACATTTTCACATGTCAGAAAAATTATGTCATAAATAAAACTGGAAAAACTATTTTGATTTATTCACTCAGGAATTTTCTATTTTAACTTATAACCAAAGCCAAACTGGTCAGGAAAAACAACTAAATTAAGGCCTCTAGGTTGGAGTTATAGAACAAAGTTGGATAAAGTGCAGAGTTATGCAACCATTTTTGGAGACACAGTGAGATGTTTTTGTTCAAGAAAAATATGTGTGCCTGATATCATTTAGTCAAAGAGGTCTTGGAGCAAATGGGGAAAGTGAGTTGTTCCTTCATTTTACATGTGAAACCTACAGTAAGTGGTTCATTCCTGGAAGGCATGGACAGAAACATCTAGGCCACTGTCCCCTCTCACACCTAAAAGGACTCTCTTTTCTCAGAAGTCTGTCATTAGTTTCCTTGGAAAACGTTAGGAGCACTTCTCTAATGCTTTGTAAGTCCTTGTCACTCTGTTAAGTGCTTCCACTAATTACGACCTATTCCTACTCATAACTGAAGTAACTTGGCAGTGAATGAAACATGTAAAAGAGCCAACTTTTTTCCAGCCTGCAAGTTTCTGTGTTTTGTTATGCCATTAGTGCTGGCTTGCTCTGACAGGACAGATTCCAAACACTAAGTTGGGATTCACAGAAGCAGTTTGATCTATTTTCAACTGAAATAGTAAAACTGAGTTAGGTCAGTTTGTTCTCTTCCCATATGAAAGGAACTAGTATGTTTAAAATGTTTAAACCTTCATCTGAAATTCACAGTTTTTGTGCTTTAAATCTTTTTGTTAACTTTGTACTCCCCATATGCTCTGTCCTCTCATAAGAAAGGAAAGAAGTGATAAACTGTTTCTAACATTTGAGCTGTTTTCTCAAATGCAAAACCCAACTGTCTATTTATTGATTAGTGGATAAAATAGAACAGTTTTTCTGTCCTGCAGCTGGTTGTCAATGGGTTGCAGAGTAGGGCAGGCAATCTTGTCATGTAATTAAAGGATTTTTTTTTTAGACTAAAGACTAAAGTAAATGAGCATGGATGGTCTTGATTATTCTGACAAGTCCTCTTGCAACTGAAAGTGGATTAGTTGTGCAGCCCCTATTGGGTTGATATGTAAGATAAGAAAAGCAAATGCTCCCTGTATATCCAATAAATAAATTAATTTTATTAGATGTTTTTAAAAAAAAGAATCACCACTCAAAGTGAATAGTGCTCCAAAAATTCAATCCAGTCATATATTTACTTTTTTCTGCTTGATTCACTTCTGATATCTAATGAACTTGTTCTGCATAAGCCAATGCTTACCATATATGTTTCAACTATTTGGGCAGTGAATTATGCCCAGCTCTGTGTTCATGTACATTTCAAGTTGATTTATTAACAAGCTTGGACACCAAGGTGAGACTTGCAGTTGTTTATTCAGACATCAGGCATAATATGTACACCTCCTCCTATGTTCCGCATCTGGATTTATTTCTTGGATACACACGGAGCAAAACCCCCGCCCTGCATATGAGAAGACACAAATTTTGGTTGACACAAAAAGTCTGGAGGCAGCTCTTATTTTCCAGTATATGAGTTTTCCTCCATTCCATGTCTATATAGTTGTACCTCTAATTTTTTTATTTTTGTTTCTCTGTTTTAGTTTGTTCGCTTTCTCTACTAAACAGTTATTTTTCCTCCTGCTGTGTTCTCCCTCTCTTTCATCAATCCTTCACTCAGTGTAATGAATATTTAACGTAGAAATGCTATTATTAGATGTAATCGGCCCTCTGCTCCATCCACCATCGGGCTCAGCTTTCTGGTCTGCGTGGTTTTATTCCTTCATTATCAGACTGAGGTTGAGTTTCAAGTCACTTTTAATCATCATCAACAAATGTTCTTTTTTTTCTGTTGGAAAATGCAGATTGACAGTAATTTATGATGTCATGGATTAGCATTTATTTATCGTTTTGTCAAACAGGAAAGTGCTTCTGAAAGTTCATGATTTTATACCCAATAACTGATAAATAGCACATCAATTTAAAAGCTTTGAGCATATTATTTGGTTTGAAAGATTTTTTTCTTTTGAGCTGCACATTGTAAGCAGGTACATTACGTTCCTTAAGCATTTTGTAAAACTTTAACTTTTTCATTTTTTGTCACATTTCAACCACAAATTTGAATATATTTTATTCAGATTTAAATATTATACAAGAAGTCTCATACTCCCGTCCTTGAGGACCAGTATTATGCAACTTTTAGACGTCTCTTCATCTTAGCAGTTTTCCAAAGCCTTAATGGTTTTCTTTTAATTTTCAAGAAGATTTTAAAGATGTATCACCAGTTTCTGGCACCAACATCACAGCATTAGTAGTTCAGGCAGCTTTTACAAACAAAAACAGAAACAGTACCTTTACCAATAAAGATATACAATATGCTACTAAAGTTATTTTATACACACAACATAAATCTACCTACAAACTAATACAGATAATACAGAAAGCAAACAAAATCAAATCAAACTAAAGCTTCTTCTCCAATGAGGTGGATGAGTAGGGAATTCCCTAAGGGTGAAGTCATTATAGTCTGTCTTCATATGTGCTCTCCATGAATCCTGCCTTCAGGATATTTTTTTCAAAGATAGAGTTTAGTGGACTTCAAAGGAAAAGCATAACAAAACACTAACAAGGTTTGTGTCAGACAATTTAAGTGTGTGCTTCATCCTAGTGTGGGAGATTTTTTCAGCATCCTCACAATGCTTTAGAGGTTTGTTAGAGAACATCAGTAAAAAAAAAAAAATGTTGTGTAGAAGTTTAACGCAGGTTTAGGTTATAAAGCAATTAAACACATTTTTAAAATGAAAAGAAAAAATACTTTGATCATAGGATCCTTGCAAGAATATAGAGCTCTTTGGCAAAATCAAACATTATTTAAAAAGGACATTTTGTGGGGTGTGTCCACCCACTATTGGATCTCAGAAGCCTTATGTTTGTTCTGGTACAGTTTAAAATTCTACTGGCAAAGTTAGAAAACCTGAAAATACTGTGATATAGCGAGTAACTGAAAATCGGTAAGATATCTTTTTAAAACATACCACATTTAATAATATATGTTGCAATTTGAGATGAACTATTTGTGTGTTGGTAGATGAGCCAAGACAGTTCATAGCAGCAGAGCAGAGCTTGGAGATGAGAGCAAAATGCAACAGTGAGTTCAAACACTAAAAAACATCTTCTTAGCTTGTGAGCACACATTTTAAAAAGCTTGTGGGGAATGTAAGTGAGTTTTATATAAATGTTGCCTTGTCAATATGCCCACATTGCTTTTAAATCATTTAAGTTGAGGTCAGCAGTTGCTAAATGTACAGTATATATATAAATGTACAATATATATATAAAAAATCCAACTTAGTCAAAGCTCTAGCACATGCTTCAAACTACTTTCAAATGGCAAACAACCTTTTTATACCGCAGGTGCCCAAAGTCCATTCTTCATGTAGTATTTGTGGACCTTGTGTGGGATAAGCAATTAGTGTGTTCTGCTTGTTGGTGTGCACTAGTGTGGGTTTGAGCCACAGTAATGAAGGCAAGGCAAGACCTTAGAGACACCAGTGATTAAATAAAAATAATAGTCAACATATTCTTTTGTTTTTAAGTTGCAAGTTAAAAGAAAAATATCGGCTTTGTATTTTTTTTTTAAGAGGTGGATTTTACGTGACTAGTTTTCCATTGAATAGATTAATCTATGACACATTTTGAAGTTCATGTACTTCTGAAGTCTGTCTTTTTTAAAGAAATGTCCAAGAAAATTGCAAGTGGGTTTTTGGGGTGCAGGGAAAAAATTATTAGAAAAAAACCCACTTTTAACAATATCAGTCATATTTTAATAAAGTAAAGGTTTTTAGTTTTCTTTGGGTAACAAGTACAGTATATCCATGCATGTCTGAGGAGGTGTTATGTGGACCTGTGTGGCTGCTTTAGTGTGTGTGGCCTTCAGGCTACCTTACATTCAGCGTCCCATTGAATTACAATAATGGGCTGGTAATAGGCCTCACTGAGTGGTTGGACACTGAAAGGGGGGCTGCACTAAAGGTCAATGAGCTGCTCGGGAGCCTATACAGCTCTGACAGTCTGTGGGTGAAATGGGTTTACTGTACCATTAAGGCTAATGGGTTAGTGCTTCACCTAAAATATCTGTCCAGCTTTAGGAACTGGGACCACTGCAGGAGAAAAATATACTGTTGGTAATAACAAAAACCCTTTTCATTTCAACAGAAAATGGGGTAGTGTGTTTTTTTACTCTGCCATTTGTCAGGTTACGCTGTTTTCAAGAGGGTAATGTAACATAATGGTCTATATTTCCTGTTAGCATCTAACTTGCACCTTACAGCTCTTAAACCCTGTGTGTATATGATGGCTGAGGTGGAATGATTTCTCAGTTTAGAGCAGTGGTCAGAGTTGAAAGAGAATCTGGAGTTCAAAATCTGTTCAGGGCTTTTCTGAGTGGATGATCTCTGTCTATGCTAGGTTTTCTCTGGGTACGCTAGTTTTCTCACCTGTCTAAAAAGAAGAAAAGCACATGATATGATAATCAGGGATTCTAGTCCCTTGCAAAAATGTTTTCATCATTTTGTCATGTTACAATCTACAAACGTCCAGATATTTTAGCAGTATGTAATTGTGAAGTGCAAGGATAAATACAAATGTTAAAAGTTTAGCTTACATTTGCATTCAGTCCAAATAACATCCAGTGCAACCAGTTGTCTTCTGAAGCCTAATTAGTAAATAGTTAATCCGTGTGAAATTTGTTCTCAGCATTAATGCATCTGTTCTGTGAAGGCCTCAGAGGTTTGTTAGAAAACATTAGTGAACAAACAGCATCACGAAGACCAAAGAACTCAGGAAATATGGCTAGGGAGAAAGACGTGGAGGAGTTTAAAGAGGATTAGGCTATAAGACAAAATTTCCAGCTTTGAACATATTACAGAGTTATGTTCTATCTAACTCTCTAAATGTAACTTTTTGGCATCCTAACATTAGGTATGAGAAGAAAATAAGAACACTGAGCATAATCCCCCACTGCCATGGTGGTGGCAGCATCATCCTGTGGGAAAAGAGGAGGGTTAGAGAAGCTGGTCAAACTTGTTGGAAAGATGAATAACGCAGGGCAATCCTGGAAGAAAATCTATTTGAAAAACATTTGAGCCTGAATGAGAGGTTCACTCTCCAGCAGGACAGCATGGATGCAGAGCTGCAGTGGAAACATTTAGATCAAAGTATATTCAAGTGTTAATTTATGTTGGCTTAGGCTTAAAACTATTTGAAAGTTTTCTTTGGTTAGACTTGATAGTTGATGCTTGAAGACACTTATCATAGTACTCATGTTAAGAATGTTCAGCAAACATTACAAACATACATAAATCTGAAACGTTTACATTTCATGCCAGCAAAACTAAACAGATAATTTTGCTAATTACCTCGGTTTGACATAAATAACACTAAGTAACCTTTTAAAAATCAGATCACTCTTTAGCTGTACCACCATAATCGTTATTTTCATCTGGTTTATCTTTTGGTTGGATTACAGCTCCTGTAAGCCCTGAAAATGAATGTCTCTGCCTCATCTAAATTGTATTTCTATAACCCTTCAAGTGATTAGATTGTGAAATGCTGAATAAGAAAATGAGCACATTTAATTTGGATTAAGTGAAACCCACACAAGCCAAATCAAATGTTTCATGTGACACTTCAAAGCAAGAAATCTTAAATATTAAGTTTTCGAAACATTGAGGGATGCATAAGAAGCACTCATCAGTGGAAACTCTTAACAGCATTAGGACCTTCTAAATCCTCCAAAGGAGATGCTTGCACCACTCCTGTGTGGTAACAGATGGAGTTACTGCTGTGGTCTGCATGTTAAGGACACCGTAAATGTGTGTGTAGGAGTGCGGTCCGCAAGCCAACTAGGAATTAACATCTATCAACATAAATTATAAATCATATATTTAAATATTTTATTACTGTGTTCTTCACTGCTCACAT
This sequence comes from Xiphophorus hellerii, assembly GCF_003331165.1. Classification (NCBI taxonomy): domain Eukaryota; kingdom Metazoa; phylum Chordata; class Actinopteri; order Cyprinodontiformes; family Poeciliidae; genus Xiphophorus; species Xiphophorus hellerii. Next base: position 9,026,757 of record NC_045691.1, read on the forward strand.
TAAAAGTTACTTCTCTATCCCTCAGTCGTTTTAATCCCATCTTTCTTCGTGTCCTTTGACCTGCGCTCCATCTTTTCCCGTCCACTCATCAACTCTCTCTTTCTGAACCCCCCACTCTTTCATTTTAGCCTTGTTCCTCCGTCTAATTCCAGGCAAACGATGGACATTTTCAATGACCTGAGTAGATTTGGCTTCTCAGGTTTTACTAAATGTGCATATGTAAGACTCACTGAAAGTTGCAGGTTTGTAGCTACGCTTGTATTACGATATCTATGTGGTAATGTGGGGATTTTCAAGTTCTCTTTGTTGTATTTATGGAACTGCTTTACTAAAGATTAACACACTTTCTTTATTCCCCAGTGAGAAGCTGATCCGCTCCTTAAAACTTTAAAACCCTTCCACAAAGCATATTTTTTTGTAATTTCATTTATTGGATTTACTAGGAATTTAACAAAGCAGAAAATGCTACATTGTTGAGCATTATGAAGAATAAACATCTTACTCCTGCAGAGTCAAAATCTCTTCTTTCTTCTTCTTTTTTACCTTTATGGATTTTGTTTTCTGGGTGTGCATAGCAAAGTAGTGTTCCTGTGATTTTAAATTCAATAAAACCATCTCTGAGTTGCTTTGAAGTTTTCTTGGGCAACTATTAATCTTTTTATTTATACAAATACATTGTAGCATTGTTAGGATGCTTTGTACAACAACGATAAGGTTATAAGGCACTGGTGTACCAAATACGAATGCTTCAAAAGGTTCTACTAATGATGTATTTTAAAGTCTGTATGAGTTTCAGGCAGATGATGAAATCTTTCATGCAGATCGACAAATGTTTTTGTTCCCAAGCAGCTAATTAAGGGCCAGCGGTGAAGCTCGTTACAGGATTTGTTACCTTAGTTTGAACTGGCTTAACAAAAAAACGTTTCCCCCCTCAGAGCGGTATACTAATTTATTCTAATTAACATACAGTGCTTTTAAATATCTCTTTTTTCTTTTTTTGCTTCTCTATGGCTAGTATTAGTCTCAAGATGCTTAGGTTGCAACCTAAACATCTTGAGTGCATTTATTTAAGTATTATTAAATCCACTTCTATTAGTCTTGTTGCAATGTTTTTATTGTAAAAAAATATCACAAGGCATGTACATTAAATTTTTCCCCATCAGAAAAATAAAATGTCTTCATGAAGCCCAAAAGAGTCACCAAGAAAATCAGCCTCAGTGTGAATAACTGCTGCTAAAGTCATCAGTGTTGCTGATCCTAAGTCTAAGCTTAGGAGGTCAGGCAGAGTTCATGGCACCTGAGAGGGGATTCCTAATCTCACCTTGGGAATGAGTGCAGGATGCTAAAAATTAAGTGGTCATACATGTATATGTTGAAATCTTGAAATAGATAATTGACCTTATCTAAAAATGACCTTTTCACTTACCAGCATTATATTAGCAGTTGGCTATTTTGTTCATTTTTCTTGAAATAAACAAAAATACCGCTTCTAATTTCTCTTTGTGAACATGTTAGATATTCAGAAACTGAAACAGTCAAAGTATAATTTTAAATCTTTTCTTTCAGCTCTTTTTTGTCTCCAACTCATTAATATTCTTCACTAACAGTCTGCTCTGGCAAGCAAGATTAAGCAAATTATGCATAGAAGCATTTAACTAAATGTAGAACATGTACTGTTTTACTACACTGGCCCCATTTCTGAGCGTTTCTCCGTCTGTTCCCCCGTGTGAGTGCAGATAGAATAGCTCCGATCATCAGCTAGCGTTGGATAACCACCACAAATCAGCTATGAATATTAGCCTGCTGTTACTAATTGATTCAGCAAATTACGATTCCTCACCCTGGGGTTGAAAAAGCCAATAAACGCTTAGTAGAAATAAATCCTCCTGACTGGGGGAAAAGCTGCCGCTAAATTGGAATAAATGTTATTTTCCATCTGTTCATAGAACTGAGTGGATGGAAAATTAGACTGTGAAAAAGAATTATAAAATATTTTATATGAAGTTTTAAAATTTATTAAATGCTGGTAAAACCTCTGAAAGGCTACCAAAACAATAACAATTTAAAGATTTTTAAACCACAGTGCATATGCATCTGTAATCTTTGAAAATCGAGCTGAATTAACACTTTGCCAGCACAGACACCCAACATATTAAAAAATTGAGTAGGCAGTTCATCCTCAAGTTTGAGAACCATTGCACATTTACACCAGAACAACAAGAATGCAGAGTGTCATTAAGATTAGTTTTTAAGTAAACGATTTATTTTCAGAAAACTGTTTTGTTTCATTTTGCTTTCCAATGCTTGAGGCAAGAAAAGTTGAGAATCAGAGCAGCTTTACTGCATCCAAATTAAAATACAGGATATAAGAGATTTAAGCAGACATAAATGAGACCTGATTGCAAAGTATTATGGTGACATAATACGGGTCATGCCTGGGCCAATATGATATTCCCTAAGCATTTGGAACATCTTTAAGCAATCAAAAAGAAGAAGAATAAACTAGATTTAGTTTGCTTATTTCACTCAGAATACTTATGTGAACTGGTGACCTGCACAGGGTGTACTTGTTTCTCTACCAATAATGAGACAAGTACCTCTCTTTGTATTTTTATTCTAAGAACTACAATGTGTCAGAACTACTCAATTTATGCATGGAAGCATATGCCCCCAACATTTATTATCTTTTTCTTGAAATGAGCAAACTGCATCAAAGTACATGTTGTTTGTGTGTGTGTTTGTGTGACTGCAAGTTGTGGGAATTCTTAGTTATGTTGGATTTATTGAATTTCTCAAAAGTATACATTTTCTACAATTTTCAGTTTTTGACCTGCTAAAAAGGAAATCATGTGGAAATTAGCTGATTGAATGCTGTTGAAATATGAATGGGATTATGATAAAAGAAAAACACATTCTGGTATGACAACATAACTATTGATACATACTATCTTATTAACAACAAATAAAAAGCCAAACAAACCATTTAAGGCCACACAAATAAAGACCTTCCAATAACGCAATATAATTTGAGACGTTTTAGTGTGGTGCCAGACAGTCTTCACCGAACTCAAATGGAAAACATCTTATGTACCTTCCACCAAATAAACACTTAACATCGATCTTTCAGGTTTGGTTAAATGCACATATTCGGGTATTAGATGCTTTCTGTGGGTTTAATAGCTCTTAATTGCAGGTGTAAGTGGCCACCCTTGTCATTAAAAGGACATTACAAATAATGTACATACATAAACCAGAATATTAAATCGATTGTGTCCAAGATCTTTGTTTTAGAGCCTTGAACTTTATTTTGAAGGGAAACATGTCTAGATGAATGATGAGTAGCTGATCTGAGCTGGGAACACTAAGCCGCCGACTTGCAGTCAGTGAGATGTATAACTTGACACCCATCCGGTCCCCTAAGAGGCAGCTGGGGTATCGTGTTGGACGGAGGACGAATGAAAGTGACATCATTAAGCCAAGCTGACTAAGCGCTTTTCTGGGATGAGACAATTTGCTAAGATGGCAGACTGTTAAACCTGTAATACATGACTGGGCACAAGGCGAGGATGAAGGATTTGAGTTCGTACTGGATCTTAGGGAAGTAAATTAAGGGCAGGATGAGTAAATTAAGCGCACTCACTGAGTGGTATTGATGGATAAAGATGGACTCGTATATTTTCCTTCCTCTACATAAAACGAAGAATAATGTTTAAACTGTTGACTGAAACTACTGAAGAAGAGAAACTGACATTTGAACCTTTTTATGCTGTTTTAATCTTAAAGTCTTTTTGGCTTTGGTTTGTCTGACTCCTCTGTTAATGACTTCAGTTAATAATAACTCTGGTTCTATGAATAACTTGGAATCAATAAATGTTGAATAGCAGCAACTGCTCCAGCTCAGTACATGTTGGAGACGATGTGAGCAATGAGCTGAGTTTTAAGGTGGAGCTTTTAACATGTGAATATTGTCTGCAGGCACAATTCAGGGTATTTACATAATTATAAATGTGACAGATTGTTGCATTTGAAATTTCAACTCTACAAGGCACTGCTTATGCATGTGCATCAGTTTTTGAGGACATTAAAATGCCTTGCCAAAGTATCTATTTTCCCTGAACTTTTCAACTTTTGTCACATTGTAATCACAAATCTCAATTTATTTTATTAGGGTTTTACGTAATAGAGCAACACAACATAGTCATTAATTAATTCAAAGTATCTCAAAGTCAGTCAGAAGTTATTTAGACAATCTTTGGACATCAGTTTTCTTCGACTCTTGCCACAGATTTCAGATGAATTAGAGTGGGGACTTTAACAGTGTGATTCTTAAACATAAATATGATTTGACCTAAACCTTTGCATTGCAGCCTTGACTGTATGTTTACAGTTTAGATTTGACCTAAACCTTTGCATTGCAGCCTTGACTGTATGTTTACAGTTTCTATCCTCCTGGAAGATGAAACTCTGAACGTTTCTGGCCTTGTAGTAGTGTTTTTTTCTGGGATTGCCCTAAATTTGCCTAATCAAGCCTCCCCCAGCTTTGACCTGTTTCCTTGTCCCTACTAAGAAAAAACATCCTCAGAGGATGATGTTGATACCACCATGTTTCACCATAAGGATCTAGCTGCACAGTTTACATCCCTGCATCCCAACACATGGCTAAATTTTGTTACCTTTTGTCTCCTCTGACCAGAACATATGTTTTTCACGTTAGTTTCTAAAACTGAAAACAAAACTTCTTAAGGCTTCCTTGCAGGCTTTGACAAAGGCAAGATTTGTGTGGCACACAACTAAAGGTTATTGACAGATTCTCTTTTCTCAGCTGTGGATCCCTGTTAGCTCCTCTAAGCTCACCTCAGGCGTCTGATTCTCTGAGTAATGATCTCTCTGCCCAGACTGGTACCTTAAGTGGACATTCACGGCCTGTTAGGTTCAGTCATTCTATGAGGGAGCTGAATATAATCACATCATACATTTCAGATTATTTGTTAAAAAGATATGAAAACCTGGTGTTGTTTTTCTTCAGTATCACTTTTAGGTCCAATTTTGTGTTAATCTGCCAAATCAAATCCCAAATAAAACATGTAAATGTATGATTCATTTTGTAAAAATAAATCTGCACATAATTCAGTCAGCATCATTTAAGTACAATTACTGCTTAAAGTGGTTCAAAATGAAATGCTGTACAGTAAATATTTTATCAATTTAAATATTTTAGTACTTTGTGACAAGGGATTTAATTAAATTTTAATTAACCTGCCTCTCTTGTTAACCTTTCATCCCAATTTTCTGGAGAGCATCGGCAAACGGTGTCTCTTACAAATGGACCCATCTCCATGTGAACAACCCAATTTTGTCTAATCTTTATCAGTGTTGCAACAAACTGATGTGGATAGAAAAAGTAGGAACAGTCTAGATCAGAGGGACAGGTTATGACTCTAGTCAAACACACTGTATTTCCTCCACTGAAAGTAGAATTAATCCTGTTGATGATTTGGATGAACCTTTTAATAGTTTATATGTTTCTGAATGTGTCATTGCAATTATTGTCTTCGTACATCTGCCTGTGTTTTCAGTGCTTTCTACAGCTTTAGTTAAACATCTATGATCCTTCCGAGCCCAAAAAGTGGTTCCCATCAGTGCAACATCCTTCACTAACTGAACCTTTGAATCTAATTTGTCCTTTCCAGGTGTTCACTTGGAAATGGCTATTAAAATCCCAGACTGAAAGAACTAGAAATGCTACAGAAGCTTTTCCTTTTAATGCTGTGTGACTTTTATGCTGTCAGTGATCATTTCAGAATCAACATCTCTTACCAGCGCAAGCTCCTATCTCTAATAATAAAAAATAACATTAACAAGTCCAACTCAAAATATTGTTGGCTGAGCAAAGGCTCTATCAGTACATGTGCTGTTATTTAGTTGAGTTGAAATGTATTCATGAAGAGAAGCAGAATCCCCCTGACTTTCTTTGAGTAGGATAACGCTTGGTAACCTCCAACAAGAAGCGCTGATTGGCAAATGTTTTCCTAATATTAAGCTCCTGTTATATGCAGCACACTGACAAAACTGCACACCAGTCTCAAGTCTGTTGGATCCTCTAAAAGATTTCCTTCATGGATGTATTTTGCTTGATCCATTCTCCCATCAGCTCTGACTGTCTTCCCTTTTCCTAGTGAAGAAAAAGAACCCCTACTAAAGACCGCTGCTTAGTTGATGGGAAGATTGATCGAGCTAAGTACCTGACAATACTGGAAGAAAACTTGTTGAAAACTGCAAATGACTTTATACTGAGATTGATGTTCACATTCCCACAGGACAATGACTGTAAACATACAGCCAGTGCTAAATTCAATTACAAATCTGTGACAAGACTTCTTAATTGTCCGATCTGACTGACCATGAACTGTTTGCCAAAGCAGAATGGGGAAAAAAATCTGTGTCTGAATGTGCAATCCTGAAAGAACAAGTACTCTAAAGGACTGGCATCTGATTTTATAGCAAAAGGTGTTTACTCAAAAGGCCTGAATACAAGTCAATGTCACAGTTTTCATCTTTAAAGTTTTGTGCAATTTTCTTTCACCTTCTGATTATGTGGTTTCCCAAATAAAATACACTGAGACCTTCAAGAGGTGTGAATGTGAATGCAATGTACTGTATTCAGTTCCTCTTTCTTAAAGAAGAATGTGAAGAGAAAAGTTTTGGCTTCAGAGTTTCTACATGACTGATGTCCTGACCTGGAGCATTCACACTACAGAGCGAAAGCACCAAAGATTTAACGTCCAACTAGGAAAACAAGGTTCCTCCCAAAAATATGTCGATACTCAGTAGAGTCATGTTGACCTAACTGTGTGGTTTTGTAAGAGAAAAATACACAAAAGGTCATCACCTCTGCCCAGCAGGTCCTTAGATGCCCTCAAACAGAGCCTGTGGTATTATTAAAGATCTGATCCTCTACTGCTCTACTGCTTGTATCTGCTTGACCTTCTGCCCATAAACAGAAGATTCAGGACAACAAAAACATGGACAGATTAAAAAAACAGTTTATTCCAAATCTACTGGCAAGAAGTTATTTGTTAGCTAGAACACGTTGAAGAGAACAGCTATGTAAAGAATTACATCAAAGTACATGATAATGCATGACTTATTTTTCACAATTTAAACTGATCATTAATTCAGTTTTATATTTACTTACCTAAAACTCTTCAGATGTTGCAGTTTGAATAAAAAAAAAATGTTACAATTTGTTGACAATATACACCTGAAACTATCTTTGATTTTTTTTTTTTTTTAACAAAAGAAAGCTTTTTTGTTGTACAAATGTAGGAGTGATGGCTGGGTGCACAACTTGTCAAAGCAGTGAATGATATTCTCAGAGAGAGAGAGTAGTTCTAAGATTAGATACAATCGTGTCCTGGTGGCATCCTCTAAAAGCGGCGATTGTGCAGAGCGCTGTTGGGTGATTAGTCTGTGTTTTTTAAGCCTGTATAATGGAAGCTTAGCCCAGTGCTCCAGTTTCAGGGCAGGAACAGCAAGCAAGGCCATCTGGACACCAGTACCCTTAATGCTTCACCACTGGGGTCCTTTAGGTCACGCGATAAACCAGCCAACCAACCAGGTGAAAGCAGAGAAATAATGTATTGAAATGTTAACAAAAAGGTTGAGGATTAGAGGCACTAAGAGACCGACCTGTGAGTATATGAATGTTTTATTGCGCCAACCTTGTAACAAGTTTTTACTTGTACATTGTAGAATATTTTAACAATCCAGCAGTTTGGTACATCAAGCTCAGAGTTTTACAGAAGAACAGGCAGTGTTTCACTTATGCATGAGTGGAGATACAGTAGATGCACCTGCCGCTTGGTACTCACGTAATTTCACATGCAGAAAAATACCAACAAACATCTGGCTGATCTGACTGCCCCACATTGTTATTATTGGACACAACATGGGGGAAGGGCTCCATGTTGCTGTGTTTATGTGTGTTCATATCTGTTAACTATCAGAGAGATGAGTGTTAGTCTATGACACAAGCATGCACTGATGAAGTTTTAAGCAAAGGTAGACTTCAAATTATTTAAGTCTTTTTCAGTTTATTGTCAGTTTTGCTGATGAAAGTTTCTTTTTGAAAAGCATTGTTGCATGAAAAGAAAAAACAAAGTGACCTTCAGAGTGTTCCTGCCATCCTCAGCTTGTCTCCTCACATCTGTTACTGTGGGTGTTTGTGTGGTTGGGTCATCTATAGTTGCGAGGACCGATGGTAGTTCTGTATCTTCCAGGCATTTTGACCCATTGTCAATTTGATTGACCAGAAGCTGGAGGAGCTTTCACACTCAGTTCATGGGCTTGAGGTAACAGCTCAGGTTTAGATCTCAGTTATGGTTAAAAAAAAAATCAATGTTGTATTTTCTTTAACATTAAATCTTACTTTCTGCAATGTTATTATCATACAAAACCATGTTGCCAGTGTGGTAAGCTCCAGTAAATGGGTTTTAACAGGTTTATCTTTCCTTTACAATAAGAATATTTTGACCAATAATTAAATTCAACAGTTTTAAATCAGTTGAATTCATGTATGCATTGCTTTCAAAAACGGTCTTTTCTTAAAACTGTCCAGGATGAACTCTAATGTGATTTCCTTCCTTGATTTAAAATGTTAAATTAGTTTATTGTTCACTTTGTTTCCCTTCCATTTTAGATGAATGTTACCACAGATAACTTTGAAATGAACATAATAACCTGTTAGCCAAATTCCTGGTTTACATGACAAGTTTTTTATGCTGATTTTTGACCAGGATCTACCCCTTCTGACAATCATAAAGATGTTCCAATTATCATGATTAACGATATTCTGAGGAGTTATTCCTGCTGTATGTTAAGACTCAAGGTCATCAGAACAACTCAGACCTCTAATTGGAAATATTCAACATACTGGATTATCTTAGCCTAATATTGCAGTGTTGCTCCCCAAAAACACAAAGAAAGCAAAGTGACGGAAAAATGGAGGGGAATCTAAAATATAGAAAAGTGTTGTTTGTAATGTTTTTTTCTCTGTTAGAAATATTCCACAAACTATCGCCATTGCTTATTCCTTGTCAGGCATATCTACTTACTCTGAACTCATCTTTGACCGAGGCAACAGTGCTACCAGCTGTCCCACCTTGAAGCTGGAAGATAGTTCATAATCTGAAATATAATAACATACTGTACATAATACATAATATATAATAATAACTGTGCTGCAATATAAGTTGATCTGATGTGAGAACACTCATCAGTTACAAATTATATAAAATATGTTGTGACTCACTTCGGCTCTAACTATTTGTCAGATCTCAGGAAAATAAAACGACAAATAAACAAGTGGTTGTTTTTAGGATATATTCATAACCAAGACCCGAGAGAACCCAGGCAGAATTGAACTACTTTTAAAATGCATGTTTCTGTTGGAAGGAAGGAACATTAACACTGGGGATGGAATCATAAGACCTCTGTAGGTAGATTAGAAAAGGATAATTTTCATGAGATGAGTAACTGAGCATAGTTTCTGATAGTTTAAGAGCAACTATTGTCAGACAAAAGCACAAACATATTGACACATTTTGCTATCAGTCATGAGGTTTTCATAGTCCTTTACAGCTTGCTTTTATATTAAACAATTTAAAAACTGCCCTGTTGTCTTATGGAAATAGTCAAAGCACTTAGTGTGGATCCAGTAGTAAAACATAAAACAGAACAAATGAAAATAGCTTGTCTGAAGTTATACGAGAGGATGGGGAAAAGCCCTAGTGACAGCTAGCATAATACGAGGTGACAGAAGTCGAGCAGAGTGAATAAGGGTGAAAGTTTAGAAACTGTGTGTGCGCGTGTGTGTGAGGCCAAGAGCCCTCAGCATCCCGGGCATCTCTCATTCAGCCTCTGTTTGTAAGTGCTACTGACCTCATTACTCTGCCCGCTTTCCTTTCGTCTCGCTGCCCAGCAGATCAAGGAGACAGATTGTGAAGAGAAATGATGGGAGCAACGGAAACAGGGGACGAAAGCGAGGAATGGCAGAGAGGGGAAGCGAAAGTAAACACAACAGAGTTTATCACAGTGGAGAGGGGACGTTCGTGCTATAAGGAATCATTGGAGGTTTAGGTGCAGTGCTGTTTGTGTTGTTTTAGGGATGTTTTTCTTATCCTGTTTTTTTTTTAAATGAGGATAGTTTGTTTACTGGGAAACTCTCTTTCAGGAAAATGGTGAACATCCATTTATTATTCATAGGCTGGGAAACCTCACTGTAGAGTTAAGTTGGTAAAAAAAAATAGCGAACACAAGAAGCCTGTCGTGAGTAAAAATCTTGTAAGATTCTGCATTAGTCATGTAACCTGAAGGCTTTCCTAGCTTTTGGTTGTTTTAGCAAATAAAAAAAAGAATAATAATAAATGTGACAAAACACATGGGGAGAAGATGTTGGTTGTAGGAGGTTGTCCTGTAACTAGTGGGTTGCTGGTTCGAACCCCCGCCTCAGTCATTGTGTCCTTGGGCAAGACACTTCAAAGCCTTGCGTGCTACTGGTGGTCAGAAAGACCGGTGGCTCTGATGCATGGCAGCCTCACCTGAGTCAGACAGCTGTGGCTACAATATATAGCGTGTGAATGTGTGTGTGAATGACTAAATGTAGTGTGAAGCGCTTTGGGGTCCTCTGGACTTGATAAAGTGCTATAAAAGTACAGGCCATTTACCATTTATTTTTAACGTAAAAGTTACAGTAGTGTTTTGGCTTTGGAAGCTTATCCTTCCAGCACCTTTTAAGAATCAGGTTATTTTTTAGAGCTTATCTCTCTTGTCTCTCGCCCACACGTACATTTTTCTTAATCTTGTTAGAAAAAACAACTTGCAGGTTTTTTCACAATACCATCTGCCACCTTTGTCATCCGTTGATAGTCAGATAACAGCTTCAGCGTAGAGTAGCCACAACCAAATTTGATCTTGTTAAGCATTTCAGCCAAGACAAAAAAATAATATGTATATTTGTAAGTGTTGGGAGATAGAACAGATTAATTAATTTATTTTCTTCTGCCTTTATTTCTTTCATTCTTTCATTAACTCATTCATTCGGTCTTTCCTTTCTTTTGTTGTTTTCTTCTTTCTTCCTTCCTTTCCTTCTTTCTGTCTTTAATTCTTTCTTTCTGTCTTGCTGTTGCTTATTCTTTCTGGATGCACTCACTTTGTATTTCCATTTAAACTGTCCTATTCATGCTTTAGATTTGCAATGCTCTCTGAATACCAATATTATCATAAGGACCTGGGCTACTCCGGAAAATCTTCAATTCTTGGGAAAGCATGATTAAAACCAAACACCAGAACCGATTTTTCATACTTTTATTTTATCTTTTTTTTTAATCTGTCATTTCAGAAAAACAAAAAAAGCATTAGTAAATGAACAAATAGGGCAATGGATGTGGTTAACAACTGTATAAGGATGACTCTTTCTATATGTGACATCTAAGACATTTTAAATAGTAGATGACAAAATGATGGGCAGGGTAATGTCTGTTCTGATGTTTTCTTGATTTTAGTTTTCCTTCAGGAGTTTTGACAATTTTTCTAATCTCTTAAGTGCAGAGTGGATGGATGAGCATTGCTATCACACAGCAATATCTATATCCAGAGATACTGTAGTCTGCTCAGATTCAACGTTTGGTTTATATAGATCTTATTGCTCCCCAATCTCAGATGTGAAATATAGAAAGAATTTTAATCAGACATTGCTTTCTGTCATTTCTCTGTAGGCTTCCACTTACAACATTGCCTTGCAGAAAGATGCTGCCATCAACCTTGTGATACTTTCCTGTTTTTTCTTTGTGGTAATATTTAACAAGGCTTCTTGTCTAGATTTTCAGACATTTAAGTGATATATATCACCTTTTGCTATTTTGTGCTGCAGACAAATTTTGTTTTGTGATAAGTCTGCAACACTGGGAAATAAAGAAGTCCATAAAGTTTGCCATTGATTTTGTTCTGAAATGCATAGATCCTTAAAATGGGGCTTTTAAAACACTTAATTTTGTATCCTGAGGAAATCTCTGAATAGATTTTTTATTTTATTTTATTGGCCAAAGTGACTCAGCTCGGAAATATACAGGGAACTTTGGCTGTTCCTCCTGCTGTTTATCTCATTCTCTGGCAGATGTTGTGGAAGCAACTCCCACTGCTTCTTCAGCTGTTTATTGCAACACATTTGAATATTAGCTCTAGTTTACATGGGGTGGCCTGTGTAGGTGTTCCTGTCATGTATCTGGTTAATTTCAGTGTGGTTTCAATAAAACATAAAAATCCTTCAACTTTTTGGGTTTATTTTAATCCTGTTCATTTTATGTTGAACATAAACAGGGTTAAAGGTAGAATAAAAATGTGTCTTCCGTTTTTTCTTAAGGGGACGACAAAATTGTTCACAGATGTTGTAAAGTTTTAGTTTATTGGAGGACACAGAATGGTGGACAAAATGCTTGTGGCGGTAGGAAAAGAGAGTAATATTCTTCTGCAGCACTCATTTAGGGTGTCTCCCCACTTGATAGTCTGGTAGACTCGGTTCAATTGAGGACTAAAATTATAACGTTTGTTACATTTTCAACTGGTGTGGTTTGCTTTCACACTGCACTGTGTCAAATGAACCAAACCAATTGAAAAACAAGTTCACCTCCTAAGCTGCAGAGGTCCTACTGCTGCAACTAGAACCACTGAAAGAAACAAAAACGTCTGAAGAAGACACTGAGTGCAACTTCCTTCATCATAAAATGTAAACAAAAATGGAGTGGCATCACATTTTAGTGGTTATAGGATTTCTCTTTTGTCTTTGGTAAAATACCATGAGTAATTTCCCCAGTAGCGCTAGACATGCACAATTGTTTTGGTTATATTTACCCAGAATTCCCTGTGCTATAGTTCGCTTGCTGCTTTCGGAGGGTCTCCGGTTCGCTTGATATCCACATATTCATTTGGTCTGCTTTAGAGTTCAATTACGCATTCACACCTCGTGAAATTAGCCGGACTTTCTATTCAATCCAACTAATATTTGAATAAAGTGGACTACGCAGGGCTGGTCTGAATGCACATTAAGTCAGATCACAGTTTTAATTACTTCACGTTTTACCAAACTCCACTTTGCATGTCTTCCTAGATTTTGACATAAGCTACACTGTCATCATGTCATTTTCACTCTTTAATGCTGTTAACAGACGATTGACAGTTGGCCTCCCTACTGATGTAAATCTACTTAAAATTCCTGCTACAGACGAGAACTCTCACTATGTGATGTTACGTTATCTTTTGCTCTGTGTTTTTGAGCTTGCAGGCATATGCTACAGCTGTAACCCTGCTGCTTGTTGCTTTTTTTGGTGCCAATTCCAACTCTCTGTGGTCCAGGTGGGCCTGCTGTGAAAAATGCACTCCCATTCTCATAATGTTCCTCATTTTTGAATGCAGTTAAAAGTTGTGCCCTTCTAATTCTTCTTGCTTCATTTAGTAGACTTATTTCCTCACCTTGTATATTCACGTCTTCAGGGTGTATCCTGTCTCTTGCTGATGGGAAAAAGGCAAACTTTGTTTTAACAAAATAATTTTCACATTAGAATAATAGAATGTTTATTTTTAAAGCACTCAATACTATATACTACAAATATGGAAGTATATGTTGGAAAAAGAAAGATTTTATGTTAAAATATGAAATAGGTCTATGCTTCTGTAGATCTAATTATCTTCTCTGGATATTTAGTTGGAGTAGAACCCATGAGTTTTCTACATTACTTTTCCTTTAACGATTGTAAAGGTGTCTAAGAGTTAGCAAGAGAATTCAAGAGAAAGAATGAGGGTGTGATGAAATTAAAGAGATAAAGTTATGCCCTCACACAGGAAGAATGTGGGTGGGAAAATAGATTTGCTTGGTAGCTGCCTGAAGTTTCACAATTCACATCTACGGTACATTCAGTCACATTTCTCAAGGACTACTGAGCAAAGCTTGCACTTCAGAAAATGTCATGATTCAGCCCATTTGCTTAATCTTTCTTCCTTTTTTAATTACTCATCTCTTTTGTTCCTCCCACTTCCATCCTGCACCTGGTAGAACATTATCAGTCTCACTCTGAGTCGGTGTGCAACAATTATTCACGCACATTGTTTTGTTGGGAAAAGGGCAGAAGTTGCTTGTCAACTCATATTGATGTTTTTCATTACACTTCTTTTGAGCTCCATGTCTGATCACTTTTTTTCCATGGTTACTTTATGAAAGGTTCAAAATGTCCAGAGACATGCTGCTATTTGAATTCATAAAGTAAGATTTGTCAATTTATTCAATGAGGAGGAGGAACTAAAGAAAAATGTACATCTGAGGACAGATTGGAGACCTAACGAGCCAGCACCCTACAAAACACCATGTAAAACCCTGTTTGCCTTTTCACTGCAGTGGTGGATTATAGCTTTTGACAAAAACTCTAATTTGAAATACCAAAATGTTCTCAGTATTCAGATAGATTATTGCGATTTCGGTTCTAATTCTTTGTAGCGATGTTATTTAGATCTATTGCTTCATCTTCTCTGTCAGCTATTGCTGGGATTTTCAGATGGTGTCATTATATTCATCACATCATCATACATACGTATAAAGAAATTCTCAAAGAGCTATTTTTGTGTCACAAAAGTCACTCTTACAATTATCTGTCCGATTTATTATTTATTTATTTTCATACCTTAATTTTTACATTTCCTGGGTCTGAATCATGACATGTAGCTAACACAACTCGAGACTGAAGAAATACAGCATCTTTACTGCATGTCTGGAATTTGCTTAGAAGTGTCATAAAAGTAATTTAATACATTTTTGCTTTGGTTCTAACAAATTTGCTCTTGTAAAATGGATGAATGGACGAATAATATTGCAATACTATTTTCAGACTATGGCTAACAGGCTACTATACAAGCAGTGTCTGTATTAAACAAGTAATATTAATCTCAGTTTCCACCTAAACCTGATGTGCTAATATCAACTTGTTGAACTTCTGTGTTTCAAAATGTGTGTTCACTTAAAAACAGTGTCTAAATTAAACTTTTTGTCTTCATTTAAATTAAAAAAACAAAGCTTATAGTTTTGGATAATTTGGAATGTTTTCTGTTTTCGATATTATGTCAAGGTTTCATTTTTTTAAATTGCTGTAATACCATAAAACTGTAACTTATGTTACTATAACCCTGGCCTAAATGCTGCATTATACACAACAACAGTAAATGCTTTATAATCTCTCTAATGTAGTACATAAGAGCATATTTGACATTATGTTAGACTTTCCTGCTTGACAAACGTGTGGTGTGTACTGTGGGTCTTGGTGTCAGGAGGTAGAAGTGAGCAGCAGTCAGAATAAATGTTACTCTCACAGACTGACACAGGTTACATAATCTAGTGAGAAACCTGTATTCACTGAATACAGTGAACGCAGTTTGTTTCATATAGAAACTGTGATTTTTCAGCATGTTTGTCCATTTTTCATTTTCTGGAGTATGAAACCACATGATTAAAGTTTGTCAATATGCCTCTATATTTCCATTAAGCATCACTGTAGGAGAAATGGGAACCTTGCAACAAAACGAGGGCATATTATAAACTTGCACAATGTGCAAAACGCTTAACAGTCGCATTCCTGTCTTTGTTCCTTGTGGTCATAGACACTTACTCATGCGCACACAATTGTGAATTGATCCATTAAAACGCATCATGTATGCATGCTGCAAAGGAACGATAGCAAAAGCCGCAGAACTCAATGAACTGTTTCCTAAACTCTGATTCAATTGAAAAAAAGCCCTTCTCCTCTTTTTCTCTGTCACTTCATTTCTTCCTCTCATTCTTTATTCTTAGCGTTTTATGAAGTCAATCATTTGTAGTTCCCAAGTGATTGAGTCATTATGGTTTTGCCTGAAGTCGTTGACATTTTGCAGAGAATTAATGCTGCATCTTCATCTCTCTGGGGAAAATTAATGTGGGCTTACATCAGAAGAAAGCTTTCCTCAAAACTCTGGTTTGTTTACAAATAAGCACACATTTAAAAGAGATTTTGAAGAGCATATTTGTTTTGATTTTACTACTTTTGAAATTATTTTCTTGGCCAGTGCTCTAAAATCCAGCTGAAGATGCAGATTACCACACATTTATTTGTATGGTAATCCCATTTAGAAGAAAAAACCCACCAAGATGTTTGGATGATTTGTACTGTCTTTTAATGAGGTAAAATGCTGGTCAACAAAATTAAAACAGGAAAAGCGAAGTTCTACTGAATTCTGACAGCGTCAGTTAGCTTTCACTAAAACATTTTAGCCATGTGGTGGAGTTTAATTCCTAATATGTACTAAATAAATAATTTATTTATACTGGATCTTTCTTTAGTCAATTTGTTTCTTCTGATAGATAGAATGGATTCATGTTTTGCTTTTTGTTTTAGTAAAATGGCTTTTCCCCGAGTGCCAAAGATTGATATTTGGTAAATAAAATCTTTAAGGAACTTCAAGAAATATATTTCTTTACGTATATTAGATTGTTACTCGATCATCAATGTGTCAACATTGTCTTATTTAACAGTGGTTAAAAAAACAAAACCTGTAAATAATAATACCATGCAAAAAAAAGTGCAACTAGTGCACTTAGTTTTGAGCCTTGTATTATGATTAAACTGTTATCAGGGAATGCACCTGCACATCTTAATGCAATGTATGAAATTTGGAGGTTCACTATGTCTTCTTTAACTGGCCTGTGATTTGAAATGGAAAAGCATCTTGCAACATTTTTCCAAAAACAAGATATTAATTAAAGCAAAATGTACAAATTTTTTCACCTCCTACTTTTTTACAGTGCACTGTGAAGCATTCACACCCCACACTCTGATCTCAAGGGGTGATTTGTTATCCAAGTTGTGTGTTCCAGCCAGGCAGAGTTTATCCAGGTCAGTAACTTGATCTGATTAAGTCAGTTTACAGTTGCCCAAGGGTCGTTTCCTTTGCCTCTCATGCTTTCTGCCTCTCATTTCTCACCTCAACTCTTCTCTTTTTCCTCCCAATCATTTTTTCTGACTTCTCTTGTGCAGCTCATTTTATTTTATTGTTGTTTTTTCCTTTTTGAAAGCCATACTTGATCTTTCTCTCTAATGATGTTTTTTCCTTTAAACATTTTATTTCTATAATAAAATGTTTAAAGAAGATTACAACTTCTGCCTAGTACTTTAAATCAGTCGGCTGTAGCTTTATTAAATTTGTCAACTTTATTTCCTCAGTTTGTAGATCTGCAGAAATAAATTTATTTATACACTTTCCTTGTTCTATTTAATCAAATTTACAGTTTTCATTCTAACATTTTTCCATTGCAGTTTTTATTTATTATACCCAATTGTGTCCTTGTTTCAGTTGTATCCTTATCTTTCCCTCTGTTCCTTGATTTGTTTTTACATTTCTTCATCTCTCTGCCCCATACTTTCACAAATATTAACCGTATTTTTCTTTACCTTTGTCCTTTCATCACTTCTTGAGTGTGTGTGATGGTCAATAAAATTGAGTTGCTGTCAAATTAACCTCAACAGCTTTGTTTTCTTTTCTGTCTTACTCTCATTGAATACAGTCTGGCTTCCTTACAAAAACACATTGGCAGAATTAAATAACTAAAGTTAAAGCACTATGTGTCTGCCAGAGGCAAATATTTCCTTGCATCATTACCACAAAATCCACATGTGAAATCAGCAAATCATGATTAAATCTCAATATGTTCCTGTTTCTAGAAAGTGAAAAATATATTGATAAATGCTGTGGGTGTGTGTTGCAGTAGTTACCAGGGGAAACATTTCAATAGCCGAAGGAAAAGTGAGCAACTGAAGCAATTGTCAACTACTATTAAATAGATTGTATAAAAAAGAGCAGGTTCTACCAAAGAAAAGACTAGAGATGCACCAATTAATAACCTTAGAGGATGGACAGTTTTACTTTGATCTACTATAATCGATTACCAGCAAGTAAATCCTGAAAACTGATCTCCCCCTCCATTTCATTAATGCATGAAAAACTGAGAACTCACTCCACTTCCAGTCAATAAACGCATCTACCTTTATGCTCAATAATTATTGAATAAAATTAAGATAAATGTTAGGAAAATATGCTTCAATGTATTCAAAACAACAACTACTACAAAGGAAAATGCAACATAGTTTTGGTTATATATATACTGTATGTATACAGTATATACGTATATATATATATACAAGATTTTTGCTGCTGATTGACAGTAAAAATGTCAATCAGCAGGTAAAACCTCAAAGAAAATCCACTGTTACTGTCCATGAAAAGCCTAATCAGCACATCTCTAATTCTGATCCTCGACAGACATCGAACAGTAGGTATTTTTACCTCCATTTATATCCCAGATTATAGAACATAAATGGTGTGAATTCTTAGATTGGATGCATTTAATCAAGAGTAAAGTCAATAATTTTTGATCTGCTGACTACAATTTAGGCTCAAAGACTCTAAATCTTAGTTAACAAGAGCTTTATTTGCTTACAGTAACAAGTTTTTCTTTCCAGGGGGCTCACATTTACTATAATTACAGTTGTATTTGGAAAACCCAATTGAATTAAATTAAATTTAATTACAACCTTGTGATTTTAAAACCAAGTATAATATGGATATGGAAGAAGTCAGGCAATCTGCTAATTATGTCACAAAAGCAGTGACTGACAACAGGCGCTCCTGCAGGATCTATTTATTCTCTGCTTGGACTCAAGGAGCTCCTACAAGTTGTTTCCAAACCACAACAATTAGCTAAATATTCTTACATGGTCAATTAAGGCAAATTAAGCCAAGATTATTTTTATTTCTAGCTTTTAGTTAAAAACTTCCAATGAATCTTGACTTATCAAAATCGTTTTACACAACTATGACTATTACAGTATCTGATGTTAATAGAACATGAGGATCAAGGTAAATTTAGATAAGCGCTTTCCGTGAATGATGCATGTTTAGAAAAAAATAAGCATCAGGAATGCATCTAGAGACAAAGACACATAGATGACTATGACTGTGACTATGACAGGACCACACAGAGGCATGTATTCACATTAATGAAGGCTGTTGTCTCTATCTGCCAATTAGCACCAGTGAAATGTCAATTGTTAGACATTGGATAGAAGGAGTACAGTTAGCTTGTGGGTGGAGGAATTCTTTTTCTTCTATGGTTTTCTTATTTGTTCCTGTCTATCAGAATTCCTTCAATGTTAATCCTGATTAATCCCAACTAATGCTTCTTTTGTTAGCAGCGAGCCTCATTCTCCCCCTGCCTGACATTAAACAAATCAATTATGACAGGATATGAAGAATGTGTGCCAGGATGGGGAGTTACTGCTGCTACATATGTTAATGCTAAGAAACAGTATGTTTTTCTTTGTCAAAATTGTATTAAATCTTGCTTGAAATTATCGTTAGGGCAATTAGATGTATGTAATGCATGCGTGACTCAAACAGCAGACTGAACAGAGGTCTTTAACAGCTGGACTCTTCTCTCACTCACTCTGCTGCTGTCACTGAGGTTGATGTCTCGTCTCTCATATTCACTCACTATGTTTCATGTATAATTTCTCTACTGTCAATTAGCAAAGCCTCTTAGCTCCTCAGAGCGAGATTTATAAAAGCCAGCTCTGTCCAGGATTACCAGTGCAGAGAACAGGAAGGACACATAATCCTGCTCCCGTTATCTAGCCACAATCATTAAAAAGTTTGGTCTCATTTTATTTGTTGGATCAGTTTGTGTCAATTGTGCACAGTTACAGGTATAAAGACAGGTAACTTACTTGTAGTATGGAGGAAATGTTAAGTGTTGGGACTGATTTGCAGGTAATTTATTTATTATTTTGTTTTTAGATCCATAAACCAGAATCAGTTTTTTTCTTAAGACTCTACTTTGGCAGGTGATTACTGGTTGTTCTACAGCAGTAAACTTGTGATGCATGTTGTTCTACATTAAAATCAAGACTTTCATTTAAAATGTTTTCACATTCAGAAGCCTCTGTTTGATTTTGGACTAAAATCTCAGCATTTGTTACATTTTCAGCTGCTGCGGTTCACAGTCACACTGCGCTGTCAAAAGAACCAAACCCTTTGAAAAGCTTGTCTACCCCCTCGCCTGTGGTGGCGCTGCACCAAAAGCCACTGACAGGCAACTTCCTTCTTCACAAAATGTAAACAAAAATGGAGTGGCATTAGATTTTGGCAGTTGTAGGATTTATCTTTTGTTGTTGGTAAAAGATCACAAACCGTTTCTCCAACTAGAACTTGACTTGCATGTTTGTTTTGGTTATATTTACCCAGGATCCCCTGTGCTCCAATCATGTTGGTTTAATTTAGTTGAAACGTTTGCATGCAATTATTTAGAAACCAGTATTTTCACAGATGCAGAACAGTTTTCAAATGAAAATTGTAATAAAATAAACTCATTCAACAATACTGCCTTATATTTTAGATTTTATTTTTATGTGAGTATGGTCAGAAAAAATGTCCCATGGGACAAATAAAGTATATCAGAGATCTGGAGTCTTTAAAGAGCTCTTAGTCTATGGGATATATCTAAATTTAACCAGAGTCATCAGTCTGCCTTTTACAAACCTCAATGGAGCTCTTTTGCTTCTGTGGCGTCCCAAGGCTGCTGGCTTCTAATGCACTTATGCAACCATAGCGCTTTGAGTCATCCTGTAGATATCGTTTCCCTGTTTTTTTCACATATCCTTTAATGCCTATGCATACTATAGAATAATTGATCATAAAACCTGGAGAACATAGTGGTGGTCTGCAGCTCTCCCCAAAGAGCTCTGTAATAAATCTTTATGTATTGCTTCTTTCTGATCCAAAAGCCTTTGGATGTCACCCTTGTGTATGAATTAGCTGGGCTTATGCAAGAGACTGCTTTGCTCTGACCCAAATGGAAAAAGACAAAGCTTCTAGTTGCCCTTGCCATGGCTTACAGTAGCAAACAATTTTAGAAGCTGATGAATTATTTAATACAACAGTGGAGGCAACCAGCTGAACTAAACAGTTAGAATGGTAGATTAGGCTCTGTAGGTTTTTGTAACTAAGCCACATTGTAAAATCCTGTTACTTTAATGTGTTTTCTTGTATTCTACTGTAAAGAAAGTCTTAAGAGGCATTTACTCACAGCAGTTTTAGCCTGCTATAATAACCAAAGTGTAAAATTTAATGTTAGTGTTTGTATGTAAGCGGTCATCTAACCTCATTTTTAATTGTTGTTTACTGGATCTTTTTGCTCCTTTTTATCCAGTAAATATTTCCCTTCAGATCACATCTCTGACTACTTCTTGAGTTTTTACAAATAAATACAAAATTATTGTAATTAAGCAGAAAAAATAATTTCTGCTAAATTTTTTTTTCATTTTTATAGATATAAAGCAACTTTTGCAAATAGTAGGTGTAAGCTTGTTATGCAGTTGCTGTGGACTTACTGGAATTACATTGTCCCTTTATTTATATGCTATACTTTCAAATTAGCATTTTCTTGCAGCTAGCTGTTTTTTTTTCATTGCTTGGATTTTAAATGTTAGGATCTGGTCTTGAGCTAGTTCTAAAATAAGTTTAATCTTAGTTTTTGTGAAAATACTTTATTCACCCATAGAACTTGCTATAGTGTCACCTTGTGATAAGTCAATCTTAAATTTCTATTCCATTATTCCTACAACTGCCAAATCAATGTAAAATAAAATGACATAACATCCTACCTTAAAGGTCCACTCGTCCTCTTTTAACACGGATAGAAACAGAGTTAAAAGATGCAATATAATGTGTTGTATCTCAGGAGTTCTTATATTGAACCAGTTAATTAAAAAACAACCCAAATTTCTAGATCAAACTCTTTGTCACACCTTACAAAGTACAATTACAGAAGTCTTCATACTTCTTGAAGTTTGTCACATTTTATCATGTTACACCCACTAATTCTGGAATATTTTGTGTGGGTCTTATGTAGTACAGCAGTGAAAAGTAGTGCATTATTGTAATAGTGTAAGGAAAAATTACAAGGTTTTCACATTTTCTTTTACAAATAAACAACTGAGAAGTGTGGGATGCATTTGTATTTAGCCCATGTGAGTCACTGCTTTGTGGAACCACTTTCTCTGCAATTACAGCTGGACAAGATTTTGTTCATTCCAATATGTCAGACTGAGAAAGACTGGATAGAGCACATACATTTTCAAGTTTTGCCAGAGATCTCTTTTTTTTTTAGGTTATTTGGTGTGTACTGAATTTTATTTGGGGGTATGAGCGTAAAGAGGGTTGAATGCATATGTGTGCCACACTTTCATGTTGGTTAAACCACTTCCACACTCCAATTTTGAAAACAGACCAAACCAAGACAACAGTGCTACCAACTCTGCCACTGTGCAGCCCCAGTGTTGCATAGTACAGTCAACTCAATTTTTTTTCAAATACAGAACAAACCGGACTCAGCAGAGGGAGTAAAATTGTACAGATGGACACAAGATGTATTATGAGATAATTTAGAGGGCAGAGAGGTTATATGAATAACTTGTCATGTCACTATGTCCTTCATTTGGTCATTCAATCCCCGCACATGTTTTATTCAAAGTGCAGAGTCAGCGATCCAATAGGGAAACACTGCCATTGCAAGTCCGGAGGTCATCAGAGTACACTAACATGCATCTCAATAACATACAACACTGCTATCTCATGGCGAATGAGGTCTCTAGAGCCAGCAGCAACATGACTTGTTTTAAATCAGAATTTATGTTTTTTTATGGAAAAAAAAGAAAACATAAATTAACAGATACAGGTAAATTTGATTTATTTACAGTGCACCAAACACAAGTCCCAAATTAGTTTAAAGTGTCCAAGACAGCAGTCTGTCCTTGGAACATTGGGTTTTACAAGAAATTGAAGGATGGACAGAATTATCATATTTGTAACATACCTAGGGATTCTCTTATAATAGGGGGAAAGTAGCATACTAAGGGATATAGAGAGTTAAAGATAGCATCAGCAAAGGAGAGTGTTACGTTTCCTGAGGGAGCAAAGATCCACATCTAAGGTTGAAACAGCCACAGAAAGCCTCGGATGACTGATTCTTTGGTAAACAAGGATCGTGAATATTTTCTTTTGTATTCTGTAGATACTCAGCATAGATGGTTTGTTTGTGTGCCATCAAATAAGAATAAACAAGTTGAAAGAAATAGTTTTTAGAGAGGTTCTAACCATTAGTTTTCAATAGATATATTCAGAAGTAGAAAACAAACTAAAATAAGTCAGTTTCATAAAAACAGAGCCAGAATGGAAGGAGTGATTCTCTAGAAAGGATTTCACAGATTGTATTGTTAAACTAGTAAATTACATTTAAAATGGTGGTGATTAATTAGTCTTAGTTGAAGGCTTTGTTCATCACCATTGAAGGTGATGAACATGTTAGAAATTAACAAATTCATGGTATTTCCAGCTTCTGGTCACTGGAAAAGATTAGCTCCATTGAGAAGTAAACACAAGTCAGGATGTGTCGACAGTCTATTATTTTAAACCATAAATAACATCTTTCAACTAAAACTTAACAAGAGGGAGACATTTTTCACACAAAGCCCCAGAAAATAATCTATGCTGCTTTAAAAATACATTCAGAAAGGCCTTAACAGACAAAATTAAAGTCTTTAAAGAGACGGGTTCACATCGTTAAATAAACAACACTCTCATTTAAAAGTGTGACATAATCACATGAATAATTAAAGCTGCAAGCAGCATTGGACAGCCCTCACACCTTGGCATCGTTCCGGCCTGTGTGGCCACCATGGGCTTTGAGCACTGTGAGTGAATTCACTCACTCTGTCTCACGATTTGTGCATTAAGCAGCTACATGATGCTGATTACAAACCTTGAAAATGACATTAAGTTTCTTTCAGATAATGTGAATGAAGCAATATAAGGTTGGTTGAAGAGACTTTTCTCAACCCTATCAAGTTCTACATGTACCAATTTTCAAAATCTTTATGTAAAGCTGATTGGAGGCTCAGTGTTTATTTATTTGTTTATTAAGATCCCCATTGGCTGCAGTAGAACTATAATTATTCTTATTGCTGTAGAACAAAATTATATTTACATAAAAGAAAAAGAAAGCGTACTGTTTACCTTGAAAAAAACAAAAAACAGATCTTTACAGTTCTCCTTTACTAACCTGTTGCAGTTATTATTTCTACATTTTGTAAAATTATGCTAGAGCTGTGGAGGGGGAACAATAACAATTTTTATTTTTCTTAAACATTTTTACTTACTCAAATGTATTTTTAAGAAGGTTCAGCCCTCATAATAGAAAATGACTACAAAAGAGAAAGATGTGGATTGTGGTATATGAAAGGATAATAATAGGCATTTGATTTTCCCTGCACTTCTGGTTCTCGGGTCTCATTAAAGCTATAGCTGCCTACAAAATGATTCAGACTGTAAATTTCTATGTTAGGAAAAATCAATCTGTGTGCACAGAAACTCTGGGTCTTAGCTTTCTTTTTATGTTGGTGGAAATGGAACACTAGAGCTGAAACTCTTACAAAGGAAATGATAAAGAGTCAAAATTTCACATCTTGAGGGTCACATACTCTATAGTATTGTTGAACATGAAAAATTAAGTGTTCAGAAAAGTATGTTCTACATGTTAACTGTACGATTTTACAGGATTTTGAAAGAAACTGGATTATTGAAGTGTATACATACTGTATATGTATATATTGTGTGGTATATATTGAAATATGCAGTGCATTGCCTGATGAACTTAGCATTTATTTGTACTTGGCAACACAAGTAGTATATATCATATCTACATATATGCATATGGGTTATTCTTTTCTTTATGGAGCTCACATGCAAGTTAATTGCTCAAGAGTTGAGTGGATTATAGGAAAAATATTTTGTTTTTGTTGGTTGCACTCTGAGGCCTGAAGGCCGAGTCGTATAGTTTTGGATGTGAGAGCTGGGAGATTATTTTTGTTTCTGCATTTGTCCTTGTTGGTGAAAAATGAAGAGCCTGAATGGTGTGTCAGTGGGATACAGATGATTCTTTCTGCAGTCCAGTCTATCTTTCGCAGGGCTCTGATATCAGTTTTAAGGAAGGAATTGGATGAAAAAAAAAGATTCCTCTCCAACTCTCACAGCAACCCTGAAATGTTCTGAAAATAACTCACTGTCTATGCAATTTCCATCTAGAAAACCTAAAATACTCAGCAGAAAATTACATACAGACATCCGGTCTGCACACACTAATATGCTAATGAAAAGCAACAAAGGGCTAATTAAATTATACATTTTGTATTACAAAACTCCAAAACATAAAAGATGCCATAAGAAGCACAAGATTCATACAATATAGAAACTGTTCTTGCACAATGAAACAAAATTAATTAGGTAAGCAGTTTTATGATTGTTTTTTACTTATACTATGGAGTGTAAGAATACTACTTGTTTATAAAGTTGTCTATTAAAAATCTTGACTCTGATCACTTAAGTGTTGATGTAGCATTTTTTTGCTGCAGTAAAATGCGATGGCGCTCTTGTGAATTTAAGGCATTATATTTACCAGCTCATCTGCTATGGTGAAAAAGTTACTCTGTGATGGCATTAATTTCTGAAGCTGTCAGATGAATTAGTAAAGTGAAAAGAGCAACAATTATCTCAGCATGAGAGCAAAAACAGCATGAGACTAAAATATATGCATTACCTAAAGTACTTAGCTTGAATATACTTAGTCATAGTTGCTGCTTATAAATGACTGTTTTTCTATTAGGAAATGTGAATTAATTGGAGAGTTGGAGATTTAAAGACAACGGTAAAAGCAGAGATCCAGAGTCTTTGCATCAAGATATATTATTTGATAGAATTGTCTGTCTCATATTCTTCTTTTCAAGAAAAAAATCTGCTAACCTGGATGATCCTACATGAATTTAGCTCTGGCCTAATCTTCATCTTATTTTGATTTTGTGCTCTGTTTACTGTAAATAAATTGAACCGAGTTTCTGATTGAGCTTGGGGGTGTCCTGATACGTCTGTTTTTGCAGCCAGTGACTCATCCAACTATAGTATGTACTGAATTTAAAAATAATGGCACACTTACTTTTTGTTGTATTCATATTTTCTTTTTGTTACCTGACATCTATGCACTTTTGTATTGTGGAAAATCCTGTCTTAAAAATCTGTTTTCACCCAGTGAAGTGTGAGATGTGATTTTCATCAGTGAGGCTGCTTTTAATGTACTTAGCACTTAAATCTCCTCCATCTATTGCAATATTATTGCAAATGTATTTGCTTCATTTGTCCACTGGATTCATGAAGTAGTTTCCTATAAATTTGTTGTCCTTAAAGCCTGTGTAATGTGAAATTTAAAGTTGGGTAAACTGCACTAAAGCCTACACTAAAGACAATTTACTCTGTAGAGCAGATCTGTCTTTGAAAGTAACCCCAGATACGTGGGTTTCCACAAAGCAGAAGAAAAAGCTTAATAAATTTGCCCCTTAGATTAACTGATTTGAAATTTAGCAGTGTCAAATTGTTGCTTATTTTCTGAATATTTACATTAATTGTGATTCAGATTAATGTTCGAGCCTGTTGACTTATGGGATAACAGGAGATTAACCAAAAATAACCATGATTTACCACCTGGTGGGAGATACAATTAGTTGTCAAGGCAGGAACAAAATGTTGCCATAGTTCAAATGGTCAAGTGGCTTCAAATCTGATTTATGGTGAGGGGTTATAATTAAAACTACAGATATTTGTGTATTGGCCAAGCTTAGTGTGCAAAGATTTTCAGTTTAACTGAGTGCTTTACCTATGAATGCCTTATTTTGTGTTGATGCAATTAAAATGTGAGGTAAAACTAACACATTTAAGCTTAGCTTTAGATGGCAACGTTTTTTCCTTTATGATTTTATCTGACGTTTAAGATTTAAGACTCCAGTCTTAAATAAGTCAATATTTTTAGATTAGTACATGATTAATGTTAAATATGCCGTGCTGTAAAACTGTAATTTATAGAATAGAATAGAAGTACTTTATTCATCCCAGCAGGGAAATTACTTTTTTTTTTTAATTACTTACTTCTCAATGTGAATTTTGTCGACCCGGATTTTGTTTTTGATTGTGTATGAAGTTTTATTTTACTGTTCTTTTGTCAGACCTTCTTTTTAGACTATTTTAGCCAGTTACCTTTCTTATTTCTTTTTCTTCAGTACTCAGTTCTGCTTTTCTCATCCCTCCTCTGCTTTAATTTCAGGCTCTCTCTCTCCCGTCTCTACTGGGCTGGTGGGCTGGAGCAGAACAAAAAAATTGGATCTTCTTTTATTTCCCAAAGTGGTTTTTGTTTAACAATATTAGAACACCTTTTTGTCTTTTTTTTAGCTGACCAAATTTCATTAGACTGACTGCCACCAACAAAGTGAATGTGAATTGGGATTAACCTTGTGATCTCCTGTCTCTTCCTGGCAGTAAGATTATGAAGCCATTTCATATTTCAATAGCACGCATCAAATCCTCTGATCTCAGCCGGATGAAGCTTTATCTTCATCGTTCCCACCCTCACATTCAGTTCCATCATGTACTGTATCTGTAAATGTTCTATTAATATGTTCTTTCAAAACTGTTCAACAGTGCACTAATTTTTAAAATCTACTTTTATCACTTTATCAAACATGAGGTCAGAATATTTCTGTTATTAGCAGTAAATTGCGTATAACTTTATCTTTGTATGTTATGGGGAGCAACATTTTAAGGGGAGAGGATGTTGAGACTTTTAATCAAGTTCATGCTGACCATTCAAATGACTTTTACACCAGAGTCACATTCAGACACCAATATGCACAGTAGTAGACAACTTGAAGTTAAGTGCCTTTGTTTGAGTTAAGTGAATTTTAGCGTTCTATGAATGGCCCCAAGCAGTCAGATAATTATTAACTAAATGAATCAGAGAATAAGTGATGGCAGTAGAGTTGTAGTTGATTCTTAATATGTACTATAAACATTATGTAAAAGAGCTGCAGGTTAATCTGGTTGAATATTTAGACTGTGGCATGTTTATTAGATGATTAAATTGTGTATGGTACATTGTTAAATTTAGCATAAATAAGTCGATATGCAAGCATTATTTTCCATGGCTTTAAACAAAAAGCTGATAGGCAATAGTGTGATGGGACTATTAGAAACATTGTGCTATGAGGTACAGTTCATATGAAATGTCAGTAAATGACATTTAACATGTCATTTACTGACATTGATGTTACTCTATCAAAAATAATCAGAATACAATAATCATTATTTTAGAAGGGCATTGCTAGTGTGCCATTCTGAAAGCACTAATAAAAAAGAGATTGACAGCATTGTGAAATCCTCTTGGTATCACTGGTAAAGCGTGCAAAGGTCCAGTCGCTGTAAAGCCGCCTTACAGTGTTGCCTTGCTGTGAAGCTCCATGTTCTGTGGCGCTGATGTGGATGGATAACAGATTGACGGAGCACACTGCAGAGGGCTTATAGTTACAGAACCTTATGGCCCCTAACCCACTTTTTACACTCACACACACATACACACACAAATGCCCGCTGAAAGAGATTAGCACGTTTTTGAGCTTTAGAAATAATGACCACCGTCAAGGCATGAAGGGGAGGGGAGGCTTTGAGGAAATTCATTTCCAGTTAAAAAGAGGAATGAAGAGATTTACAGTGGAGTAAACCTTTTCATGATCCTTTTTTCTTTGTGTAGCAGTATCCTTTGATCTCGTACGGCTTTTTTGTTTCTTTTTCCGACATTTTGTTAATGCAGCATAGCGTAGGCAAAGATCTGATACTCAGCGTGGAAAACAAAACTGAATGCAAAGTCTTCTGTTTATGTTAATATTTTTTAGACCTACTTTGAAAAAATTGATAACCAATGCAGAACCTCATTTTGTCTCTCTCTATTCTTCTCAACATAAGCAATGTTTAATCCCTTTGGGGGAGGGGATAATGCGTTGAATACACATAAAAATACATGTGTACAAACCATCAGTGTTAGGACAAAAACAGAGAATTCTTCAGTAAGCTTAGTTTCATCTGGTTTACTGCATAAGAAAACAACAAAATAAAATAATAATAATAATTTAAGTGGTGATTGTAATCTTCTTTTGGGATTACAAACCTATGCAGAGTTAGATTTATAATGAAGTTGTTCATGTCAAAATTGTGCTTTCAATGTAGTTTCTTTTGTTCTATAGTTTTAATATTAAACTTATGCACCAAGTTTGTTTACAAACATTGGACCCTGAACATTATAGCCAATGTTTTATTTCTAGCCTTTCCAGCATTAACACACCTAATTGACATTTTTTGGTTAAGTGGGGTGCGAAAGGGAAGCATTAAATATTTTCCAGACACATAGTGTCATTTTATGGCACTATTAAGTAACTATGCTTACCTTGAGTTGTTATAAAATTATGTAAAATTGTTATATTCCATATAACAATTATATAGAAATTTGACTTTGCATCATGGAAGTATCTAATATCTTGAAATTGACCTCAGAACCTCTTTGACACTCCCCTTCAACATCCCATCACAAGAATCCTATGCATAAAAAATAAATTTAACAATCTGACTGAAAAAGTGATAAAGAGGAAAATTATTTGAAGTTATTGCTACAAGTTACTCAATCTGCCATTTCATTGTTATTTTGGAGCATACATTTTAATCTATAAGTGTATTGTGTTAATGGTAATATTTAGAAGATGTTGCATGTAGAAAAGTATATTATGATTTTCTTGTTTTTTTTAACATGACTTGTACTGCTTTAAAGATCTGTCAAAAAGAAAGCATAGGAACATTTTACTGGTTACATTTCAGCGTCTTCCATGTGGCTGCTGCTATGTGACAGAAAGAGGCTTGACGTGACTTTACCAGGCCATGTTTTCACTACGCATCCCCGTCCTGTTTGACCTTTTAAACCACTTAACATTAACCAGCGACACTCTATGTAACCCCGGCTCCAGTTGTATTTAATCAACTTTTAAGTCAGTAAATGTAATTGTGATGTGAATTTCTTTCCACTCTGCGATTAGGCAGCTTATTGTTTTTTGGGATCACAGCATAGCGTAACAAATCTTGTTTCACTCACAATGATCATCTTGTGTCTTTGACCCAACCTCAACCCCAGTTCTGTAACTTTTCATTAATCTCCTTTTTACTCTCTACAGTTCAGTTTACCAGAGAAAAACTCACCCTTTCATCAGAAGGGGAAAATCTTTAAGCCTAATCTCTGTTATCGCCTTAAATCAAGTTAACTGTAGTAGGTAAAGAAAAAACTGAAGTCCAAAAGAAACTCTTTCTGTTTAATCTAATTATTAAGCTCTTTTGAAGTCCGGCACTGAAGAATGTCAGTGGCAATAGAGATTATCCCTGGCCTGCACTTTTGTGACCTTATCTGCTCCCAGTCAGAGAGATTTGTCTAATCAATGGCACTCAGATCAGTCAGTTTAATGTGTGCAGAAGCACAACTTAGCAGACATTTACAGTGATACATCACAAAAATATGATCAATATGAGGTTTCCATTGCTGGAGGCTCAGGTCAGATCAGTCCTTGTTCAAACAAACTGTCAACGGCAATGTTTCCACCCCTGGGCGAAGCGTGCCATTTGGGATGCAGCTTTGGCTGGCTGTCATTGTTCAGAGGATTAATGACTGGGTCAGTTTTCTGGGTATTATAAGTGTAAAATTGTCATAAATGCAAATTAGAAACAGACTACTATGCAAGAATACGTCAAGATATCAGTGAAAAAATGACAAAGAAACTCAGAAACACTAAATGAAAAAAAGGTCAAGAGAGGACATGAAAATAATTAGAACTAACATTAGAAAACAAGAATCTAACACAAAAAGCCAAAAAACATTAATCATTAATTAATAAAAATACAAACCCATCATTCTTACGGTCATATCCGTCAGTTTAGATTCAAAGTCAAGTGTTGGTACATTTTTAGTTTGGCTGTACTCTTTCCATGTTCAGATAACATTTTTTTTGTGTGCAACAGCTTTTATTTCAAGCTGTGACAAAAAATATTGAAACAAAGGCAGAACAAATGGAAAGTTATTCAGCAGTGAGCCATGTACTAGCTTTAAGCCCTGGTCTTTGATTTTTTAAGGCTCAATAAATCAGTATGTTGGTCATAAGTTCAGCTCTACAGCAAAATAAAGAAAACACTTGGGATGGATGAGAGCTATGGTGTGAACCGAGGAAGGAGGAAACAAACTCAACGGATTGATCATAGGATGTGCAAAAGCACCACAAAATTGTGCAAGCTGGTTTAGCTGTTAAGGTTGTCTGGATTTGAGGATCTACAATAAGTGAATATACAGCAAATTATTGCTTAAAATGTGCTGAATGTGGAATGTAACATCTTCCTGTATTTTATCTGTATTTTTCCTAAATCTATTTATTAATTATCTAAACACAGTAAATCTTTAAGTTAGAAAAGAATACCCAAGCTAAACTTAAATTGTTTTGCAATTATCCAGTTAATCAAGATCATTTTAAATGACACTGTATTTTTCGGATTATAAGCCGCTACTTTTTTCCCACTCTTTGAACCATATGGTTTATAGCCCAGTGCGGCTTTTCTGTGGATTTTTCTTCAACCACCAGGGGGCTCTTTAGCAGGAAGTGAATCATTGGAAAGTCACAAATGGAAATCAAAGAAGAAAGTGCTGATTTTCACGTGCTAGCAGCAGGCACGACTGAGAAATGTTTTTAAACTCATAACCCCTCATCATGGAAACAACACGAAGAAGTTCATATGATGCAGCTTTTAAGTTGAAAGCTACCGATCCAGATCGATAGCCGCTGCACTTAAGCTCGGCGAGAACGAATCCATGGTTTGGTGTTGGAGACCTCTGCTGCGTCCTTGTGTCCTTGTATTGCCTCGGAGAGCAGCAGAGGTACCAGCAGCTTATAGCCCGGTGAGGCTTATATATGTAAGTATCCAGTTTTTTAAAAAACCTTTGTGAGGAAGGTGTGCTCTATAGTCCAGAAAATACGGTAATAAGATTGCTAGTGTGTTTTTAATAATTGGTTACATTTCAAAACATGTAACTGTACTTATTAATCTTAATCACATGCAAATTTTTACCACCTTTTTGTAAGGTTTTTTATGTTTTGTTTTGCTTCCCTCTTGCGTTGCATTTATTTTCTTTCAGATTTTGCTTTCAGCCTTACATCAGCTGTATGTTTTCATAAGTCCTCCAAGCTCTTCTTTCTGTATGACAGGTAGGAGCTACTATTTTAAACTCTGAGGGCATTCAATTAGCTCAATTACTTCAGCAAAAATACACATGACTTACCCTCTTTCCCATGCGTTGGCCACCAAACCCCGTTCTTCTCTCTCTCTTTCCTCTTTCGTTTAATATACGAGCTACGTTGCTCACATACTCTATACGTTTTTGCTTCTGAATTCAGAGTCACTTTAGGGAAAAAGAGGAAATGAGTGATGAAATTATCAGAGGGGGAAAATATAAAGCCTATATAATCTTAAATGAGAACTAAAAAGGATACATTTATTTAATACAAGTGACTCATTATCAGAGTATCATTCTTTTCCCTCTTATTTTTCCATAAATATTTTTTTTGTTTTAAACCTGGTTTTAACAGATTTTCTTTGTATCTGACTTTTAGCGTATGTGCTTATTCACTAATCTCTGAAGGACCCTGTTATTTATTTTGTTATATTTCCTGGATCCATTCCAAAATCTTTTTGAACAAAACTTCCAATCTTAGACAACTCAGTAACTTCATGCAATTCATCAGTTATCCCAACTGAATCCAGTTCCACAGGGTATTTGTATATTTTAAGTTACATGTGTTTGTTACTCAGGCCCCGATACAAATGTCACCATCCATGTATTTTTATTTTCCACTGTATCCATGGATAAGGTTTGAGTTTCCAAGTTGTTGTATTTCTTTAACTTTTTTCAGTCGAGCATTCAGGTTTCTTTTTAGTTCATACATCTGTGTGTTTCAAAATGTCTATAAGAAGATTTGTTTTATCCCTGAAACAGAAGCCACCTTGAACAGTTTTGAATTCATCAGAAAACCTGTCAGTCAAACCTAGACATTGGTTTTTACATACATGATTAATGTGATTTAGCCTGAAGGACGCTGAGCGCCTTGTGTTTTATTTATTGTTACTATCTACATTGTTTTGTCCTTTTTTGGTATCTTTTTTTTAAGAAAAAAGAAGGTCATTTCAGGGGATCTTCTGCTGATGCAGAGTGTATGTTTACAAGAACATGAGTTACATTGTGATTCACACAAAAAGCAGAAAAAAAATTCAGATGTAAATGTGCTCAGACGTCTTCAAAACAAACATAGACACACAAATAGAGAATATCTCCATAAGACTGAACAGATGCTTAGTCACGTCCCCACATACGCCCACTCTGTTTCCTCTTTTCTGTCTGAATAAATTAATAAAACCAGCATGAATACAGACAAACAGACATTACAAGACAGACATAGAAGGCTGGTGAATATTTATTTTTTTGCTGCCTGTGTTTTGTCAATGGAAGGACAAGAACGGACTTTGCAGTAAAATACTGCTGCAGAAATAACTACTGAAGCAAACTGAGATGGATGCAGTCTTTATGGATTTTCTGTATTGGATGTACAGATGTTTGAGTTGGTAAGGTATGGGTTAATCACAGCAGTGAATCTGTTTTTGTTTCGTTTTTTTTTTTTTTTTTAAATGAACTTAATTTAATACATTAGCCTTTCAATGGCATGCCAGTATATTGAGATGCACCTGTAAGTATTTGGCTGGAATAATGATTTTATGTTGTGTTGAGGGATTTTCTGTTATCAAGCAAGAAGAGTCTTTTCCAATAACTAGAGAATGATTAATCTTTGTCTTTTTAAAATTTATTCAGAGGCAAAAAGCATTTGAATACCCATCTCTAAATTCAGTCATAAGAGCCCCGAACAACACACATCACATGATTATATGGTCACTGTAAAAAGACACACCCCAAGTCTGAACTTATCTCTGTTACTAGGCAGACTACAGAGCCACATCATTGTCCTCACTCATTCAAACTTCCCCTTGCCTCATTAGGGGCAACAGCTCAGTTAGACTTTCGTTGAAAAAGCTACACCCAACATGAATCTCAGGCTTTAAAAAGAAACCCTGCTTAAATTCAAATATAAAGAGCAATGGAGAGAAATTGATTCCCTCTGTGAACTCAAATGTTTTACAGCCTCTGTTTGTTTCTTTTCACCCAAAGTTCTCTGGGCGAGCCTCTTAGAAGTAGTGAGAGAAGTTGCTTAAATATTAATATCTGTGTCAGCTGTGACTCTAAACCAGAAGCTGAGCATTGAAAACAATCATTTGTTGAGCTTAATTTATTCCCTTTGCAAATTTGCCTCTCTTCATGTTTCTTTAGAATTTAACTAGCATTCAAAAATATTAATTCCTTTAAATCAGGCCTGGAACACATTCCAAAACACAACAACAGTCAAGTCGTTTTGGCTTTAAGGAGACTGTGAGTTGAAGCATTTTTCTGCTGTGGTTTTGTGTCTGTCTTCTTATTAACATGTCGGGGCTTCAGGCAGCCCGATGCAGTGTCCTCTTGTTTTTGTGATATATGCATAATGGGCTTCTGTGCTGCTGTAATGGAAAATGTGTGGGCTTTCTTGGAAATATATCTTCAGTGCAATGTATGTTGCTCTAAAATCTCTGTGTACTTTCTACATGAGTACTTCCATCACACAAGTCAAAATGACCTTTTCCAGTGGCACTAATACAACCTCTTACTGTCACAGAGCCCAGCTTTTGGCTTTCTGTCTTTCTTCCTTTTTTCTTTTTTTTTTTAGCTGCAGTCTGGATGGTCCACATTATAGAGCTTGGTGAAGGTTTCTTTGAATAATGTCTCTGATGTTTAAAAAGCATCAATTTCTGAATTTCTAGTAATTTGAGTAATTCTCTCTGGTTTCTTCAATAATTTCCCCAGGCTGGTTTTATTTATTTGGCATTCTGGGACACACTTTGATAAATGTTGTAGTACATTTGTCATTAAATTGTAAATGTTTTCTTGAAAATTTGGCTTCATTGACTTCAGTTCAAAGGTTTTTCTGCATCCTATATTAAAAGAGGTCTTTCTGTAAATTACTAAATCAATTAGAACAATACAATATATCAAAGATGCAGCACAGTGAATTACCTCCTAAGACCCTAAAGTCTACAATTGCTGTCACTGTAATAGTCTAGTATTATTTTGACAATGTTGCTCTAGGAGAAGGTTAGCATGTAGCATCTTAGACTGTAACTGTGGCTGCAAGAATCTGTGGCACTGTGTATAAATAAACATGTTGCATCATTGTAAAATGAAGCTGTCCTGTGGTTGCATAAGCCCTGACCTCACAGAGCTCTGCAGCAGCTAAAAACAAAAATGTGGACATATAGGCACAAGGCTGTAGGTTTTGGTGACCATATTTCTTTGGAAAAACTTGATTTTGAAACTGAATGTGATGCTCTGTCATCTGCCCTGTTGTCGATATATAGCCATCAATAAAACAGAAAATAGAAAACTACTTACTTTTCTTAGATATAAGAGAATTTAGAATTTGAGTCTTAATTAGAGTGGTGAAACGGCTCATCTAAAATCAACATTTAAAATGATCTGCCAGTGCTTGATTTTCACCGTCTTGTACCTTCCGGTGTGCTCGTTTTCTGCAGCATTTCAATTGAAATTCATTTCGACTGCCTTCTTCTGGGAGCTGCTCTTTGAGAACCCCCTGAACTGTTGCTCACAGAGACGTCTTGCTTTTACCATTTAGCCTGTTAAAAGCAGAGAGCAGATCTCCAGGCTCGTCATGACATCCCGAGGTTTGTGTCCCATCTGTGCCATACAGTTGATCTCAGCTGTATGTGGGTTGGTGTGTGTTGTCTGTGCTGTCGCAGCCACTAATGCCGGTTCGTGGAGTTGGCCTAGTTCTGCTTACTGCAACTGCTGATGCTAAGACACATTTAAATCTGTTCCCTTCAAGCATATTGTCCTTACAGAGCCTGTCATATTCATATTGTTAACCATTTTATTTTATATTGTGCATCTCATCCTTTTAAAAAAAAAAAAAAAGCTCAAATCTCACAGCTAATTAAGAATTTATGTATGGGAAATGTAAAATGGAAATGCATGATTCACATCTCATCTTCTTGTTTGAGATGTTCTGCTTTTTTCCACCTTTATACAATAAGAGAATCTCATCTACTGCAGCAGATGTGAAGCAGCTGCTGCAACTGCAGGGCAAAATCTCAAACTCAGTCCCAAACACTTTCATGCAATCCAGCTGCTAGGGTGCTGAGCATGCTTTGCCTGAGTGTGCCTTGGGCCTTGTGATTGAAATCACAGTGAAAAGCTGCATGCCTCAATTCAGATGTTTTTTTGTTGTTTTTTTTGGTCACAAAGAACGATGACACATATGCACAACGTCATGCATGCTCGTTGAAATCTCATTGATGAATGGGAATAGTCCTGTTGCGGTGTTTTTGAGTCTGTAAAAAAATGTAACATAACATGCTCCTCAAATAAAAGCCAAGCCCAAGTCCATTGTTTAAACTATTTTTTCATATAAGCTTGAAATCATTTTGTTATCTTGCAGAGTTTTATCTCATTAAACAAGTAATGTTCATTTAGTCTTCACATCATAGCTGTGCATATTTTTGAGACTGGAAATATTTCCAAACTGCCAAATTTTTCTTGCTTTTATGGAAGATAAAAAGTCTCAAAGCCTTATTTAAGCCAGCTGACATTCAGTCTTTATTAGCAGTGGAAGAGTTGGGCAGCACTGTTGCATATGGAGCTGTCCTGTGAATTTGTGAATATTGTGACTGTTTAGCCCCTTCCTATTTCAATGCTCCATTAAGTTATAAAAGCTTTTTCTGGCATCTCATTAAAAATGGTTTAAGGTGTAGCATTGGTATGACACAAAAATATTTGTGATATTGGAACCAAAACTTTTTAAAACCCTTGATACCAGTAATAGGCCCTCATCATCAGTGAGTATTGTCTTCAGTCCTTTTTTTGTGTGCAGTTGTATCTTGCTGTAGGATTTCCTATTCTCAGCCTTATTTTTTAATGCATGGCTTTTTTGTTCTTTTTGGATCCTTTTATGAAAATTACAAAAGAAAATACTTTGAGAAACAAAAAATTTATTGTTTTATTTGCAATATATCAGACAGTGTCAGGAAGCACAAGAATAGAATAAATCTAAAATATATCATTTCCATTAATGTCATAATCTGTGGGTGTTTATGCCACCTTGGTTTTGTATTAGATTTTTTTGGGTTGTGATTATTTTTGTGCTCATAACCTTGCAAATAATATTATTGAACAATATTAGTGAGTGTACAGGATGGCTAGATGGAGCGCCTGCATATAAAACATGAGACTAACAAACTTTGTTATTGGTTTATTCTTATATTTATCTGTAAGGAATTCCTAGCAGTGATTCATGATATGCTTTCAAACATGTTGTCTCAGCATTACACCACTTATGTTTTTTTCATTATGTGTATGTTTCTTTTGTCCAGTAAAATTAAGAAGATTTTGTGGCTT
Organism: Xiphophorus hellerii; assembly: GCF_003331165.1. Taxonomy (NCBI): domain Eukaryota; kingdom Metazoa; phylum Chordata; class Actinopteri; order Cyprinodontiformes; family Poeciliidae; genus Xiphophorus; species Xiphophorus hellerii. The sequence continues at coordinate 9,064,432 of NC_045691.1, forward strand.
CAAATCAATACATTTTGTTTTTCTGATTTGTTTGTTTTACTCTTGGCGTGGGTGTCTCTGTGAGTACCAAGATCCATGTTAATGTTTTTTTCCCTTTTTATTTTGCAGAATTGGTCTTCATTCTGCAGAAGTACATCTGTTTAATACAGAGAAACACATTAAAGCACAGATTGGCTAAGAAAAACTTTTTGTCATGCTTTGTGCTTGCATGCATTTATCCCTTTTCATGTTCTTATGTTATCAGGTCAGTTCAGCAGAGTTAAATCTGTATGAAATATGTTTCTCATACTTCTACTTATTGCAGCATGAAACAGATATAATGCATTATACATAAACACGTATTCAGGAAAATGATACATGATGCATATTAGACTCAATTTGCAGAAAAAAAGAAAAGAAATATTTAAATTATGCTGTATTTTCATGCTTTCATTTAAAAGTCGTAAAATTTGTTAGTCACCCAGTACTTAGATGAAGGCTTGTGCAAAGGGCTTCTGAACTATAAAATGAAAAGATGTCTAAGAGCTGGTCTCACAGCGCTGTTGCATATTCCCCTCCCCCCCACAGCCTTTCTGAAGACTCTTGACTTTAAAATGCTGTTTAGTTTTCTAATGATATTTCAGATTCACTCCCTATTCATGATTCATGATAGAAAACTATGACATAGAACTATAGCACAGCTAGTGCATAAGAAAACTGATATTTTCAATACTTATAAATTAAACCATGCCAAGATTCTTGTCTTCAGTTATAATAATTTATAATTTCTGCATAATAATTTATGAAATTCGTCCTTCCTATTGATTCAATTTTCTCTGTCACTGTTAAATATTTCTTGGTTTGTAAAAATACTAAAACATTTTCAAAATGTTTTTGGTGTTCTTTTGTGGACCTAGAGAAATACTTATTATATCTTCTTTTTTTTTTTAGCTATAATAGCTTTTCACAAGAAAAAAAAAACCTTTTAAAATGAGTGTGCATAAACACTAAAGAAACCGATAATTAATAGCTGTTCAGTTACCTCTGTAACACCAAATCTTTTGCTTTTCTGTGATTTTTAAGAAATGCAACATGTTTCAGTTTCTTCCATATGTTATCCTGATATCACTTTTGCAGAGTTTCTTCTCCAGGATAGATAGGAGTTGTGTGACATTTGCTGAAAGTATACTAAATCCTAATTCAGAGCAAAATCTGACACATATTACATAGTGTCTTATGCAAGGTTATAAAACAGCAGATGAAATCTTGCATAAAATATGTGCATTTGCCTTAACTTTAATTACTTTATTAACTACAGTCATTTTAGTGTGATGTGTCACTCTTTGCTGCATTTGTTAGAACACCACAATTGGACTTTATACAATGCTTCAATGTCATATGAGTCATGAATGACTCTCTTTCTCACTTATAAGGGAATTTTAGGTACATTCTGTTCACTGTGTTGTGTATTATGAATAGTTTTGGTCACGACTGCCAACTCAACTTCACACATTTTTTAAAATAAAAGTGGAGTCATGTTTGAACTTGGCAAAGATGCAAGGAAGGTGGAGATTAGTATTCATCAAAGCCAACAAGCGTTTTTTCAAATAAGATCAAATTCATTGCATTTGTAATTGTTAATTATTATTAGTAATTCAAAAGTAGCTTTAGAACACCAGTTATTCAACTTTACATGAAGACCTTTCTTTTTTCTTGACCATTTAAAAATGTAGTTTTGTCTTTAGCCAAACTAATTTAGTACAGAATTAAAATTTAAAGCGATATGTATAGGCGCTTACTTGGAGACTTTTATCATGAACTGAAATTTAGCATCAGCGTTAGTAAAATATGTAGCTACGATACCTAGAAAGGTAAATAGTCCCCTTGCTGACCTTTAGAGATCATGTTGCCTTCTGTTGGTTGATTGTGCCACTTTGTGTTGCTTACCATAAGAAACATTGGGCCGTACAAAATATACCACCCAGCTCTTCAGGGAGCATCTCATACTCTAGCACCCTAAATTTTAATAATTACTCTCTTCACAACACTTCCCTTTGTGCCCGCAATTTATTTCTACAGTGTAACCCCTGTTACCTCAAAGCTTTTTGTTAGCTTTGATATTCTCTGCATTGTTATGTAATCCTCTGTAAGTCACGTTAGGTAAAAGCAAATGCAAAAACATGAACATAAACTTTTTTTTAATGCTCCTATTGCCCCACTTACAATAGATTTGAAAATAAAAGTATGAAAAATATAAAAATCTAAAATTAGATTTTATCGTGCTTATAGCATGATAAAATCTACTTTTACACACACACTTTGTTTGTGCACTGGTTATTCAAACTTGCATCTAAACCCTCCATTTGTTTTCATCTTACTTTAAAAACTCTCATTCATTACATCACTTCAGTCTTTGAGAACATTAATTGATTTGACAGTGAAGCAGATTGTAAAATGAATAAATGAGATCCACTGTGCTTGTTTTGAGTTTGTATGGAATAAAGAGCCAACTGGCATACACAGCCAAACACAACTGACTTCTGCAGCATGCACGGATGCATACACCCGTGCATTCTGCTGGCAGGCAACTCTACACACACACGCGCACCCCCCCACACATACACACAAAGGGACCACAGTGGTTGCTTTCCTTAAAAAGCTAAAAAAAAAAGTATAAGAAATACATCCAATATGTTGTATAAAATATAGCTGTTGAAGTCAACATTTGTTGAAACCTGACTTAGATTGACTGCAAGCGCACATATTTCATGGATAAATTGCCAAAGAATAAATAAATGTCTGTGGTTAAGAACATCAGGTTCAATTAGTTTTACTTTTGAAATTCAGACATTCCAGTTTCATGCATCCTTCTCATGGCAGTATTTATTGCACTTTTTACATGTGGCCTGAGTGCAGAGTTGAGGTATGGCAGGGTGAGACTGTGGGCGAGTGTCTGACAGCTGACAGACTGACGAGGCCGTTGACAATGATGTGACTGACAGTGACGATAACGAGCCACAGTGAACAAATCAAAGACTCAGAGATACAGGGGGGAGGCCCTATGACAGAATCCCAAACAGCAGCAATCACACCACGCTGAGCAGCACTAATAAGGCAGACAGAAGGCATTACAGTTACAGAGACAGAATGATGACAGCAGTAGTCAGTTACATGAACAGAGAAAGTTGCTTTGATTATAGAGATAAAAGTAACAGTGATTCAACGATGAAGTCTGATTGTTGATAGAAATATTGTCATAAACTGAGTTTTTTTTTAAGCCTAAATTTAATATAATAATAATAAAAAAGCAAGAAGCTTCCAAAGTGAAGATTCAGTTAAATTAACTAACTGAAAGATTATGCAATACAAACTCCAAAATCTACCTTAAATAAAAATATTGCTCCTTTCATTGGAACAAAACCATTTTCTACTCCTGAATTTAGGTAGATATGAACAATTTACTTTTGTGTTGAGTCTCAGGTGTCTTTGCTTCTGCAAAAACAGCAGGTAAACAGAAGCTTTTTCCTCTTTTCCAAAGAGAAAAAAGCAAAGAACTAGAAAAACTGTATAAATGTGGCCATATTGCTTCAGAACAGGTAGTATTTTTTTTTTTTTGCCACGTAAGATTATTAGTTGAAGATCCTTCTTTGTGTGAGATTTGAGAATCAAAGTGAGATTTACACTGCTGTCAGCACATGTTTAGCATGTGCAAATATCTAATCAAATTTGCCACTGTGCATCTTTCTTAATGTGTGAGGTGCTAGAAGCAAAGCAAATAACAACATAGATAAATGAAATAATGTGGTGTAAGGCATAAACGTCAGTAACACAGAAGATTTGCACACCTAGGATGATAGAAGCCTGTAAGTGTGGTATCTCATCTCGGTCATAAAATATGCTTTGTCCTTAGTTGATCAGCCTGAGAATGAAATGGAATATGAAAGCAGTCAGTTAAACAAAGACAGATGCAGATATGCTAAGTTAAAGTCTTCTCTTGTGGCTTGTACCACATTCAGAGTGCAGACTGCAGCCCAAGCTCGCTTCCTCAAAGTCCTCTTTCTGAACAAGGGAGAAGCAAGTGGAGCATAATTTTTGTGGGAGCTCCTGCTTAGCAATTTGCCTTCATATTTTATCCTAAAAACATTTTGTTACAGTTCTCTGGAGGTCATATAATGTTCACGATTTATTTTAGATAACATGAACATTAATTTTTTTGGTGTAGTTCTGAAGTCCTGAGTTGTCTGTACGTAGATTATATTTGATATATGTATAGAAATTATGAATGTCTTTTTGTAGCTTATTCTAATAAACTAACCAAATACTGGGCCTATTTCCGGTCTATTATCTCCTTTAATTGTTGAGAACATCCAGAGAAGGTTGATGCAGGATTTCGTCTTTAACATTGTAAATTCTGGTCTTTGTAAGTCTGACATCAGGTTCTGCAACATTATTTGTTTTCTACTTCTTTGGAATAGCAAATGCTAAGGACCTTTAATTAACCAAACATTTAACTAAAGATTACAACTGAACCTAAACCAGTCTAAACTTTTGACTTCACATTGATGAGCCATAACGTTGACTATTGACCTCAGAAAATGCAGCAAATCCATCATGATTTGAATATAAGGTGTTACAGATCACCTTAGGCAACCAAAAGAGTGTGAAGAGATATACTGGAAGAAAAAGCCAAGGATAATAGCATTACTCTGGTTTTGAGTAGTGTGAGATATTCATCTACCCTGAGGTAATTTATTTATTTTTTTTTGCCTTTTCATATTTCAGTCTTGTATGGAGCGACTTATTGTGTCTTCAGCTTTGGAATAAGCTCTGACATCTGTTGTTTCTGGGCACATCAGGGTAGTCATGAGGAATATTTACATAAACAGCTTCTGGTATGGGAGTGTCTGCAAACATAGTTTTGTCATTAGGGAACTGAAACTAGACATTGCAATGACAATGTGGGGACAAAGTTTTTATATGAATTGGATGCGTTTCCAACTACACAAAGTCAAATGGACTCCTCCATGATGAATAAAGTTAATCTTTCATGATATTACCTTTGCTCATCAGAGGTCTCTGGTATCTCTACAATGGCTGCAATTGTTACACCTTCATCCTCTCTTCACATTCTCATCTTTCCTTTTATGTCCTTTCCTTTACAGTCATCTGTAATTTCCGAGGCTCAGTGACTCAGGGTTTGGCTCTGGAGGTGGGGGAGACAGTGCAGATCTTGGAAAAATTTGAAGGTAAGACTTTTACGTCATAAAAACCCTTTATATATTTTATAATTTACTTGTTGCAAAGGACAACACATACGTAAAAATATCCTTTAATATTTTGCAAATAATTAATAACATAAAGGAATAATAACATTTGTGGAATGCACAAAAAAGTCACTTTCCCTTGGAGAAAAGCTGAGAGAGGAACTTGGAAAGTTTTAGAGATAGCCCTTCCTGTTCACATTAGTGTATACTTATTAAAAATATTGATTATCCAATGATAAGATAACAATATTATCATAAATGAAATAGACAGAGAAAGGTTTGTCCATAGTTTGCAGAATTTTGTCTTGCCATTTGATTCTTGTAAAACATAGTCTGGAACCTTAAGGTACTTAACCTCAACCTCTTAATGACTCATCAGATCATTATCAGAATAGGAGGATTTGACTCCATAGTCAGAATATTGAGCTCACAGAATTAAAAGACCATAGAATTACAATCCTACACCATTTCGATTACAAATGAAATGGTAATCGAATGAATTACCAAGTCTAATGAAATTAGACTTTTAATGAAAGTCTAAAATATTCTTCATAGACTTTCATTCAATCAGACTCAAATATTCTCATGAATCTACACAGCTAAAAGCAATTCTGTGTCTTTACAAAGTAATTCAGTAAAATTATTTTGGGTAATGCTATAGATTTATTGATCTTCTTGCACCATATATAGGAAAAATAACAAAACATTTAATGATACCAAAGTGCCATGGTAGTGATATCAGATAATTGGGGTTTCTTGCATTAATATTATAAATGCAACAGCCACATGTGATCACAGTCCTCATCCAGGAGAAAATATGAGCAAATGACAGAAAATAACTCAAGCTATCCACAATAACAGCAATGCAAGAACAACTACTAATACAGAATTTAAAAGACTAACCTGATTTATTTTAATCTGTAGTGTGCAAAATGTTTATGTTTCCAGTGATACAGAGTCTAATAATGCAAATGCATTATGTAGGATTTATTGCAAACACTAAAAACACTTTCTGCTTAATTAAGCACCACCTTGTTTCATGTCAGGTGATTGAGTGATGTATTAAGTTCAGTGTTTGCATTAAATCAAAACCAGATTAAGTGAAGTAAAAAATTTCTTTCATTTTTTAAAATTTTATAGATTGCATGGTTTTGTTCAAATTTAACAAAACATGTTTCTTCTTGAATGGAGTTACCAATAATCCAAAGATACCTAGTGATAAATATCTAATTAGAGTTGGATATTAGCCTCTTTTTAGTAAAAATGGTTGTTTTGTCAGCCTCTATTTTAAGAGGATTATATTTCTTTTTAAAATCAGAGAGAAAAAACCAGGAATTTAGATTGTTCCTTACATTTTCTGCCGTACTGAGTTTTGAATCGTTACATCAAAACTAAGCTACTCTCCAAGCTGTGACCAATGTCTACAATTACATCCCTACCATCTGGAGAAATGAGGCGAAATACAATTAACATTTGATTGTAAATGCCTTTCAAGCAGCAGCTGTTCTTCATGATACTCTTGCACATTTTCTTAAAGTAGATGTCCTAAAAATATCTAAATCTATGACTTTCTTAAACTGCTTATAGAATTCAGAGATCTGTAGATGACAGTTTGCTGCTGATTTCCTTCTGCTTCCCATCAAGAGACTGTTTGCTATGAAATTTGCCTTATTTTCTAATTTCTTTGACTGCATAACAGATCTGAGACATGTCATATGGATGAGAAAAGTGAGGCATCAGATATTGATATTTATATTTCACAGAAGTTTTAAAGGATTTTTTTTTGCATATGTTTAAAATAGTCCATAAAGTAGTTTTTCTTCAATATCATCATGACTTCCTACTTGAAATGCTGTGTACAGATGCATCGCAATAAATCAGGAGATCATCTAAAAGTTCATTTATGTCAGCAATTCAATAAAAATTCCACCAATATTATATAGATCTAGTAGACAGGGTGATTTACTTAAAGCTTTTATTTTGTTAAGTGTCTGCATGTCAATAAAAACCCTAAATTAAATGTCTTAAAACATTTGAATAGTATGTAGAATCAATATAAAAGATTTTTAATGCAGAAAAGTCAACCCATTTAAAAGTACATGTAGATACTGCACAGTAAATACCAACTCTAAATACTAAGCCAGGGCTCCTTGGGTTATGGAGATGGTCTGGTACAACTGCTGAGGTTTTAGGAAAATCCAGGTTGTTTTAATGGGAACCTTCAGCTAATTTACATTATTGGGTTTGTCGTCTCATATCTTTCTCTTGACAATACCCCATATGTGATAACATGGTGATTAAAACAGGTAATGATATTTTTAGAAATGGGAGCAGGTGCCGGAGTCGGCTGGAACATGAATTTTGCTCCCACATAAAGCTTGTCAGCAGGTAACTTCACACTGGACCTCCAGTAGCCTGGATTATATAACTTTTTAATCTTCCTTCAGACTCTCTGTACTACCGGTACTTTAAATTTTCTAAATTTACTTACATCTAAGAAAAGGGCTTTTTTTGGAGATATTTCAGTTTCTAGAGATTCATATTTACATATTGTTCAGAAAGACATATCCAAGTGATTAAAACAGTCACATTTTAGAAATATTAATAGCCTTTCTCTTCTTAAAAGGTGGAACATTTTAGTTTCAAACTAACTTCACATCTCACCACTGTGAAGAAGAAAAAGTATTCATCAAGGTAGTTGCCTCTTGTCCTGCTGTTAGCCTCAGACAGTCATTGTTATTTGCTATGAGGGAACTGGATAGAAAATCTTTCCCATGATTGCTGCCTCAGCTTTTTAGACAAAAAAACTGCTCAGTAAAAGCAAAGTATTACATGTTGCTATTGTCATTTTTATACCAGTTGCACATAGTCTGGATAAGGGCCAAAGTTATTAGCTCCTGCTAATTTTACATTTGCTCCTAATTTGACTCCTGAAATCTCCAGCTCAAGCCAGAAAGAGACTTAGGTTGGAATGTGTTGTTTTGGAGATAATAACAGAGAATGCTGCCTATTAGCTACAGCTGGGCAGGACAATAGCATATATCCAGTGCCAGTGGCTGATTAGGCCTTTCTTCATCTTGGTGGTAAGATGTCCGCAAGGAGCGAAGAGATGCAGATGGAGAGAGAGGAATGCTCTGTTGATGGGTGGAAGAAAATTGCATGGATTAACTTCTCTCTACTAGCATTCTTCTTCTTTAGTATTGTCATCTCCTCCTCTCCTTCCTTATTGTTTTATTTATTTATTTTTATGTAGTCTTCTTCCCCCATTTTCCTGTTCCTTCTTTCAGTTTCTGCAGCTCCAATTCTGCACTTGCTGTGCTTGCTGACCAAAACAGAGTTGTGTTAAAGGTTCAGCTATTCCCATTGCAGCCTATCAGCATCTAATTTGCTCTGGTTATGAAATGCAACACTGCTAGTGAGGAACACGGGCTATTATCTGAGCTCATGTGGCAGAAACTGGTATCTCAGTGTTCCCGTGACGCACAATGATTATCAGGCCAAACCAGGCCTTACTTTTATCAGAGTTCCTCGGGATAATGTGAAGATCCACACTATTGCTGTCATTATGTGAATAGCATCATAGTTAAAAGGGTCCTTTAAACACTGGATATTGATCAGAGCAGAGTGCATGAAATCTGTATGTCATTTTATTGTCTTGTTCTGAAATGAGAGCTCAATTTTAGAAATGACTGTACTTGTAAATTGTCATTCAAATTGACTGTTTTTAGTGTTTGAAAGCACTTTTCACTTTCTGCAATTTTATCCATCGAAACAGCGAACATGATATAGAAAACTGAGTATTTGAAATTTCTAAACAACTGCCAGTCAAACATTTTACAATGTTTTGATTGAATAAACATCTTAGTCTTTTGCAGATTAGTTTTTCACTGATTGGATAACTGTACAAAAAATTAAAAGCACATTCTCTCTCAATTGTGGGGTTTTATTTTTCAAAAACAATGAATATCATCCGATTGTTACTGTGTTTCAAAATTAGTTAATCCAACATAAGTGAATTAACTAATTTATAAAAGCATAATTCACATTCCACACTGTCATTGGTATTCGAAAAAGATCAAGTAAAAATAACAATCCTGGCCATAGAAAATTTAAGTCTGTCTGGCATCATTTTGGAGGAATTTACCATGTTGATTTTGTAAATTGAGGTTTGCAGATATTTGTTTATGCATAGTTCTCACACCGTCCTACCACAACATCTCAGTCACATCGAAGTTTGGACTTTGACTGGGCCTTTTTAGCAGAGTTATTATTTTTATTTCCAGCCATAGTGTGGTAATTTGCTCCTATGCATGTGATTATTATCCTGTTAATGAATCAGATTCAGCCAAGCTTCAGATGTTGAACAGATCACCTCATCTAATACTCCACAAAATGTTGGTATACAAAGGAGTTTGTAGTAGAGCACAAGATGCCTAGTGGCTGCAAAACAAGCCTAAATCATCACCCCTCTACCGCTGTCCTTAACAGGTGGCACGGGTGTTTTTGCAATAAAGCTGTTTTTGCTGTTCTGTGTTTTGGTCAAGCATTTCTACTTTGTCTCATCTGTTCAAAGGTCATTGTTCCAGAAGTCTTCTTGTTGCTTCAGATGCTATTTTGCAAGCCTGAGCCAAACTGCCATATTCTTTTTAACAAGAGAAAGATTTCACCTGAAAATCCTTTTAAACATGCCACAGTTGTTCAGTATTTTTGTAATGGACTGTCATGAACATTAACATTTAACATGCTGAGGCCTGACAGGTAAAAGTGGAGTTTTGGGGTTTTTGTGATCTTTTTCTGAGCATTGCGTGAGGATTAAACTTTTTTCTGAATTTGTCAAGACATCTACTCCTGGGTGTATTTGCATTTGTTTTAACTGTTTTCTACTTTTCAATAAGCTTCCTCACTGTGCTGATAGGTTCTGAACATTGATGTAGAAAAGGCCTGGAGTTCCTCTCTACTTCAAGTAACAGAAAGAATTGATTCTTTATGATCTTTGCTAATTACTTTCTGTCTTGGCATTGTGTTACAACAGCTTTAAAGATTTAGGCTTAAAGCCATGTTTCTGATTTCCTTTGCTGCTCAGTAGTAATATTGATAAACACCAGTAAATTTAGTCCATCAGTGAAGGAGCAAAACAAAAATGTGAGTGATGGGACAGCTTTGCCTTCAGAGGCAGAGCAAGGATGTAGAGTTGGCCATGGCTTCAAGGTGCACTGACATTTTAAAGTGTCACACTTTATCATGAGATCGACACCCCCTCAGAGTGGATGCAACATATTTCAATGTAATGTGAAGCAGGGGCTGTCAATTTACACCGTGTTGCCCTCAGAAAGATGAAGCACCAGGAAATGATGCCAACAGAGGACACCCATTTATGTTTGCTTCTTGTAGGTGTAGCAAACCAGAAAATGAAATTTAGAATTCACCAGAAAATGATCCTATCTTTCGAACTTCACGGAGCATGACCACATATGCATGATAAATCCTGGAGGAGTAGTTCGTTACTGTTTAAAGGCTAAAACATGTGATTGAAACCAGATATTCACATATATTTATTTGCATGTAAATACTGTATCTATAGCTGTAAATTATTTTTTACAAATACACTCTGCTGTGTGGTAAGAAAATTAATTGTGCAACATTAAATTTTTACAAGCTAAGCAAAACATACAATGCAGACAAAAATAACTTTGAACACGGTTGGAATTAGGGTTGATTTCTCAACTTCCTCCAGTGAGAAAAGGTATCTAGCCAGAGGTGTGTGGAATCCACTGACTTCAGTTTAATATATATCTCATGGTTTGAGATACTGGGCTAGAGACTGCATGGAGAATAGTCTATATTTACTAAATCTCAGAGTTGTAGTACTCGAGACTGGTCTCGAGGCCACTTCTTGATGGTCTCGAGACCACTTCTTGATGGTCTCTGTCTTGTCCCGCATTTGGTCTCGGTCTCGGGCGTTCAGGACTCGGGATTTTATTTCAAGACCGGTCAAGACCACAACTGTTGAAATGTCACTAAATTGTCAGCATATTGTCCAGTTTATTTGTTAACATCTTTGCTTTCACTGGATGCAAAACATACCGATTGAAATCCAAGCTATTACTTGACTAATTACGTGTTTCTGTCATGCGCAATGGTTTTCTCTGAGCGGCAGATGTCTGTCGAATCGTCAGTAATAGTATCCCGCTAAATAAATCATAAGAAATCCGATGGCGACATGTAAATTAAGCAGTGCTTGGCTTTCACAGACGGCGGGGACTGCGTATAACTTTTATCGTCACTTAGAAAAGAAGCTCAAAGAAAGATAAGCTCTGTGGACGGGATGTTAGCAAAGCTAGCTGTGCAGGGACAAACTGTATGAAAAAAGTTGTCACTCACTGCGTTTAATTATTGTGCGGAGGTTTTAACTGACGTGTCGTATGTGGGACAACTCTGTGACCAAAGTCTGCAATAATGATGTGACATTCAGGAACGATCCGATTCTTCTGAACGGCTCTTTACTATGAACGACAGGACTGGAGCCTCACTGAGAGCCGTTCTTTGTTCTTGTAATGCTCTGCGTACACTGCAGTAGCTATTATTATTTTATTTAATTATATACATTGATATTTATTTAATTAGCGAGTAAATAAAACACAAGAATAGAACAGCACGTAGAGCATGCTCTTTGTTTTCGTCACCTGTCATGGCGGCAGACATTACAGCACTGCGCTGCCTGGCTTCATACAGTGGGAGGGAGGGTGAGAACAGTCACGGTGCGAGTCTTGTGCTTGGCTACTTCTTGCTTGTTGTTCCTTGGTCAGTGTTCATAATTGAGCATTGTTTATCATTAGTGTATGGCCTTAATTAATATGTTTAATGGCTGCAGACAGTGGTGGTTTTTGTCATGGGCAGTATGGGCAACTGCCCAGGGTGTTATCTTTTCAGGGATGGCATGAGACCTCTGCGGATTGTGGCACAGAGATGGAAGCAAAGCAGAACAAAGAGCCTGAATTGATAATGATATTGGTAAAATTTATTTCAGCTCTAAGTATTTCATATCTACGTGTTTTTATGGGAATATGAATCTTTCAGATCAATTTAAGATACAATTTTGATCATATTTCACATTTTATTGTGTGATGTAGCACAGGGCACCAGTTTTGGTCTTGACTCCCTCAGTCTTGGTCTCAACTTGGTCTCAAACCCTGAAAGCCTTGGTATTGTCTCGGTTTTGATACACTATGGTCTTGGTCTTGACTTGGTCTCGGGCTAGGTGGTCTTCACTACAACACTACTAAATCTGAAGCTATATGTCTAGTCCTCCAATCTGTAGGTTACATTTTCCATTTGATGTCTGTGCACTTTACTTCACCATCATAATAATTCCAGTTGGATGGATTCCCAATGCCACTGATGTCAACACTTCATTTGAATTATGGTGACAGAGATGTTCAATCTTAGAGTGGATGAGTACACCGTGATGACACCAGAGGAAGAGGAAAGTGAAGAACAATTAGGTTAGCCATTATGAACAGCAATATTGCAAATGCATATTTTCTGAAAATTCTCAAAGCGGTTGTCATAAAGCACCACAATTTTCCTTAGGATAGAATTTAGCACACTACAATTAATGATTTGAAGAAGGTTGTATTGTTTTTAATTTTGTTTAAACATATATTGCCAATCGTATCCAACTGAATAAAAAAGTTTTGTCTTTGGCCACTAATAACTGAACACATACCGTGATTGTATTTTCTAGCTTGCGGATGGTGAGTCTGGGGCCTCAGCTGCAGCTTACATATCTATTAAATCATAGTCATAACTGAAGTTACAGAGAAAATGCTCCCCTTGGGTTTTATTATTGGTTAAACAAGTAATTCCTTTTCTCATAACCTAGCTCGAGGTGTTCTCTACAGCAAAATGAAACGTCATTTAAGACTCATATTTGTCTGATTTGATTGCCTGATGGAAATCAGTTGTGTAATGCAGCCCCCATTATGAGCTAAGTCTTTTTGTTAATATCACAGAAGAGGCCCCTTGAGAGCTGACCCCCTTTGAAAATGATTTATCATGATTATTATTGTGGATTATGTTCATAATAGTTCAAAATGGTTATTCTAATAACTACAGGGTGATCCGTTGGGTTACAGGAGGAAAAATGATTATTCTTCATCAGGGTTAGAGTGTGTTTCATACTTGTATGCATGGATTCACCACACAAACACCTGCTCCACGACCTCTACTTCAAAAGATTTATGATACTCTGATAACATAATAGCGCCTGGCAGAGATTTTGTTTTTATCCATTAAAACCATTAGAAATGGACCCTGACACTGCAGCTTCAACTGCTCTCTCTGATTATCATATAGATGAGAGGCCTGGGAGTAACACAGACATCTTAGCGCTGGTGACAAATGCATCTTGATTGGTTATTAATTAGCCGTCCAATTAAACTTTCATCTCCATATTCAAATCAGATTATGAAGAGCTGCGGCGAAATTAAACTCATAATTTTGAGAGATGATAAGATGAAAGTTAATGTGAAGTATCCTGTCAAATACTCAGATTTATGGCATCACTGAATCATTTTCAAGAGCTATTATTTTATAACTGTACATAAAAATGTCCCTAGATGTTCATCTCTTTCTAAACAGCCTTAAAACACGTCCTACAAAATCCAAAAACGACATCTTGTCACAGTCCTATCTAGTTATTTGACATGTTACAAATCTTTCTAACTTTTGAGTTTTGCCTTCTTGTTTAATATTTTAAAGTACATAGTTGGTATTCTAATAAGCTCAAAGATGTAAAATGCATAATTCTGAGATAAATAATTGTCTCTTTTTCCTTACTGTGACTAAGAGTAATCACTCACCTTCAAAATTTTCAATAGCTGCAGACACAATCATTTTCATTTCCACTTGAATGGAGACAAATGATGCCTCTTCTGCCTGAGAGGATGTCTGTCTGTGGGCTCTTCCTTGAAATACTAACTCCCAGGATATGAGTAATTTTCAGCTGTCAAGGTTTTATTTCAACTTGAGTCCACTTTGATGACAGCTTCGTACTCTGCTGAGGCATCTGATGGATGTTCCTCCTTGTGGAAAGACTGGTGTACGCTCAGACTTGCTGGAGAAGGAGGTCCATCAGCGATGAGAACTTGAAACCGACCCAGTTTTGCCTGTCACTAATCTGATTCTTACTCTAGCCTGCAAACAGCTAGGCTGAGCTGTGAAAGATCCCGACTCAATACTTTAGTGTCTGTAGGCGGAGTGACTCATAACTGAGAAATATAACTTAAGGTGTCTCATGGTAGTAGTTTTCTGTTAACAAGTACTATGTTTTTTTCTGTCCAATTGCAGTACAGAAAAACCCAAAAGTGATGCACATTTTTCACTCAGTAAATATTTATGATGGAAGACCATCATAAATATTTATAAACTTCATGTAAATTCTCCTCATTTACCAATATATCCAGTTTTAGTTTCCCAAGACTCTTGAAAATTCCTATTCTGGTTTAACCTAGTACATGGTACAAAGCCTTGCAAAAGTATTTTTATTTGTGGTTTTCCACATTTTGTCACATTATACCCATAAAACAGTAATTTTATGTGATAGACCAACACCATGTTGTACATAATTCTGAAGAATCATACATTATTTATTGTTTTTCCCATTTCTACACCTGAGTATGAGCTCCACCTATAGATCTATAGCCTGAGCTACATATTTTGGGACCAATCAAACTAATGCAGAATAAACTCTTCTATTGCTTCAATACATCTGCAAGTCTTTTTTGGCATGTCTCTCCAGTTTTTTGTGTCTTGAAACAGTCAGGATGAATGAGAAGCATAATCAAACATCAGTTCTTAAAGTTAGTTCTTGACTTCTCAAGGAAGCTGGTTATATTAGATCTAATTTGAGGATATCTGACAAAGGAGGTCTGGAGATGAAATGCATGATGCACAATTCAGATTATTTCCAAAGTGAAAGTCATTGTATATGCTTTTATAAAAAAAATATAGTAAAGCAGTTTGGATAAGAAATCAAGTAAGTGGCATTAATTAAGAATCTGTCTTGTAAAATACTAAAGAAATACCGTTTACAGTTTTGTTATACATGTTTGACAGATTTAGTTTTGTCCATTCATTTTTGCATATTGGTCCTCATGAAGATAGAGAATCTAGTAACGTATACCACACAAGGTAAAGAGCAATGGACTGAATCTGTCTCCAGCTCTGGGGCTTCATGTCCATCAGTGTCTGTACATAGAGCTCATAGCGTCCAGTGTAAACTCACATCAACTAGGTCGTCAACTTTTCACTCCAATCTTTTCAAACATGCACACACCTGAGGTCAGTGACTCAAGTTTTCTTTCTACAACTTTTTATTTCATCATATAATGTAAAACTGATGGTTCCTCTTTTAGACCCCAGGATACCAAATCAATGCTAATCATGCATTTTGCCTACAGAAAAAAAAATCCTACATACATTACTCATATTGATTTGATGTCAGTCTAATGCTTAAAGGGGTTCTTTGAAAGAAAATAATATTCAAATTTATTTATTTGAGATATATGTCTTTATTTTTGTGATATAGAATATTTCTTGCTTCATACATTTCAGTTAACTCTTAGCACTTAAAGTCTTGGCATAAAAATGATGTTACATATCAAACATGCTATTTTTACCAAAATATCTGCTTATTGTGAATTGTGCGAATTGTGAATATGGACTGAGTCTTTAAATGGTCTTTCAGAAAAACAAGTATCATTTTGCAGTTTACTTCAGAGTCATTTTATGCACACATCAGCCTGATCAGTTTTTTTTCTACCATTTTCTTATAATTAAATATAATTTAGTTATAGAAAAACTAAAGGAATTATCTTACTATGAAAAAATTTATGGAATTATCTCACATTCTGGTGAATTTGGTTATTTGTATTTTTTTAATAATGTCTGCCCTAAATAGTGTTTGGTAACTTATTTATTTTCTTTTACCTTCTAATATCACCATGTTTTCTTCAGAGATAAACTCAAGTAACCTTTTCAAAGTTGATTCAATAAAACTTCAACCTGTTGACGCAACCATTTTGCATTCTGTGTTTTTACCCTGCTATTGTCACTAATTACTTTCTTTTCTTCAAGGATGGTACAGAGGATTCTCAACAAGGAAGCCGAACGTCAAGGTAAGACAGACTCTCCTTTTGCTAAAAAACCTTCTTTTATTAAGAAAACATTGTGGTTTTTTTCCTTAACTACAAACTTTTGTTTTTTGTTCTCTGTATTTGTTATGAGAAGGTTGACGAACTTGTCTGAGTACTTTTAAGTTTATAGAGAACTTTAATACATGATGACGCCTCTGTAGCCCAGTGTTCCTTTGCAGACTTTGATCCTCTTGGCAGAAAATGAAAACAATAAAAAATTTTAATTTTGCTCGATGAATAGTGGTTTAATTTGTTTTTCATGAATATTATTGAATACTTATATTGAGTATAAAATTATTTTACTCAAATAACTTTTGAAAATGCAGCAACCATCACTTCAAGATTAGTCTTTCATAAAAATGTGACATTGAAGAAAAAAATAATTTGAAACATTTCATATTTACTATTGGATCTGAATGTTTTATTTGAGCGTTACCCGTTACAAGCTAGGTAACTGGCGTTAACTAGCAGGTAAACTTTAACTTAACAGGTAAACTCATAAAGTAAAAGTCCTCTGTTACAGAAATAACCCAAAGTGGTCAGAAATCAGCACAGTGAGCTTGGCATCTTGCTTTGACAATGCAGGAACATCATTGTAGGTGGGGTAAGCAATGCAGGAATCCCTTCAAAAACAGTTGTACATAGAGGTTAATTAAAGACCTATAACTGCTTTAATATATATTAAACTCTCTTTAGCCATTTAGTAAAACAAGAATTAGGAATATGACACCTTACTGATTGAAAGTCTTAATTCAGCTGCAGTAACATGGGCTGCATGCTCTGCAGTTAATTACAGCAAGGGCAATGAGAATCAATTAAGCAAGGATCATAGGTGAAAAAATGTTTAAGCTTATGTTTTTTCATGCTAATCAAACATCAGAAATTCTGAACATTGCAGTAGAGAAAACTCTTCAGCATTAATGGGTCATTATAGCATTAACATAGCAACTATAATTTATATTTATTCCAAGAGCATCTGAAGCCTTAAAGAATCTAAAGACAAAAACAAACATTTGTAAAGTATTTTGCCGATTGTCTAAATTAAGGTGGGAAAAATACTAAATATCAACACAAATATAATACATAGAAACATAATATTCTTTATGATAAATTAAATAAGTCATTGAACTAAGTCATCATCTGTAATGAGGGAAAAACTCTTGCTTATAAAATCCTCCTAGCAGAGAAAGAGGAGGAAGATAAACTAAAATTAAACCACAACTCTTTCTGAACTTCATTTGCAGCTTCACTGAGTGAACATTTCATGTGATTTTAGTCTGTTATGGAAATGTGTCAGATATGAGGTGTGTCTGAACAGCCACATGCAGAACAGATGAGGGTAATGCACATTCGCAGTTCTGTTTCTCATGATGCATCATTACTGACCTCTGGCCTTCTGAAACACATGAGATCAGCATCAGTATCAGTATCCTGGTCTCGACTTCTTTAACACTACATTATGTAAGACAGTATATGATGACAGTCACAGATCAATTCAGATAGAAAGTCATTTTGGCTTAGAAGGTTTTATGATTGAGAAATTGAGAATTAATTGCCCTCACCAGACATACAGCAGCACTAATGTGAGATTTGCAGCTTCAAAAATCTGCATCGGCAGTTAGCTGGAACTGTACTAATGTGGTATAAAACAAAGTAATGTGGCCTATTACTGAAGAATATAGTTTGCTTTTATTCAATGACTCAATTACAATATTCATGTAATTGAATATTATTATTCATGTAATATTAAATTACATGAATGTAATTTGACTTTCATGGAACATGTTTGTGTGGCACTTTTTTATCTGCGTGGATGAAGACATCCACGCAGATAAAATTATTGAGTTATTCTCAACTTGTGTTGAGTTTAATAAATTCAGAGAGAGGGACCTCATGATTAGCTTGTATCTTCTATGACAGGCCTCATCAAAACTATTCGCATATAGATGCAAACAGTACAGACATACACTGTCAGTACAATTGATGAATATATATTCAAGAGTGGAAGACGACCTCTATTGGACTGGAGATTTCACAGACTAGCGATGTCCTTGCACTGACTTAGAAGATGATTGGGAAGGCTGCTACAATCCTAGCAAGAATTTAAAAGGAGCATAACAGGAAGCACTCGGTTTGTTTTTAATGTACAGGTTTATTTCACGCTCCAGAAACAACATCTGGAGAAATGCGGCTGTGAGAGAGAAACATAAATACTGGCCAAGAAGCTTGCAGGTCTTATTCCTCTGTTGTGATGAGCTTCAACGTGACATGATCCCAATTTGGATACATTTATTTCAACAAAACATCCTTTCTATGTATGTTTTGTGCATTACAATGCTTCCTTACATGCAAAAATATGCATGCTACATTATGCATTCTTATGCTTTCATCCTGTTGTTGTACGGTGTGATTGTGTGCCTTAATGCGATTGAGTTTGTCTGTTTTGTTACCCCTTTTCCTCAGCATAAAGGCATCAGCTCAATCCTGTTAGTTCCATCTTAATCACCTGGTTTCTTTACAATGGGTGTGCTAGTTAAAACGAATCGCTGTGTCTCCCTGAAGAAATGCCTTCTTATTCTGAGTCATCCCTAATCCTCTGCACTGCAGAGAACTTTCCATGTTGAGTTTCATCAGTGTTTGGATTAGCCTCAGCATTGAGGCCATAGAAAGGGAAGCCTTCTTTAAGATTTATTTTACAACTTTACACATATATATTAAAGGATATATAATAATTTGAATTAAACATTGTGTACTTAAAAAGAACTTAAACTTAAAAAATTATTTTTTGTTTCTGTATTTTTTTTTTGTTGAGTTTCTGGACACTCTTGCTCCATCAAACCCTGGGTTAACTGGAGCTTACAAAGCCAATGTAATGCTAGAACCATTTAACAAAACACACATATATCTGTCAAATTTAGCTACATATAATCCTGTGCAAATTTATCTCTCTTTTCTTTGTTGTTCTCTATGTGTTTCCAATTAGTTTTGTTTTAACTAAAGCTTAGAACTGGTGGTTGTGATGTAATATCAAAGTTATTTTGTCATCCAAAAGTGCCATGCTAAATTACATCCCAGATTTTATTCTGATGCTGCATGAAGCTGTAGAGGGGAAGCTACACAATTCTCTCTTGAAACAATGAGCAGAGTTGGAAAGAACAGAAGAGCGCATAATGGAAGAGAATGAAGGGATATGTCACGATTAGTGGAGATTGCCTCCTCTGGGACAAAAGAGGGACAAATCAGGAAGGCAAAAGTATGGGTGAAGCACAGCTGTGGTTGCTTTCAGTTTGTTTTAGAGATGAATGGAGCACAATGAAATGCAGATTATCCCAAACATATCGGCAGGTGTGATGACAATGAAACAATAGAGGGCAATTACTGTGCTGAACCGTTAAAGAGGGGAGCAGATCTGTTTAATCAAATAAAAGGTGATAATAATGATTGTAGGAAAAACTGAGTGAAGCCGGTAAATAATCTGTTTTTAAAGTGAGTAAGAACAGACTGGATTGATCTAAGATCAATCAGGACAAATATTTTACAAACTGAAGAGATTAGATAATGTTGACATTTGGACACAAACATGAGGTAACAGATTTTTTTTTATTTTCAGCTTCGATATGAACATCTGCAGAGTGCTTGATGATTAACTGCTCTACTGACCCCTCATGACATCATAATTGCTTTCAACAAACATTAAAAGCTTACTTTTTATACCAAACAGTCCTAATTCTCTCATGTTCTTCACTTTATGCGTTTTTATATAATTTTAGTCTGGTTTTGATATCCCTTCTCTTACCTGGAAAAGTATTCTCAGTATTTCACTCTCTTCTCACTTATAGGATTAAAATTTCACTCTCTTCTCACTTATAGGATTAAAGAAAATCTATCAGCATGGCCTATACAGTATGAAAAAAGCTCTTTCTGCATATTTTTAAACTCATCCCTGTCTGCTTCCTGGGGACACTGCAGGATGAACATCAATGCTCTTTCAAAAATATATGTTAAAATTCAATTTGAAACACTGATTTCATATTGCAAGAAAGGGGCTTGGAGCTCATGGGTCTTAGCAGCATTGGAACTTTATAGTACAGTAATGTAATCATTACAGTATTTAACTGTTTTCGAAATACTGTAATAATGAAAAATGCAATGATTCTTCAAAAACTATGTAGTTTGACTCAAATTTCGAAGTATTGTTCAAGCAATAGCAGCATCAGTAACAATCAACATACTAAGACTGAACTGCTCATAAATAACGTCATGCCTACGTTTACACTAATGGTAGGTGGAATATTCAAATGTGTAATTTCTATGCAATTTAACATATGACTGACAGCAAAAACAAAAGTAATAATTTGTTTGTCAATTTGATATATTCAGCCATTAAGTGTTTTGAAATGTGTAACTCTTTGTCTCTAAATTTGTGTTTCTTTGCTTGCTTTCTTTTTGTAAGACATTTATTATATGATATGTGGGATATTTTAGGCTCAAGATAATGCTTGGCCTCTAAAAGGCACTTAAAACAAGTCAACACAAGGTGACAATAAGGTATTTGCAGCAAAGAGTCCAGAGGGAGACAGGATTATTTGTGGGTGGATGACATTTTCAGCCTGATTTGTCATTTATTTTCTAAGTTTCTCTTTTACTTCCACTGTTCTTCTCTCTCTCTATATATACTTTATTATGATTCTTTTTTACCCTCTCTTGTATTTTTCTCTTTTCATTTTCTCTCTGTATCGGGTTGACCTTTTCTGACTGACTTGGTGTTTTGACACCATCAGCTAAATTAGGAATAGCACAACACGACCTCTCATGCACACATACATACATGACATCTTGTTCTTGTCTCTGCCTAGTTAGCTGTGACAGTAGGTGGTAGTTTACAGGTCACTGCATTCAGAACGCCTTCAGCTCTCAACAGATCTTAGTTAAAGGTCTTGAAGAAACACATGTGTTCATTCTCCTGTTTGTGTGTTTAGGATAAGTTTAGTTCTGTTGTTTCAGTCTTCAAAAAAAAAAGCTGAACAGAGTTGGGCACTTGTGTTTTTATTGTATGAATAAAAAGTCAAAAGACAGGTATACAGACAGGCAGAAGTAATTTGACACACAAGCAAGAAATCACATTGTTTATAAGAGAAAAGATGCTGCTGAAATGTTATTCAGTGTTGTTATGCTTGATGATAATGTGTCACTGTCCCTCCAAACTGCTTAAAAACAAAAACTCCCTCATGTTTATGGTATAAAACAATGTATCTTTCAGTGTGAAACGTGAAGTCTGAAGCCTTTCCTTATAAGATGTCAGCTTCTCCTACTGCAGCCAGTTTTCCCCCTGCAGTCACAATCATCCTTTATGAAAGTGATACCCAGTTACTTTTGATATGCTTTTATATTACAAAATTTCTAATTAGTTAAATTATAGTACACCCTTTTTAAAAAAAGGTTATCAGAGAGCAGCAGACTTGAAACTATTTGAATAACACACTGTTTAATGCAACATTATCTTTTTTGGGTTAAACCCGTGAATGGAGGTGGTTACATTATTGGTTTAGATATAGTTTTTCTTGAAAATAACAACTCAGAATTATAAGGGAATGGTTTCTGTTCTAATGCCACTAATATGGGATGCTGGGGGTTCCTGTCAGACTGACTTCATTTGAGCAAATCAGAGAACAATCTCCCAATACCTGGTTTGAGTATTTTATTTATTTTGCATGGATGCTAATTTCAGATTAGTTTTTATTTTGAGTAGGTGTAGCAGCTTGAAATAAGGATATTTTTATTAAAACGGCATTTCCAGAAACTTGATATGATACTTTCTGAATCTGCTATACACACATTGTAATCTGGGTCACTTTCATCACTCCTCATCTGTTCATATCATCATGGATTTTCTCTAAATTTTACAGAAAACTGTCTAAAACATTTATGAAAAACTTCTAATAAATTCAAGGGACCATAAAAAGCCCTGCAGCTCTACTTCAAAAACTTTAAAAAATGCATGAATCTATTTTTCAGCTTAATTTTGCCATGTTCAACTTTTGGGTTGTAATAAAAGACAGTGGAAAATTATTCTCTGCTTTATTTTTAAGTTTAGAGATAAATTAGTTGAACATTTTTTTGTTTAATGGAAATTGTAAACCAGTGCAGTGAAATATTAATGAATCTGTCTATTACTTTGCTTACAAGAGCGCACATTTACATAAAACAAACATCATAAACAAAAACTCCACTTTTATATGTGAGATCAAGATTTAGGAAAATCATGTTTATAGAAAGCAGTGCTGGTATTTTAAAAGAAACTAAACACACGGTCTGTAAGTTTGAAGCTTCTATTTTAACTTTCAGCATCTTTTATGAATAATTTACCAGTGCTTCTCTAAGATGTTCCACGTTGTATAGCCGTGATATACATGGCAGGTTGTCTTTTCTCTGGATGTTTTAAGCTTGTTCTGTCAGCACAACTGGAAGCACTGTGAAAAATCTAGTATAAAAAACTCTGCTGAATATATTTCCTGCAAATCTGTCATATTATTGTAAGATAGAACAATGCCTTGGGCTTGATAAAAATGTGCTGTTTACTATATGTAAATGGGATGGTTATGTTGAATATGACTGTATGCAGCTCTTCAAAAAAAAGCTGATTGTAGTTTAGTTCTAACTTCTACTTATGCAGTGTTTTTCTGTTTCACAGGGAGTTTTTCCTGCCAGCTACATTCACTTGAAGAAAGCCATTGTTACCAACAGGGGGTGAGTTCAGAAATATGGGAGACTGGAACTTGTCTTTAGGTTGTAGCATTTGTGTTGTGTTGCCTCTTTGTGTTCTTTTGACTGATTTTGATAAATATTTTTACTTTTTCAACTACCACTGTGAAGCTTGTTAATTTTTTCAGAAGAAATCTATTGTAATTATTTTTATTTGTTATTCAGAACCAAATGTGCTTTGTACAAAAAAGCGAAAAAGCACACTAGGCAATTTAATACAGATCCCTGGGAAGCTCACTGGCTAATAACTGTAGATTTAGAGAATTTTATTATAGAATACACACTTGGATCTTTAACAGTAAGATTGTAATTACTGAAACACCTGTGATAAATTGACTGAAAGTAGATGATCATATCTAAGATAATCCTAAATCTGAATCAAGTCCTCTTTCCTAGGAATTTTGTAAAGTAACTGAAAACATCTCAAGATTTTCAGAGTCAAAGTTCATCAGAGAACACCATAGTTTAGTTGAACTATAAAACAGACATTGTCAAAGTTATAGATAGAGGAATCAGTTTATCCCCAAAGTCCTAATTATAAAGCTGCTTTTTAACTGGAACAAAAATGTTCATGGAGTTTATGAACTGCTGAATTTGTTTTGCAATGTTTGAGCCTAACGTCAGTATCATCATGTAGCTGTAAACTAATCCATCTGGTTGTTCACTGTGGTCTCTGTCTCCTAAAGTTCTTATAACTTTGAAAAATTATTTTTAAATTAAATTATCTTTAGAATGTATTTTAGTTTTGAACATTTTATTAATACTAAAAATTAATTGACTGTGACTCACAAGTAGTTTAATCAGAAACTTGAGCTAAATAAAGAAGCAGGGTAGAAAGCATAGCTCTTGTCAATAAAAATTTTAATAAATTAAACTGGCTATAATAATTAGACTTCTGCAAATCAAAAGCTGGCCTTCAAACCTACTGTTTAATAAAAATCTAGCCCTTGAATGTCTTGTTTATAACCCCCTCACTGAACATTTTTACCACAATAATACTGATAAAGGTTGGCCTAATTATTCAGTCTGCTAATAAAATGTGGATGTTACTCTGTCTTAGTTCCTTTTTCTCTCCACATGATTCAGCCTTACACCATGGTAAGATCAGAGCACAGAAGGAAACAACCTCATTAAATTTCTTGTTAGCATCAAATACTTTTGTTTTTCGATGTTTTAGTCAGACACCCCCTGTTTCCTTTTCCATAGTGGATAATTTTAGCAAACAAAGTACAAAACACTTTTGCACCAAACTGAATAATAACATCTTTAACTCACAGCAGCACTGATGTGATTATGCAAAAAAATGCGGAACTAACTCACTTGTGTCTACAGTGTACGTGTTGTTCTGTAAGACATTTAAAATGTTATTCAGTATTTTTTTTTCTTACAATGGGTTGCTTAAAGACCCTTTTCCTGAATAGAACAAAACACTTTTTTAATGGTAAATGTGGCATGTTTGAATACATTTGCATAATGACTGCAAAAGCTTGTTTAAGAGAAAAAAAGTCCTATTAGCCAGTGGTAAAATCAATGCCAATTTACATGATATCGTTTTTTACATAATTAAAGACAGATAGCAAATTAAGTGGAAATAAGGAATCCTTTGCTTCCTCTTTCAAACTAACCTCCAGAGTAAATAAGTGCTGAAGAATACTGAGAGTTACAGAGTACTTTCTAAATTTTAGAAGCTGGGAATGTAGCCTATCCACCAAATATGAGCATTTTTAGTGAAAAGTACTTCATAATTGGCTGTCCCCGTGGTATTTCTTTTTGTTTAAATTTACACTATGTAATCTTGGCTTGGTCTCTATAGTTCCATTATATGAAAATTATTTCCTAACGGTCGTCTCTGAGGACCTTCGTGTCCTCTGAATTCATCTCGAGGAGAAAAACTGATTAGACAACAGCCACATTCATTCGGATGCTGCTTTCACACTTTAGCTGGGAGCAGCTAACATTCAGTGATAGGAGTGGGGGAAATAATTAGAAATAATAAAAAAAGACCTTCCAGCATATGAAAGTGAAGACAACTGAGGTGTATGAGAAATGGATATTCAACAACCACATAAATTGTTCCACTTTATAATTACTTTAGAGGCAGGTTTCATTATGAGTATCTTTTTACAGACATTGTAAGATTGTTTTAAAAAAGCATAATACACATTGGAGGTGTATTAAGTAGTGCAATACACCTCAAATGCAGCTTTGTAAAGATTAGTAATGCCAAATATAAATTGATTACTGATTACTCCTTGAAATCAGAAATAAGTCTGAGGCAGCAGACAACTGCCTGCTGCCTCAACATAAAAATGATAACCAAGGTGAGCCAACCGTGTTAAAGGGCAACGTTTCCTCTACTGCATCCGACCAACTTCTTCAACTCTCCCCACTGTTTGGGTGGAGGGAGACCTCCTGCGTTTCAGTCGCAGCTCTCTGCTTCACACTACCTGTTGGACTTGCCCTGTCAGTTTGACTGTGTCATGCTGCAACTCCAAATGTTTTATAAAATTTGTTGTTGTATTTTCAAAGCTAGGTTGATGGGTCGGAAGATTAGTGTAGTACTAAAAGATTTTATGCAGTTGTTATTGATTTAATTCTACAAGAGTTAAAGGAAATACAATTGGGTGCTGTGGTGGTGCAGGGGCAAAGCACGACCCACATATTGAGGACTTAGTCCCAGTGGGGGTGATCGCAGGTTCGATTCCCAGCTTGGTGTCATTTGCCTCATGTCTTCTCCCTCTCTCATTACCCTCTTTCCTGTCGAACTACTTTCAAATTAAGGCCACTAGAATCAGCAAAATCTTAAAAAAAATAAATAAAAAATACAATTGACAAAAAAGGTTTACAATATTTGATTTGTGTTAGTTGATATAAGCCTAAAAACTATATAAGTACAGTAAGAAAATTGTTGAAAAGTTAATCATGTTGTACTCATGTACAGTAGAAACCAGATATCAGCATACACTGAATAAAAATACATAAACACATTTTTTCTCACTGTCTGAAGTTAAATCAGACCAAACCTTTAGCTTAGTTAGTACCAAAATAATTTCTACAACATACAATTAATCCTATTTTGTACTTATTTCGAAGTTTACAAAATGACACTTTCTCTATGAATCAGGCTACAGTCCTTACTGTCTTTTAGAGGAACATCATCAAAGAATATGGCTTACATAAATACTACATTGGTACATGAACCCTATTAAAATACTCATATGCTAACCATTTTTTTCTGTTAACATAAAAAGTAAAAAATCTAATAAAACCATATAGAGCAGATGCTATCTGAGCTGAATCTGGAATATAAGTTGAATCTTGCTCTGACCATTCTCACAACATGAGTAATGTTGTGTAAACGGCCATATGGGGAGGAAGTTTTAGTTTGAAGGGTCAGGTGAAGGCCAGTGGATAAATGTTACACTAGTTTTTATTGGAGACAATCTGTGTAATAAAATAGAAGCTGTTCTTAAAAATGGCCTGGAGGACATTTTGAATCTGGAGAACAGTATTTGGACAGAAGGAGCTTTCACTTCTGCTGTTATAGCTGGAGGTGGGATTCAGAGTGTGCTTGACCACAGCAGCAGGAAAATGTGAAGTGTTGTATTTGA
Organism: Xiphophorus hellerii; assembly: GCF_003331165.1. Classification (NCBI taxonomy): domain Eukaryota; kingdom Metazoa; phylum Chordata; class Actinopteri; order Cyprinodontiformes; family Poeciliidae; genus Xiphophorus; species Xiphophorus hellerii. The sequence goes on from NC_045691.1 coordinate 9,091,243, forward strand.
AAGGCTTACAGTTACTTACAGTGCAAATCAAATTTAGATCTCCAGATTTTTTTTGCCTCATGCTCTATATCGACCATAAAGAAAGATGAATGAGTCTAAATTTGAGGAAAATGTTGATAAATTATATTTATGTCTGTGATTTAATTCTCCAAAAAGCACCTCGATGATGTATCCATCCATAAATTTGCCCACTAATCTTTGCAGAGGGGCTGATGACTAAATATAGTTGTCACTGGATGAGAGGTGGGGTACAGCCTTGTCAGGTCTCCAGTCCATCATACTGCAACACAGAGACACACAGGACAAACAAAACACACATACTCACACCCAATGGCAATTTACAAAGATCAGTAACCTTACAGCAGTGTTTTTAGACTGTGGGAGGAAGTCAGTGAGAACATAAAAAACTCCAGGCCAGGATTCAAACCCAGAACCTTCTTTTTGCAACACAACAGTGCTACCTACTACACCACTGTGCAGTCAAGATAAATCATGAATATCATCTTGGAATGTATAAATAAAACAAAGTCATTATGAGATGCATTTAGTGTTTATAAACGTAAAAGATTGATCAATGACTGGATAAGTGAAGGAACACATGGGGGTTATTAAGGGTCAAAGGGTTGAATGCTTTTAATGTTGGAAGAGCAGCTGTGTGTTTTAAACATTTTTAGGCAAATAAAGGAAAATAGCCAACAGCACTTCTAATCTCTAAAAAAGTTGAAGAAGAGATACAGAAAGTAAATATGAGATTGCTAAATATTTGGATTGGAGATAACAGAAGGGCAACATGTAAGAAGAGCCAGCTGGGACAAAGATGGCTTGAGACTACCGGAGGACGGAAATTGTGGATCAGAAGTGAGATGTGCAACGATGCTTGATCAGAGGGAATTCGAACGCACATTTCCAGAAAAAAAGAGAATAAAAATAAACCAGAATCAAGAAGTCAAAGGCAAAAAGTAAAAATAAAATCTAAAGTAATTATTGGATAAGAGTGTTGCAAGGAGAAAATGGAAGATGAAATGGGAATAGGAAGAAGAGAGAGCATACAAAACTTGAGCTAACTGAAATGGGGCTAACAGGGGTATTATGGTCTGTTTAGAGGTGGCTAGGCCACAGCATGAGGGTGATCCATCCTTATCAGACCTAATTCAGCCACAAAACAGTGTTGTATCGTTTTTTACAATGATTTATTTACAAGATGCTATTTTTCTTGTTAAATTTTACACTTCAAAAGAGCTGGGTGTGACTTCAGGGTGAATGCTAAAAAAACAAATAAAGAAAAACAATCTTAAATAATAACTGTACTTATTTAAAATGAATAAACCAAATGACGATAACTTGCCTCTCCAAATTTTATACAACACTGAAGGTGTTTAAAGAGATGCTTCAGGGATAAAGGTGTTGATCTGCAACAGATTCATCGTACATGCCGTCAATACAACAGAAAGAAAGATATTAGGCTAAAAAGGTGAAGTTAAAACTAAAGAACCTTAAACAAGAGCAACATGAAGTGAATGAGGGAAAAGGGAAATGAAGGAAAAATATAAGGAATAGAAGAGGAGAAAAAACCCTGAAACACAATTGATGTGGGTGAACTCAGCAGGCAGTTATCATCTGCTGCTCTGCTGGGAGATCAGCAAATCTGGTACATTGCTCCTATTAATTTATCAGTTATGAAACAGAAGAAGAGTGAGCTGGCTGAGAAATGGGAATACATGGTGAAAAAGAATGAGAATGCAAGAGAAAAATCATGGCATCCATGGCAGGGTAAATAAATAGTAGGGTGCATTATTATTTCTGACTTCCAGCCTGAAACTGTGAGTCAGCTTTCAGTTTTAACCAACAATCTCACCCTCTGGGCAGCCATCCTTTTCAAAGAAGAAAGGAAAATAAAAACATAAAATAAAATATAAAATGTGAATCATTTTGTTATGTTCAGAGGTGAAGCAAGATTTTTTCTTTTTCTGATTATTTATTTTACTTAAGCTTTTACTGTTTAAGTTCCTTAAAGGTTATTTAGAAAAAAATATTCCTCATCACAGTATTTCATGTCAATATTTCTTCAAGCTTTCTGAAGGTCTTAATCTTCCACCCAGACCTTTTAAGTGCAGTAGCTCAATAAATTTTTCTTGTTTTTATTAAGACACAAAAATTCCACAAAAACCTTGGACGGTCACCTGTTGAACGAGGCATCTCTCTGGTTCTTTGTCCAATGTTTCCATCACAAAAACAACACTTCACATTTCTTCCTCTGGTTTAAATATATTTTTTATGGTTGAAACATTTTCTTTTTTCACCCACCAGTCCACCTGAATCACTAGAAGCAAATTAATATACAATATAGTTGGTTTAAAATTTGTGCTTGAGACTGTGTACAATAAACTTACAAAATTTTTCAGTACATTTTTATTTACCATTTTGTTTAATATACTGTTATTATTTGTTGAGACCTGTTCATAACTCTGTGACTCTTCCCCTTTCAAGCTTATTTCCGTGAACTCTGTCCTATCTGCTCTTTGGTAAAGTGTCCTTCACTTCAACTCCAGTTCTACATTTTTTGGAATAATTATCCTGGCTCATTTGCATTACATCATCTTCATCCTACCTTTCCACTGCTGATATTTTAGTTAAACCCTGAATGATAACAATAATCATCTTTTGATACCATCTGGATAGTCTAAGTGCAGAATATGTAATCACATTTCTGTGCTCTTTTGGTTCCCTCAACTTTCACTTTAAATTAAGGTAAAAATAATTTATTATGATACAATAAATCAAGATGTTCCTGTTTATGTATATGTACAGTATGCAATATAGAAATATGAATTGTATAAGGTTTTGCCTGAACTGTATACATATTGATTTGTGAATATATATATCCATAATATGTATGAGGATAGTATGTGCGTGATATGTTTATTTTTCTGTTGTTTGATATACATCAAAATAAAATAACCCATCAAAAGATCTGTCTCTTATTTGTTTACTGTTGAAATAATTGCCTGTTAATAAAATGTGTGTTTCTTTTTCGGTGCAGATCACATGAGACTGTGGTGCCTCTGGAAGATCCAATTGTGACTGAGGTGACATTAACTCTTCAGGACTGGGCTTTACTATGGAAGCAACTCTATGTGGTAAGCAGCAAACTATGTACAGCAGCTAATGGGTCTCATATATACCATACATTTACAAAAAGGCAATTAAATGACTAAATGTTAAAAAAATAATGCGATTGTAACAGATATTTTGAAAAATTAAACAAATCAATGAGGTGTCTCAGGTGGTTATCTCTGTTACATCAAGGAGAATGCTCTGTCTCTGGAATAGTGGCTGCATGGATAAGATCCAGATCCTGAACTGCATTAAATATGTACAGAAAATAGAGTGAAGAGATAAATGGAAACTTTAGTTTACATGTTTTTTAAATTCATTTTGAAGATGTTACAGAATCAGCAACAACATAACATAAAATATAGTTTATGTTGTTTTCAGTTTAACATTGTTTTGCTTCAGTGAAAAAATAAGTGTGAATTAATGGAGTAGTGATATCTTATTAATTATTGACAACTGTTTGTTTCTGTACCGGAGTCAAAAAGCAAACTGGACTAATGCAATCCAAGACACTAAATGAATTTGCACATACTTTTGCATCAGTTTGTAGCTTCCTTCTCTTTAGACACAAACACAACAGATGCAGAGAAATTATCAAAGAGATGGAAAAACTTATGTACTTTATTATTACGTATTAGTATTTGACTCAAGGAATCAAAACTGAATCATTTTTCTAAAGCTCATTTGACATCTTCTGCTCAGCAAATACCCCTCTGTGATCAGGTTCAGACTTCTTTTGTAAATTTGAAATTAATCATTTTGCAAAGATGACATAGTCAACACTGGAAAAGCGTATAAATTACACCTTCTTTCACATCTTCGATCACCTTTTTGTAAATCTAACAACAGAACAGGTCACTTTTTCCCCCATTTCCTTCAAAATAATTACCCCCAACTTAAAGCAGGTGGTATTTTTTCCTATGGTTTATCTAAATAAATATGAGTGGATTTTCCTCTAAATATTTGCGCAATCCCTTGTTTGAATTTGGGCAATATCTGTCAGGGCAGAGAGAGTGCTCAGTAGAGCCATCTTAGGCCCAGATTTATGTATTGGTTAGAAATACACACAAGTTTAGCTTTGCCCACTTTAACCACCTGCAAATATGCATCTAAGTACTTTATTCAACTTAAATGGATGATTTCATTAATCTTGGACATGTTTTAGTTGTGCAAATCATTTTTGTCTGATTTCTCAAAGCTAGTTGTCATTTCCTGGCAGTTTGACAGAATGATTTTGGTAATGATGGTTGGTTTCATAATTCTTTCATGTGTGCGGAACTGTGTTTTACATTTTATATTAAACTTTGTGTTCTGGCATTGTTTATTGCTCATTTTTACAGTTAGTCATTTCTTGATGGTTTAAAACTTCTTTGTGTTTCTTAATACTCACTTTGGTGGCATCATAGTAGCTTGTTGCTTGATGTGTTATAGTTGTTATACTGTAGGGGAGTCTGAGTGTGAGAATAATGACTCTCAATGTGTCCTGTATTGTTTTTAGGCAGTCATAGCTCATATTCTTATATTTGTATCAACAGGGGTTTGTGTTAAGAATGTTTTCAATACAAACATATAATTTCTTTTCATTATGAGCATCACCTACATTTTCATTGTTGCAAATCTGCTGCTGCTGAGACACCCATAGGACTGTAGCCCCAAATTTAACATTTGTTTAGAAATAGTTCTGTTTTTGTGTTTCTTATGTGATAAAATAAAGAATTTGAACAGGATTTGTTAGTATCTGAAGTTACACATTTCTTTTCTGTGTAGTTTGTTTCAATTAAAGCCAAAGGAGTTTTGTCAAGAACAGACAAACATTTCAGACTTGCTGTCCTACAGCATGAAGAAAAAATGTTGATGCTGATTCTTTGTGGGGAAATCAACTTCACTGATGCAAGTCAGACAAAGACAAATAGCTAACCACTATGCAGATTCAGACTGATGCTTCATGCTGTGTGCACATAATGCCACTTGAGAAACCTGACAATAGTTTTGCCTTGAGCACTGTGAAAAGATAGAGCTGCTCCTGCCACTACTGCACTGAATCTTTTTTTCCCTAGCACCAACAGCAGTTGTTCAGTTTGATGGTAAACCTAATTTTGCCTTTTAAAACATTGTTTTTGTTATATGATAGGGAGTGGTTACGACTTTGTACCTTTTGGTTTTGTATGTTAGCAGCCTGAAACTTGCAATGAACTTATATGGTGCTTCACTGTTATTGAACTGCTTCCCAGCCCACAAGCAGAACCCTTTGCCAAACCCAAATTAATCAGAATTTTGACTGTTAGAGGAACTGATGTCTATTTTTTGCACCTGAATTCCTATGATTTTGTTCAAAGTTGAGTCACACTGCCTTGCTTTCATGTTGGAGATGTCAGGCCAGATCAAAACAACTTTACTATTTGCATAAGGGGCAGTTTGTTTGCAGCCACCCAGTCCATGTACAGTCTAGGAAAGGACAGACAAACCTACTGTGTGCGTAACAGTAACAGTCAAAGCCACGCCTGCAGCATTGTGGCTGCAACTCTTCTATAAAAGCCACTTCTGGTCAAACCTCACAGGACAGCAGTTGGGTACATCGGAGTAACACTGCAATTCTGAGTTTATGGTGCTGTAGGACATTTTAAAGTTTTAAAGGGAAATCTGTCTTTAATCTTCTGCACTAAGGTTTTCTTGGCCAACCACTCTGTCTACAGTCCTCATTGTTTTTTAAAAAGAACAAAAAGAGCATCGTAAAATCTTGCTGATGGTTAGTCTTGCCATGGTGAATGACATGAGATGGAACAGTCAACACAATTGCACCTTGGTAGCAGCTCGGTAGCTTCATTCTTATTTTTCAGCCTCCAGAGCTGTTTCTCTTTCAGTTAATGAATGTGTTTTGACCTATATATGAAACAATGATCTCTAGCAACTGTTATGTAGATTTGGTTGATTAAACATTAATTCTACAAAAGCATGTTTTTATCAGATTCTATGCTGGTTTGAAAACAAAGGGTAGTAACACAAATTATTGACTTGATCTTTGGTTTATCAAGTTACACTTTGTAAACTGTAAAAAAGTTATATTTTCAAATAACTTTTTATTTATTACTGGTTTTTTTAGACCTAACTGGAAGGTTTAGTTTGGTATAGAATTACTGATTATCAAACCTTCATTTTCTTTCTGTTTGCCATTTGTTGGTGATTAAGCATTATTTCAGACCAAGTTACTGAAGAGTTGCAAATGTAACCTATGTTCAGCTGTAGACAATATGATGTGCTGAACATCAGATACATTTCTATTATCAATACTGTGATGTAATGTCAACCAACACCCATTGAGTATTCACAAAACAGAAAATGTAAAATTTTTCAAAGAGTTTTCAAGATTAATTCTTATTTTTAAGTCAAACTTATGGATGTTTTTTGTAGCTCATATAGAAGATGTTTTAAGGTCACATCTGTGGAAAGTAATCTTTTGAAAAGAGGAAGGATGGGACAGATATGGGGACTAAAAACCTCCTCATTCTTTCATAACTAAACATCTAGCCCAAAGCAAGATGGATTACAGATTATCTTTGTTGGTTAAAGATGAAGTCCACATTTATGAACCTATCGTTTTATGCAGGATTTGTGTTTTCTTGCAGTAAAGCTTAGTTCCCTTTCTCATAATGTCTCATTTATAGAACAATATTAAAAGTAATATTCTATGGATGTGAAATGATCAATATTTACACATGATGTTCATTATTTTCATTTTTATCATCTTGTGGAGTATATTTATGTCGAAAGTCAGCTTTTCTGCCTCAGACTGTAGACAGAAAGGTAACTTTATACCTTCTGCAATTCAGATTAAGTGACTTTACCACTAAGTCTTCTTCCTTTGCTTCTTTTACATAAATTTTTACTTTAATGATTTGAGTAGAAATAAATCTGCAGCTAAATGGATAAAGGAGCATTTCTGTGATTGATGGCTTCATGAAATCTAAATTTGTCTCTATTCCTCCCTTTATGTATTCGGTGGGCTGGTTTCATCACTCATCCCCCTTATGTCCTGCCAGTTCTGTCACACTGTGCTTTTATTCAAAATTAACAGACTTTTGTCTTTCCTTCTTGCCAGAGTTGAAGAGATGAAAGACAGGAATTTTATTGTCAGGGTCCATTTGACATATTTGCTATTTCCAGTTTTACATAGCTCATTTTAATGTCCGGTTAATGGTACTGTAAATCCAGCATCAAGAGCATTTCATGATTTAAGTAGAAATACCATGTGGATTAATAATAAGGACATAAATACAAAAATAACCTGAAGGAGCTGAATGAGGGGGACTGAATGCTTTAGTAATGTGGTGCATTAGTGTGTTTTTAGGCAGCTAAAAAGAACAAAAATGCTGGTAAGAACAAATTTTGTTTCACTGAGAAGGTTGTCTCATAATGGGATAGTATAAACACACTGAAAAGCTTTTTTAAAGCAGGTTGTAGCCATGGCTGATATGTGGGTTGTGAAATTTGAAAGTGTGTGAAAAACATTTATCCAGATAATGTTTGAATGCCAACCATGCCAGCTGTAGTACGAAGTTGGATATTTTTGAGGATATTTGTTTGGTGACACTGTAACAGAATTGTAACCTGTAAACGTTACCCGCTGCATAGTTCACCTTAAAATCAAAGTGGTCATAAAATCAAAGACCAACCTTTATTTGAAATATGAGATGTAAGTGAAGTTGTGGGGAAGCAGGAGACAATAAGTCATCAAAAATCACAATTTAGCGAGTTCTCCTGCTATGTTATTCTTTTAAATGTTTTGATTTTTAAATATTCTTCATTTTTATAGTAATAATTCACAAATGTTTAAATGGCAGTTCCATCTATAGCATACCATTTTTCCCCCATAATCTTTACTTATAATCATAGCTCATCAGATCAATTGAAGCTTCACACAGCTTGAGGGACAGTTGTGTAAACAGCCTCCCAGGACACTAAAAGTGAAAACTGTACTTCTTAGTTTCTAAATTTTAGGTCAGAGATGCTAATTTGCAAGAACTCATAAGTGTACTCCTGGATAATCTTATTCCTCTCTCCATTTAGTATAGTAATCAGACTCCCATGCATTCTACAGTAGAGAAAATATGTTCTTCTTGAAATGATTGAGAGTTGGTAAATGCAACCTTTACATAGAATGTGACATGAACTAACCAGAACTAAATCATGGGGCAGATGTTGTGAAAAATGATGTGTAAAGAAAAAGAGAGAAGAGCGTGAGTTTCAGTCAGATCATTTCTTTTTTTAAAGCAATGTAAATAATCACTATTTTCAGAAAGAATTAGAACAATTGTATAAAAAAATGCTAGGGTGAAACATTTATTTTTCAATAACACTTAGTTCATTGTTCTAATTTAGAAAAGAAAAGCATTTTTACTAATGAAAAACATCAAATTTTAATATTTGCAGGACAGCATGTCTTGCCCAAACTGCTTCTGTTGTTTGACTTTTGTGTTGCATTTGGCATCATTGTATGGTCATCACCTCTTATCGCGACTGTATGTAGGCAATAGAGACAATTTTATCAAATAAAGATAATTCTGTCAAAAGAAGTCTTTAATTGTCTAAAATTCCCAGTTATATGTTGTTCCATCTTGTTTAATTCAACAGAGGTTCTATCTAAAGTGCAGATAATAACTTTGACAGGTACTAGCCTCTCTGGGCTTTTTGGTGTCTAATAATATGTGAATATGTGAGCCAGCAGTTTAAGTATGAAGCAATAGAGAGTGTTAGCCTGGATACATAATTCATGTTTGTGTGGCGTTAATGAGAGAGAGAGATGTTAACCACCAGAGACAAGACTAACTCTCAGAAATTAACGACACATACAACCATGGTAAACCGGATTACAGTCCATGTACCCTCCCTTCTTGATACAGGTGTTCCCTTATGGCATTAACCTCCTCCAAGGTCTGAAATCAAACATTGTTCAGGTGTAAAGTTCGTGAATAGATGGTTTAACCTCCAACTAACCTTTGTTTTCAGTCAAGAATCTTCACAAAAATCTAATTTTACCCACTGATACATGACCTGTAATCATTCATGCCTTTGGGGATACATTGCTTACTTCTTATCTGGTGTCCCTGTTTCAACAAGTCAGAGCTGTGTTGGGGCCCCAAGGGGTCTCTGTATAGTGTTAACACATGTAAGGATGCTTTCACTTATCTGCCCTCAGTGTCAGGCAGCAGACATTGGTTACTGAACCAACCTGCAGATCCACAATAGTATGCTCAGTTCTCAGTAAGTAGATATCAGCAATAACTGTGTTGAGTGGAAGGCTTAAGTGAAACACACAGATATTCACAGAGCAACACAGAAATGCATCCTTTATTTTAGTCTCAGTGTGGTGGCACTTTTATCATTTACGGTCTTTTCTTGTAAAATTTGCCCACAATTTTATCTTATGCTCTCTGTCTGTTGTATATATGCTGCCACCCTGAACTGATGTGAGATAGTGTGTGTTAGAAAGGGAATAATTAAGAGAAATGCAGTCAATTATAAATAAATAAAAATACAAGGAAAATAAATAGTTGGAGAAAGAGAATCTAAACTAATTTATGCAAAAATATTTACTCTTCGCACAGCAATAGAAACCGTATGAGTTACGGTTTAATGTTTATTTTCACCTTAGTTTCTGCCATCCTGGTACCATTTTGTAATACTTTCTTTAATGTACCCGAATAGTAGTGGCCTGTCTCTCCCTTGCTTCTCTGACATAGTTTGTCTCATTCTTTTAATTTTTTTTCCATCTGTCGCCTCTTATTCTGATGTCAAAGTAGTTAGAATGACTCGCGTTGTCCTGTATGTGTGTAGGCAGGCTAAAGAAAGAGGGAGGAGGGTTAACACTGACAACTGAACAATAAAAGAGAGATGTGGAGACTGGGATAAATGCAGAAAGACACATTTCTTTGCGGTGAAATGAGCAGACAAGATTATGTTGATGTCTGTGTGTTCAGAAGCTGAGACGAAAGAAAGGAGGTGTGACAGAAGAGGAGGAGGCAGATTGTACAGAAACCAGTACTTTTTTTTTACTTTACAAGAAAAAAAAAAACATTCTTTGGTGCTGAAGAGTCCAATATTTCAGAAAAGTGCCAGAAGTTTGATGTTCAGGTTGCAAAGTTCACCTAGTCAAATGTTTTTTCTGAATTTTTACATGAAATACAGTAAAATAGTATTTTCAAATCAGGCTATAATAAACTAATTCAACTATTGGCTGTCTTGTGTTTAAGAAAAAGGTAGGTTGTCAAAAATGCAGGAAAAGATACAAGTATGGTAGAAAAATAGTTAAAAAATTGATTAATAAATTAATTGGCTCATGTAGGGAACCCAACTAAGTGCTATATCAAATCATTGCATCAAGACTAATCCGACAAAAAGCGCATAGTCCGGGTATATTGCCTTACTGCCTTACTGACACTAGTAAAGGTGTATAATTGTCAAACAAGGATGCAGTATGAGAGCTGAATGCGTAACTAACAGTATACAACATTCCACACAAAAAACTGCAGAAACACGTTACTTTGAGATTGTTGTTGTGTGACTTTGGGGATAAAAAGAAAACATGTTTTTTTTTGTGAGGCCAAGCACTAAGCTTCTTATGTCGTAGCTATTTCACATTTTCCCGAGAGAGCAAACTGCAGCAACCCATTAAAAGGTGAAAAGCCCTGGAGGGAAGTGCAGCTGAATGCTGCTACATTACAGTAATGCTCCAGAGAAAAGGAGGAGAAAAGGGGCCTAGCAACTCATAATATTACACATTGCACTTCTTCAGTGGAATTACACTATCCATGTGTAATTCTGTGTAATTCTTGGAATCTACTTGTCATGCTGGGAAACCTGTGCATGCAAATGAAGGATGTTAGCAGGAAGTGCTGGAACTGTGTTCCATGCAGACTGTAGACTGTCCTGTTGAACAGTTGGTGCTTGGAGAAATTTTCAGGACCAAACCTGTGAACATAATGCTTATGCAATGTATGGGTACTACTTTTATTTGCAACTCTTAGTCTAGAATAAAATAAAATATGCATAAATCTGAGCGGTTCATAAACAGCTTGTGAAAATATGTCTGTATAGACTTACAGCTTGGCTTGCAAGAAAAATCCAGACTTTCTTTTGCACATTAGGTGACACATATGTGTGCGGTAAAGTGAGAATTTGAGTTGATTTAAAGCCAAAGAACACCAGAAAACAACAACTTTCATAAAAAATGTTAGCTCCTTTTTCTCCCTTGCATCTCCATGTGTTGTGGAAGCAACATATTTACAGTATCCCCCAATTACAAAAGAAAAGAAGGAAAGATGGGATAAACAGGGCTGTATAGCAAACAGATAAAGACACAAGGTGAAGTAGGAAAGGTGTTCGATTTCATACCTGAAGTTCTTCTTGATGAATTCTAGAAGCACAGAACAAGGAGTGAATTAAGAGAAATGAGGAGGAGATAGTTTTTCCTTTTGTGCTTGTAGGCATATTTTCAGGGCTGCACCAGTGTGAAAATTTGGGCTGGTAAAGATATCCGATATTGCTGTTATGACCCATTATCAATATCTACCAATATACTACATATTACATGTGCTTGCTTATCCCTTTGTGACCATAACGAAATGATCACACCACCAACATCGCGTCTTGTTCCTTTAAACACCCAGCAGTCCTGCCCTGCGTCACTGTTACTGTCACATACCTAAACATTTACCACATGGTGAACCCCTGTGCCTCCACTAACACATACACAAATGGACAAAAATGACATAAACATCGGTTGTTCAGGTTTTACTAATTAGACCGATTTGTTTTTAAAAAAAAAAAGGTTTCTAAGTACCTACTGACAGTTTGAGATACAAAAATTAAATATGACAGGAAAATGAGATATGATGAACAAGAGAGACTTGGAGTCATCTGTATTCCAACTTTGTGATCACAGTAGTGCCCTGGAAGATATAATGTTCATTAGATATTCGTTCCTACAAATCTACACATTTCAAAAAACATCTAGAACTATAAAAATGTCTAAATATCTCTGTTCCTTTTCTGCAAAGCCAATATATTTGCAAGAAAGATGGAAATTTGTGGAGGAAATTACTCCTTTGAAACATTTGGTCAGCAAAATGGGCAAGGTCAAGTGAGAAATAAGTTGAATTTGTCAAAGAAGTGAGACGCTGCGTGTCCCGAGGCCGAAACATCATCAGTGACCCCTCACACCCCCACCATGGACTGTTCTCCCTGCTGCCCTCTGGGAAGAGGTTCCGCAGCATCCGGTGCAGGTCCACCAGGTTCCGAAACAGCTTTTTCCCACTTGCCATCAGACTGCTGAACTCTTAACTGGACTGCACTCAAAAACTGGTTTCCACTTCATACCTTGCACATGTACATAGCTAAATAACTTCTATTTTACTGTCATTCCTGCACTTTATATTTTATATTCATATCTATATTCATATCTTATACTGTATTTTATTTTATTCTGGAGTAACCTCACAACATTGGAACCTCAAAACATTGTCCTGAGCCGTATGCAACGAAATTTCGTTCTGTATACACCCTGTGCATGCAAAATGACAATAAAGTCAGTCTAAGTCTAAGTCTAAACTTATTGACTTGCAGTCTTGAAATTGAAATGTCTGTTTTGATAAATGTCTAGCTAAAATTAGAAGTGAAATTTTATATTTATACATTCTATTAAGATAGTTTGGTATCATATTCAAATTATTTGCTATCTCTAGTAACATCAAAAGTAGATTTTCTTTATTCATATATTCTAAAAGCACAGTTGTAATGTGAAAGTCATCTCCTTTGAAGTTATGAAGTTTGATTGATTTATGAGACGACTTTTAATATACCCTGTCTGTCGGGCACTGATGTTGGTGTTAGTTTGTGTTTGCAGTAGACAGCAGAGAGCTGTCTGATCTGTTCTCTCTCATGCTTGCCTGTCAGACATTTGGCTTATAGACTTTGACTGACATTTTTCTGTAATGAAACAAACATGATAGTTAAACAGTTCCTGGGATTTTGGATTTTCTTGTTCATCTGTGTATACTATGTGCCTGTTATGTTTGATGAGATGGGAATTTGGTTGTAATGCAGAACTTTGTTCACTTTTCAGAAGTGAACAGACACTTTGAAGTTGAAGTCATGGAAAATATATTGTGGTCCCAAAATTGCATGGTTGTGGTGCGCTGTTCAATTTCCTCCACAGAAGCCAAACAATTTAAAAATCATCACCGATAGGAAAATTTTTTTTGTGCTCTAATTTAACAGTTCTCATATAATTTCCTCAGGATATTTAAGTTTTTTCTTTTTTCAACAAAAACAAAGGTGGATAGGATTGGACTGTATGCTGCTTAACCTGTACAGTTTAACTGCAGGGGTGGGCAATCCTGGTCCTCGAGGGCTGGTGTCCTGCAACTCTTAGATGTCTCCCGGATCCGACACACTTGAATCCAATAGTTGAATCACCTCCTAAGTGCAGTCAAGGTTCTCCAGAGTCCTGATAATGACCTCATTATTTGACTCAGGTGTGTTGAAGTAGAGATACATCTAAAAGTTGCAGGAGACCAGCCCTCGAGGCCTGGAGTTGCCCACCGCTGGCTTTTACTTAACTTCTACTGTGGAAAATATATGTTACACAAGCACTTAATTCAGCACAAATGGGTTACCTATTTTCTAAATGAGGCAGAAGGTAGCAAATTGGGAGCTAAGGATCAGAAGTGCATGCTTAGATCAGAGCTCTATATAGTGACCTGGCATGACAGCTACAGTGGATTCAAGGTGTCTTTGCTGTCTCTTCTAAAGGTGGAACTTTTCCCAAATAAATGTCTGAATATACAAGCTGTGTCCAGACTGTGGTCTCGTGTAAACATAGCCTCATAGTGCTGCTAACACTTTGTCTGTCTATTCCCCTATCTCTCACTTGCTGCTTTCTATCTTTTATGAACTCTCAAATATCACACATTCCATTTGAAAGTCTCTCCATGGGCAACAGCCTGAGGATGTAAACTCTGTTGCTGTCAAATTTCTTCATCATCAGGTGTTCTGTATATCACTATCTTTAGAGAAAACACCTCACTATGTCTTTTCTCAGCTTCCTGCTCTCTTGAACATTGCAAAAGTGGAGGTTGGAGCTGCAGACTGGCCCGTGGGTGGGTGGCACAAAGAGACTGGGGGGGGGGGGAGATGGAGACTGGGAGCAGGTCAGAGGAAGAGAGAGAGAGAGGAAGCATAAGGCATTGGTAGAGGCTGAAACACAAGCGGAGAGGGAGAGAGAGAGTGGTAGTGTTGCTGCTGTAGAAACACTACCAGATCTAAAATCGTTTGATAGGCTGAGTTTTCTGTTGTCTGCCTGGTTTGGACTGCTGGTTGCCAGTCCAAACCACAGAAAACGAGAGCAGGGGAGAAAACTGAGAAACAGAACTAGTGGACCTATCATCCCTCCATCACGCATGTGAGTTGCTGCTTTCTTCTCTTAAATCTAGCTGTGCAGTTGGACTGTTTCAGAACGCTGCTTGTGTCATGTTGGTGAGCATTAGAATGTTTTAGCACAGAAAGGAAAAGTGTCTTGGGCTCTCTACTTTAAGCTAAATATTAGAATGCTTTTCAGTATATATCCAGAATCATTCAATAAGTGCAGTGTCATAAATTTGCTAAGATGACTCACCCATCGTTGCCATGGTGACAAGGCCCTTGTTTGGCATACAGTTGCTGGTTTTATGTTTCTTTGATAGAAAAGTGTATGGAATCATATCTAATTCATCTTTTTCATGCATATTTATTTTTCTTTGACAGTAACATGTTAATGTGAATAACCTTTAAGTTTCATATATCAGTTAATATTGTACTACTGTATAATTAAATGTTAAAAAGACCAAACTCTAAAGATTTGTTTAATAACTTTGCAGGTTAAATACCTTTAAATTTAGAAGCTTTTATTAACTATTTTTCTCTCAGCAAGTGAAGCAAACTATTCTCACTAAAATGTTTTTTTATAATTAATTTCTGCTGTTTCAGGTTATCTCATTTTGTCACTTAGAACACTTCTTGACAAGACTTTAAATTATATTAAAAGTCTGAAGTTCTTGGTTTATTATATCTTTAAAAAATCATATGACTTGCATGTAGCGCAAAATGTTTTAATGAAAATATATTCATACATTTGTTATTAAATTTGCTTAAAACTTACAACAAAAGAAATACCACTTCATGACTACGTCTTGCTTTTCAGTAAAGCATAATCTAATTTTAAAATAATTTTATTTAAATGTGACAAGCATAATTACTTTGTGTCTCAACAAATTAAGTTTCTTTCTTTACACACATAAGTTAAAAAACAGCAAATAAATAAATAGGTTAAATTAAAAGTGTAGGAGAAAAATTAAATTAAATCTATGTTTTACCGAGTAAACTCTTTTACAAGACAAAAGTAGCAAACCAAATTGAAAATTTTTAACAACAGAAATATAGATTGAGAAATTAGCACAATTTCTTAAAATCGATTTCTCCCTAAGATTGATTTTCTCTTAAAAATATACAGCATACAGTATAAAGCATATTTGTGTTAAAAAAGGTAGTACATTTTATAATAAAATGAAAACTTTGTTATTGTTATTAATTTTTGCTGAGGTCATGAGCTAATTTTTAGCTTGTCTTCCATAATTTAATTTATGTACCTCGTTAATAATTTGTCGTTGGGGTTTAGTTAAATTGTTTATGAACAAAACTTATACATACAGTTGTTCATTTGGCTTCATAAAGTAAGATCTTTGCTTTGAATGATGCAGCTCTATTTCTAACAACTCTTATAGCATCCATGCTGTAAGGTCTTTATGTTTCAGTCAGAGCTGTAGGTTGAATCTCGGCTGATTATGCCTAAAATAATGTGGGAACAGAGTCTGGACTGACTTGCTGCAGACACAGATTCGCGTTTGGACTTTTTGAATTGCTAGCATAAAGGATGATTTCATCTTTAAACAGGTGGACCAGAGTGGAAACACTCAGAGTAAATCATTTAAATGCAGGATTAACTACCAAAGTCAAAAGTACATGTTAATGATTCAGATAAACATTATTTTACTTTGTTGCTCAATTAAGCAGTTATGCAATCATTTAGTGAATTTTATTTGCTGACCAAAGAAAATGACGAGATAACAAACATTATCCTCTATTTTCTTTTGTCAATGCTTCTAAAATCATTCCTCCCTTCTAAGTGGTTTCATTACAGTGAAATTAAATTTTCTTTCATCAGAAACATACACAGTAGATGTTGCACTTGTGTGTTCTGTGTAAATCTATTGAATAATATTTTAATCTGTATTGAAATTTGTGCTGCATTTTGCCGCAGTACCTAGTTGGAGCCTTTTCTGCCTTCTCAGGTGCTGTAAACAAACACTGCGATTCACAGTGTAGTTTTTACATAATGTCTCCTCCGGTGTACCAGTCACTGTGCCAGTCTGAATTATTTCCAGTTGTGAGATTTTGCCTCACAGTGAGAATCACCCACTGAGAAATGCACGTGTGAACAGGCCACTATGGAGAACATTTGTACCTGATACCTTCAGGCATTCTTTGGTTTTTGTTGTTTAGAGTTCTGATCTGCATGCAGAGTATTTTCCCCCTCCTTCCACAATGTAAAGTAGCTAACCAGTTTCTGAACCTTTTACCCTGTTAGCACGGTAAAGCAAACTGATCTTCCCTGTGCACTTGAATATGTTTTAATATATTTTAGAATACTTTAATCACAATGAAATGCATTGTTTGACAAAAAATTTTAAATTTGTCATTTCTGACATTTGGAGTAAAAAATAAATACGATTATTTTGTAGCTTGTTCCGATTGACTGTGCCTTTTTTTTGTTAGTTTGTTTTTGTTACTGATGATCAAGCATCAGATGAACTAATGGAGATCATCAAATCTTCCATGTAAACTTGAAATAGAGCAGCTGAGTTTTAACCTCTAATATCAAGACAGAAACCTAGCTAATCTAAAACTGTGCATTAAAAAGTTACGTTTCATTGATTCATTCTGAGCTTTTCATTACTTGTGTCACTCAGTGATTTAACTTTTACAGTTGGAGGGTAGACTGTCTTTCCTGTGTTGACCTCTTCAAGAACACACAGCGTGAGCTGAGCCAGGCTAGCTTCCCTGCTATCGCATGCTGCTCCTGCCATCTTTCTGTGTGTGTGTTTTGTGTGTCTTTCCTGAAAGGGTTCAGACAAGGTTATGTGAGGATTTGGGATGATCACAGGCACAAGACAGAGCACTCATACACAAACACACCAACATGCACTAACGTACTCACACACACCCCATATTGCATGCTGCATGGTGCCTGAACTCCTGCCTTGCTAACGTTTTTGACAGCTTGGGTTTGCCGGTGGCTTAGTTCAGTGGATTCATAGTTCAGAGGAGGACATATTAATTATCTGATGCCGCTCTACTAGAGTCAGGCAGTAAATATTCTAAACATCCCAGTGTTTCCATGCTGTCTAAGCATAAATGCAGAGAAAGCCAAATTTAGTTTTTAACACTTCTTACAGAGAAAACTCAAATAGTTCTGTAAAAAGTTGAAATACATGCACCTATACAAGATAAACATAACATACTGTGAAAAATGTGAAAATTTGAAGAAAGTGCTTTGTAATTGTTTGGGAATTAGGAAAGCCTGTTAAAACATATATGTTTTCAAATGCCTCATAAAAATGTCAGAAGTGGGTAAAGTGCATATCACCATCATGGAGTTACAGATCTTAAAGCCTCTATCCCCTTTAGGTTTTAAATCTGGTACGAGAGGCAGCCAGTAAACCGTCAGCTCACTGCAGATACCGTCCAGCTGGTGAAACAGGCCAGACAGATACAGGCATATTTCACCATACAGGGAGCAACATATCTAACACTGTAAAGCATGATATCACTACAGCTATATGTAACAACTTTATACTGGAACCTGAAACTAACTAGCTCCACAAAACTATTCCTAACAAAATCATAGCAATCATTTTTCCAATAAATATTTACAACCATCAAAATGTTAAGTTTTTTAAATTTTGCTCCTCAAATAATTATGATGACTAAAGAAATTCAACATGACAGAAAATAATTACATATTGAAACCCTTTTGACTTTCTGAGGATATTTCAATCAAGTATTAATATGTTTTTCTGCAAGCTCAAGTGTGTTTTGAGAGGATTTCATACTCACTTATCCTTGAAGCCTTAACAGCACTCATAGAAAATTTGCTGGTGCAGTCAATTAACATTTTACTTACACAAGTTACATTTTATTCATCTGCAGCTCAGCCTTTGATAGATGGTAATGATGCTTTTTCAAGTCATGTGTCACATTTCTCCTGATAGTTAAACCAATGTAAGCAATAACGGAAAGTAACAGCCAGCTGGTCTCTTTAATAAACTAGTTAAACTACTTACATTTTAATCTCTGAGTCCCACACCACTTTCAGAAAGCCAGGGCTTCTCTGAAATATTTTACATCAAACTTTGAGAAAGTTGCTTTTATGTGCCAGTTTTAAAAGATGATAGTTTTTGCCTTGTTAGTGCTATTGTGTTCCTGTGAAGTCAAAGTCAAAGGTATTAAAGGTAACACCTGATGCTTAAAAAATAAACTTGTATTTCGTGTAGAATAATTGAGACCTGATTTGACAAGTCCAAACGTTGGACTTTGAAGTAAATTGGATCTCAGCCCAAATGGAAGAAAATAAAGAAATATGTTCACTCATTCACTGGTCATGCAAATAGAAAATAGAAAACTTGTTTATGAATAAACATTGACTTTTTTTTCTTTATTTTGCCTCACTGCACCTTACAGGCAGCATGACCCTGGGCAGGGAACCACATCACCAATCTAAGAAATACACTGATTGTATGAATCAACATATAATCAGCTTTAAAATAACATGGAGAAGAAAATAAAAGTTGTGATGTTAGTGTTGGTTACTCATGAAAGTAAGTGAAAATTTCATTTCAAATTGTGTAACACATTTTGTAAGTAAATTATTTAATGTGCAGTAATATTTATATCAAAAATAAAACTCAAACTTATCCTTTGGTGGCGCAGGTACATCATGATTTAACATGGATGAGGGAACCATATTTTCTTCAAAAAATAGCAACCTGAATAGGTCACTAAAATAGATATTTCTAAGTAAACATGGTACCAAACTATACTGCACTCTACCATGGACAAATGGAAAATCTTTTAATAATAATTTGCTTTAAATATTCTTTGAGGTCACATCTTTCCTTTTGAATCCCAAAATATGAGATTGTCACCTTTCCATCTATTGTGGTTTTTTTAATTAAACCTAGAGGGCACTTTTAGCATAAAAAATCTTTCCCTATTTAGATTTACATAATACGAGTGGCAGCATGTTTCAGTAACTGCTTAGTAGAAGGTACTAAAATGTGATTCAGCGGCTCTTTGTTCGCTGTCCCTGGTGATTTGTCTCAGCGCCTTTGTTTTGAGGAACGCAGCAGCTGCTTTGACAAGCATGAAGATGAGGCAGGACATTCACTAATAGATCAGAGGTGTTGAGAGTGTCCCCTCTGATTTAAGAGGTGCCAGATAGAGTCATGTCTTATTAGGAAGCCTCAAACTGGTAACTTCCCAAACTAATTAGTTATACATAGCAGATGACCAGATTAAATTCACAACTCACGTTGTCAATTTAAATTAAGATGCTAATGCATATCGCTGTTATTTCCTGTCAAATGCAGATCACCAATTTAGCAGAGCAAATGCTGTCCTGCTATATGCTAGAACTGAATTTTCAATCATATTTTATTCATTTGTGAATTATCTGCAGATGGGAATGTTCAAAAGCACAGTTGATGCAGAAATTTATTTATTTTTTATTTATTTATTTTCAAATTGACTGAGACAACTGGTTCACCTGATAACTGATCAGCCAAGTATCAAAGAAGACAAGTAAAGGGCCATGATCTCTCAACGAACCAATAACACACATAATGTACTATAATTACAGGCTTCTCCTGCAGTATTTGAACGTCTGCTGGTACTTTGACTTGGTTTCCATGTCAACTAAAGCCACCTCAGGCCGTGGAAACACAAGTTGTATAAAAAGGGCATTAATTTCAATGTAGTTTATTCAGAGGAGAGCACAAATCAAGATCTATTATTTACAGTACACTCTGGTGTTTTCAGTTTACAGTTTCAAGCAGCATCAGAAACTATTCAGACCTATGCAGACCAACTGAGCAAACAGCCATTGAAACAAGAGGCAGAGCACAAATAACAAGATAATATAGAAGCAGTTTAAAAGGAAATATAAATTATGCCACATCATCGCCTCCTTTCCTCTGAGGTGGATTTTGGTAGAATATAGTTTTACGTCAAACCTGGTTAAGTCAAAGTGCTGCTCTGTCAGTCGTGTGCAAGCTTGTTGTTTCAGCACATCACAAAATACTGAAATGGTATAGTATTTCAATAAAAGTTTGGTTCAACTTGATTTGAAAGGTTATTATGATGCATTATTGTTCAGATCAGTTCAGCGTCTTTCAGCACACTTGTTGGGTTTTTATAACTATACCCTCCCCACATCTTGATGCTGCCATCACCATGTTTCACAGTGAATATTATTTATTCATGATAGTATGCATTAGTGTTTTACACTTGGGCCAAAAACCTTTACTTTGTCCTCTACATTGATTGATTGAAAATACAAGCAGAACCTCTTCTCTCTTTGTTAGGTATTGTCTGTTGAGATGTAAAATATGAACAGAATTATTCTAATGTAACACAAGTGTCACTTAGTGAAGCAAAGACCCAAAGCATCAATAAAGATGAGAGTAAATGTTTGATTAAGTCAAGAACGGCATAATTTCTAGACTCCTAGGCTGTCATTTTTGCTTGAATATAAACAGCTGATCTTCTCTTCTTCTATGGTGCTCAATATTTTTTGAGGATAAACATTGTTGAAACAATTTGCTTGGTGGTGATTTGTTTCACTTTGTTTACATTGCAACTTTTAGATCTTAAGCAGCGTTAGAACAAGTGGATCTTTATTAGAGATCTGCTGTTCTTATATTGTTTAAATAGGATTAAACTGTCTAAAGGTTTGTGTTTGTATATAAGTTCCTGCCACAGGGAAAGGTGTGATTACTCACTTCTACTAGAGAAATAAGCAGGAGGGGCATTTATGGGGGAAGAGAGGTGGGAGGAAGGCTGAATCCATAAATAGTAGATCTTATCAGATATTCTCTTGGTCGATGATGCTAAAAACACAAAATGTGTGCTCAAATGAACCTACAGGAATCTATATTTCCCTTAAACGTCAGACACATCATGCAGTATGATTTTAAAACACTGTGTCTGTTTTTGCAGTGTGGGTGGGTGTTTTTTGAGTGCCAGCTGAAGGTGAAGCGTTCCCCCCGTTGAGCCAGCTGGTGCGCCTGTTCCTCATGTAGCGGATGTCTCATAAAAGGGCGCAAAGTTCAAACACATGTACCCACTGACTGTGATGGCCAGATGTCCCAAATAAATCTAGAGTCCTGGATTTAAGGGAGATTTCGATGCAGTGCAAGCTGTTGGAGTATAAGAAGTACAGATGGCACCTAGCTGTGCTGATTCTTCTGCCTGTTACCTCAAAAAACCACCATCAAGGTTTTCTTTTGGACATGGCAAAAGAAAACCTTCAGTTGCAAATTAATGTTTTAATATGATTCTCAAAAATATTAGGAACTTAAGCATCTACAAATATGCTGTTTGCATGATGCCTATTATTGATTGGGTGTTGGAATAAACAGATCTGCAAGATTGATTATATTTATTCTAGTACTGATTAAAACTTTCCATTTGTGCAAGCTACTATGGAGTTTTTGTGATTAATTAAATTTTGAAATAATTAATGTGTTGAAGGAGCCATTTATTACTTTAAATGACATGGATGAACCAACGACTCTCACTGGTTATCAAACTTAAATAAGTCTTGTGACATCTGAATCATGAATTCCACCATTCAAGGAATTTACGTCTTATAAATTTTAGTATGAATACTTATTAGTTAAGGAATCAGTATGGAACATCACAGTTTACTAGTAGTCATAGAGGAGTAATCACATTTCATATTACTGCAGTAAAAAAGAAATATTAAACTTTCCACAAGACTTACAAAATCATTGAACTACTAAGTAGCATTATGATTCAGCTATCAGACATTTTAATGGCTATGAAAGGTTGTTAGATGAGCTAGGAAATTAAAATGTCTCATATAAGTGTTCAGTGCAGC
Organism: Xiphophorus hellerii; assembly: GCF_003331165.1. Taxonomy (NCBI): domain Eukaryota; kingdom Metazoa; phylum Chordata; class Actinopteri; order Cyprinodontiformes; family Poeciliidae; genus Xiphophorus; species Xiphophorus hellerii. Next base: position 9,113,624 of record NC_045691.1, read on the forward strand.
TGAATACTTATATGTTGCTGCTTTACCATTCTGTTTTGAAATAAACAAAATGGTAACGCAACAAATTTGCTTTCCCAAAATTTCGGGAGATTAAGGTCAAAATTTAAGGTTTATGCTACAATATTCATCATTATCCTGTAAATTAATCACCAGCTGCAACGTTTTTTAAACTCTCTGCTTTTGTTTTTTTTTTTTTTCTTTACTAAAGGACACATTTTGAAAGTGAAATGCATTTCAAGGAGCGTCTGCCTAGAAGGGTATTGAGCTGGAACGCATAGATTAAGAAATTTAGCAGTGCCCCATTCAGAAACCTACTTTATACAAGCAGCATTATACGGATTTTAAGTGTTATTTGTGTTTTATACAATATCATGTTAAAAACTTAAAAACTATTACATGGCATGAGTATTTTTTGTCTGCCTTAGCTCATAATTACTGTTATTTGATCACATTCTGCACTGTAGCATCTCTGTAGTTAATTTCCTGTATGAAATGGCAAAAGTATTCATTCTATACTTTAGCCATTTCAATTTATTTCTTTAAGAAGTCTCACTGATAGTTAAAGTGGGAAAAAAGAACAACTCCTTTGCATTGAGATCAAGTAGTTCTTTGCATTATTTAAGTTTCCTCAAAGGGTTTTCATACAATAGTGAGGTAAGAGCTGCAGGACTCTGTGGTGTCATGAATAGTCAGTTCAAACACACCCTTTCAGCCTGCAGTTGTAGATAATTATGTGCTTCTCTTGTCTCCTGTATTGCACTGATATGCCTGTTGGTCTCCTGGTGCTATTGTGCTCAGGGGTTTAATGCTGACTCCGGTGCTGCTGCCTTGGTTGATGAACACCCTTGGTATTAGAGATAATCTATATATGTGTCATATTTTTGGTGTCCTGAACAAGCTGGTCTGTTTTAGTTTTAAAAAACCATTGCACCAAGTTCAACCATACATACTTGTATTTACCTTATTTGTTCATAAATCTGCTGTTTTTTGTTGTCTGCTACATATTTAGGCAGCATTACATAAACATATAGACAGTAAACATTTTTCATGCTATGTAATGATCTGACTGATTACTTGAAAATATTTGATCACTGTCTATTTCTGTTTATCAAAAGTCAGTGTATACCTCAGATATGTACAAAACGTAATTTGACTAAAATTGGTTACACTCTTTCATCATCACTGTATGAAAGATCATTAATATAGATGTCCACTAGTTATTTTAATTAAAAGAACTGCTAAACTGATGCAAAGTGGAAATGCCATGTTTCCCTTGTTGTTTCTAAGCGCCCAGTGAAAAGCTGTTTCAGATGTGACGCCCTTTGCATGAAAGTTTCTGTATTTTTAACCTTGAGGCCTTGCTGCACTGAGTACTAAAATCCTACTAATTACTCAACGCCGTCAGGATGATGCAGCAGGGTTCCCAGCAGGAGCTCTGTAGAAATGGATGCTGGTTCTGTGATGAGAGGTTTCTCTTGGACGCTTTGCCTCAGAGTTTCACTGCAGTTCACAACCAACACTATCAGCAGGAATCCAGTCAGTCTCTCTTTTAAACACTTGAGTTCTGAGGCTGCAAGACGTGTAATGCTGTGTTAATTTTTTAAAAGCAATTCCGTAAATGCGGAGTGGTTTGTTGGTAACATTTTAAAGGTTGTTAAACTAAGTATTAAACTTCTGCTAAAATCTGGGTAGCTAACATAATTTTGGTTCACAAATTTCTGTAAATTCCTGCTTTGTTTGATTTGCTTTGTTTTTTTTATTTACAGCTTTAGTTGATCTTCAAACCAATATTCATCCACACATACAGTTTTTCCACGAGAACACTTGCATGTTATTCAAAAGTTTACTGTCTTCAGATTATAGTTGCACTGATTTAAAGTCTAAATGTCTTTTTGTATTTTGGATGTGAATGTTCTTTTCTGACCACTCGTCTCTTTTTAGTTTTAATTTAGTGTTTTCTTCATATTGAAATTGTAACTAGTTTAAAAGTAAATATTTTTTAAATACAAATTTTAACATGAAAAAAGACATTTATCTGTACTCTAAGGGTTTGGTCAATGTTTTGTTGACTATCAACATACCATTAAACGTTAACTTAACATTAACGCACTCAAAATGTACACAATCCATAATTAATTACTACATTAAAAAGGTAGTATAGGATTTCACATGTTAATAGGATGAAACGATACAATTCCCTGCAATAGAATGTGATTCAATCTGATACAGCTTTATGAGTGATCAGTTTCTTTTCCTGTTTTTTGTTATTTTGCATCTGGGAAACCACAAACAACAGAAAATTCTTGGAATAACAACATACTAAGGTGCTTGAAATAGTTTTCACGTGTTTTGAGTGAACTTTCAGAGTTAAAGGGTTAACGTAGTCTGTGCAGAATTGCAGAATTAATCGAATCAATTGCAGGAAACCTTGGCTGCTACACAATATCCATCTTACACAACAAATCCCTATCCACACTCAGAAATATATGAAAAGATTAAGTATCTTGACTTCTGTGGTGGAGCTGTATCATATCTGCTTCACAGTCAAAGTTTTTATTATATTTCTTCTGGTTCATGTTTATACCATCATACAGTGTGAGAACAGCACAGAAATCTCTAAAGCAATAACTCTTGTTGTCTTGTTTCTAAGCTGAGGTTCCCAAAAACAGCTCCACCTCCACTGCAGGCCACATTTATATAATGGTTCAAATAGAAATAAGAACTATATATTTTGTAATTCCCATTATAGACCACAGACCTCAGGTAGAAACATGAAGATACGCTTGGCAACATAATAAACTTCTGGTCTGCTGCTCTTTAATTTTCTCCTGCTGGGTTTATTTTCTGACCTTTGCATATGCTGTTTACATCACGGAAAGTACTGATGAATATTTCAATACCCAGCTATGAGCGTGTGCAATGAGGAACCATAAAATATCTATATATAGTTGATTTTACACATATGATAAATATCGCAGTATTATAAATATATAACATGATGGTGATATGTACTGCAGGTAATTTTGTTTTGTAGATCTGAGACTTTTTCACTCTCAATGACAATGAATATGTACAGCAATGGTGTGTGTATGTGTGGCCAATGCACCTGGCTCTGTGCTGCCTATGCAGCTGCCTGCCAAGATCAGGATGGGCATTTAACCCCACAGTCTTGTTCAAGGCCTATAGGATAAATTAGAGCACTAATAATAGAAGAAGCTTCAGGGGGTAAGGTAGGGGAGTTATGTTCCAGCTTGTGTGTGTTAATTATCTCTGTGTGGGCGTGTGCGTGGGGTGTGCGGGGGTGCGTTTGTGTGTGTGAATTTAGAACTTCATGCAGTTAAAACCACTGACAGTGGGAGTTTAATCTTTGCTTGTGAGACCTTGAGGAAATTGATTTTATTTGCATAACTCAAAGATGCTGAATTTATTTGCTTCATTAGAAAGCATTTATATGCTATGTACATAAATAAATTATTACAGTTAATACTGTTATTTATAATGTCTCTTTATTATTTTGATTTTGATACTTTTAGATCCAGGATTTTGGGTCTTGGATCTAATCCTTATTCTTTAATCTAAATACCTGTTGATAACATCAGTGTCATGTTTTGATTAAGGACACTTGTACTTAAGCACCTGGTATAGTTTTTGTCCAGGTGTTGTGTGTAAACTAATATTATTTAACCACACAGGCACTGTCAGCTATGCTGCAGCATTTTGTTTACTTGTGTCCATATTTACAAGATCAATAATTACACAATAAGCCTCAGAACGATTCTTTGTCGTAAATATTTACATCCAACCGACCTGACAACAGCTAAATCAAATGAAGGGTCATGGATAAAATGGACATCAGAGCATAATAATAGTTTAAAAGTGACTGCTCTCAACTTTTTGAGTTTGTTGAGGTGGTAAATCTCTGTAAATGGTATTAAAAAGTTGCTACATTGAGCAGCAAACTGACTCTAACAGAGTAGTTCAATGAGTCTCTCTGCTGTAAATGGTCCTTAATAAGTTCTGAGTGGAACCAACACCAAGTGTGTCCAGGAGAGACAGAGAGACTTTGTACCAAATGACTCATTCCAACAAGCTTAGATATCAATAAATCTGATAGAGAATCTATGGCTAAAGATTAGGGTGATGGCAATGAGGACTTCCAACTTCAAAGAATTAGACCAAAAACAAAACCATGTTTTCATCTGTTATTATTTATATCATTTGAAGTATAATTATTGATAAAACTGATATCAGATAATATTTTAGCGAAACATATAAGCTGCCATCAGGTGTTGTAGTTTTTTTTTCAATTGTATAAAGGCATTTGTAAAAAAAAAAAAACACTTTAGGATGTGTTTTTAAATGATCAAGGTTTATAAATAACAACTAATAAATTATAGTCAGAACTGTGACTAAACTACTAACAAACACCTGGATCCAAATGTTCCAGGCATGGTGGGAAGGGAAAAAGCGTACCTTTGTCAAAAAAAAACACTCATCAGCTCACAGAAGTGTCAGTCAAGAGGAAATCTAGCTACATTTTCATAAATTTAAAAGCCACCTTAGTTTGCATTTATTTCTACACTCCTATTTAAAGGTAAATGTAATTGTTTTAAATGCCTTCAGATGTTTTTGAACCTGAGTCAGACAAAGGAAAGACAGCCTACTCTCCTTATTGAGATTCTTGTTTCTCTCTGTCCATCAGAAACACAAAGTGGATCTGTTCTACAAGGTCCGACACGTTATGATGGAGCTGATTGACTTGAGGAGGCAGCTGCTTTCCGGTCACCTCACACAGGACCAGAGCAGAGACGTCAAGAGACACATCACCGTCAGACTCGACTGGGGCAACGAGTGAGAAAACATCTTTCATCCTTATAAAAAAAACCTTTTTACTCACACTGATGCACATAAAACTTACGATGGATTTAAAGTCATAACTCATAACTGATCTTAAAATTGAATCATTGAAAAGAAAGTTTCCACAGAAGTTTTGATTTAAACTGGTAAACTTTCTCAGCACTTAAAGTCAGCAGATGAGTGTCTCCCCAGATCCCTGCATTGGGTAATAGAAGTGATTTTCAGAAGCAGATGACTGAAGCATATTACCAGTAGTTGAAAAGATTCATGAAGTCAGTGAAAGCCTGATAGAAAACAGATGGGATGGAATAAAACTCCTGTGTGCCTTCAGGTTGACTATATTAGGAATTTGATTTAATTACTTTACAGGTGCAGATTACTACATAGAAAGAAAATGTTTGTGTTTTCACATATTAATCCCTACTCCATCTTCTAAAAGTTGCATCCTTCTAAGTATATTATGTTGGATTAGCTACCACAAATTAATTTTTGACTTTATCTGTCCTTCTTTAAACATGGTTGATATGTAAATTCTGAAATGTTGAGACAAAAAAAGTCTTGAACAAAAGTGTGATCTGAAAAACATCAATCTAAAAACTAAAAAAAGTCCTAACTTGTGAAAGTGCTTTGGTTGCTACAGTTAGAAGAAAGAATTCAGATAAACTATCAATAAACTATTGGACCAAGTTATAATAACTCAGAAAATAACATTTACTCAAGTCACTTCTGTTATAGCTGTAATATTTCTTTGCACAAGCTGAGATCTCCTTATTGACAGCGATTTTCACACATCAATGCAAACAGGGCTCAGTGAGCAAACCAAATCATTTTCGACCACACTTCCTCAAAAACATCTTAATGAGGGGCTGCTTATCTTGTTGGGCGGATCAATGCTAATGCAGCTTACAGCTGGTGGGAACTCGGGAAGAAAAGGAGCTGCAGAAATGAAAGTTAATTCATTTCAAGGATATATTGATATTGTGATATTTTGATATCACAATATCAAAGGTGATATTGTGAGGTCACAAATTCTATAATACATAAGTCTTAACACATAATACCATAGGATTAATATTGTTAGGATAAACCCCTTTCTGTGGTTCAGTGTGGTGACATATTGAAGTATTCATGATTAATACAATTAGTCTAGAAAGGTTTTAATATTGGAAATAAACTATTTACTATTGAAACATTTGAGTATTTGAGCTAAAATGTAAAGATTTATATACATTGATTTTGTTTCCAATGAACAACAATTTGAAATGCATATTCATTGTGGATAAATCTTAATAATACCATGTCCTAAAGTTTTTAGGCAACAAATAAGGTGCCTATTCTCGCCATGTGGATTTCAACTGCCACCCTATTCCTACCCTGAAAAACCATTTCACCAACCAAGACATTTATTCACCATGTCTTCGAAGTTTGGATCAACGTCTTTGATTTGCAATCAAAGCAGGCTCAGTCATGATTTAAAAGATATGAAACACAGGCAAAGACATTTCTTTGACAATGTTAGAAATGATGATGTTCAGGTGTGATTGCTTTGGAGGTTTGTGTATCTTGGTCTATATCTAAATTATCTTTTATAAAATTTTAAATTGAAATCTTATCATGCCTTTTTTTATCTTTTTCCCCAGACACTTGGGTCTGGACTTGGTCCCAAGGAAGGAGTTTGAGATGGTTGATGAAGACCAGATAAGTGTCTCAGATTTGTATAAAATGGTAAGACATTTGTTCAGGTCATTAAGTTGCAATTGTTAAAGTTGTTGCCTTACAACCCTTTCAGACAAAACACCACACAAAAGGTGAGATTATCCTACCATAAAATCTTCCTATATATATATAGTAGGAAGACAGAAAAATTCTTCCTCTGTGCCAAGACACCTGTTATTTAAATGAAGTCAAATAAACAACCACAGTTTGAAGACTGTGTAGAAAAGCAGCTCAAATATGAACCTAGCCGACAGACTACACTACACTGTTCCCCTTAAATATTAACCAACATCATTTTTGGTATGATCATTAGAACAGGCATAAATGCATCCAGAGTAGCAGTCGCTTCTGAGAAACCTTGCAGGTAAATAATTGTCTCTGGGTTGCAAATAAAGACAAAACTGCAGAAAGTAATCCATTATACCTAATGAGATATTACACTATTCAAGTACTAAAGATTTTAAAAATGTGTATCCTGATAGATTCTAAATAAAACTTATTTTTAAAAACAATATTTCTTAACGTCTGCTGTTTTATTGCAAGCTTTAAACATGAATTTTCTATAGGAATGTCACGCTTCCAGTAAAATCCTAAAAACTTCACCAATAGCAATAAAAAACATCTTTCATCCTTTCACTGTAACTGTGTGAAATCAGACATTTTATTTTTTTTACATTTAACATTTTTAAGTTAAAAAACAAAAATAACCCAGAAAAGTTCAATTAGAAGGTTACACCATTTTGATCTAAACATTAAATAAAAATCTCCTGTGTTTTTTATGGTGTGTCAGTATTATATTAAGACTTTATTTACCACTTACCCCTGTTGTGTTGATTTAACACGCAGCTGTGCTTGTTGTCTCTGTTTGCTTGCATGCTGGTTTAGGGCATACATTTGAAATATGTTTTGCAGAAAGAACACTAGACTTATATTAATCAATCCAAGAAGTAAACATGGAGTATTTTTTTCTATAAACGCGCTTGCTTCTGATGGATGTAATTTGAAACAGTTTATGTTAAATTAAGTGATTTGAACTTCTTTCCTGTGGTATAACAAAAGCTCATTGTCTGTCCTCTGCCTATGAATTATCAACCTTTTGAAAAGTTAGAAAATGATATGACTATTTCTGTTGCTCAAAACCCCGTCTGTTCAATGTTTCTCTTTCTTCTTTTCTTTGAAAACCAAATAAAAGTAACATCTAATCTAAAATTAAGGTAAACGTTTTCCTGGAAACAGTAGTATGTTCTACTTAGTTACTAAAATACAGAATCAAAGCAAGTAATTTCTCATTTCTCTTTTGTTTCAATTCATTGTGTTGCTTAAGTTTTTACCACAACCATCACAAGGCATAAATTGGCCTAAAATGAAGCGTGGATGTTAGTGTGCAGACTGCAGCCATGTGCTGGTTGTTTCATCCGAGTCCTTCAGGTCACTTCAAAACTGCTGAACCGACTATCTGAACTAATGACTGTAAAATTACTCTCCGTATCCGTATGACCAGTTTTGTGGTTCTTCATGGTTCTATTCACAAAAGCATCAATCTAAACGTTTTCAGCTATTACTCAGGTGAATTGTGATGGATTTGGGAACATTTTCTAAATAAATGTTTTCTTATTATGAAGTTAGAGTTATCATTTCCAAACTACAGAAGTCCCAGAAGTTGCTAAGCAATTTAAAATCTTTTATAATCGTGTTTCTTTTCAAGGGCACACTGCATCATGTTATAATGTGTAAAGTAAAGTCTGTGCCTCATTTTTTGTCATTTTTATGCTATCTGAACAAACTTTAGTTTGTAGTAAAACATCTTTTTCCTCCTGACCTACCATAATGAAAAACCTATTACAAAATAACTGAAGCTAATTAAAGTTGATGTGACTGCGGTTTGAGACACATCCTTGAAGATTCTTGGTCTCTTGGAAAAACTTTAAGTTTTTGCTTGATTCAAAATAGCTCACCAGGCTCAGACAATCACTGATGTTGCTGTAATGGTTTTCTTTTGTTGCTTAGAGACTGATCTGAAATTAAGAAACAGGGAAACTGAGGAGGACTAAACATATGAGGATCATCCCTTTATAACACAGTTTTTAAAAAATACAGTTTCAGAACAAGAAAATGCCTTCATATCAGGCATCTTCACCAGTTTATTCTATTCTTATTCTTTGTTACCAACAAAAACTAGAGACATAAAATCACAAACACCTTTCAATGCTCATGTAACATTAAGCTAAAACCTTTTGGTTTCATGAGTAGAGAATCAGGCTTTTAAAACAGAGAGCTGTTATTTAATACATTAAATACTAAATGGATACATCTGAATTCCAGTTATCAGTTCTTTATTATTTACTTGATTTTTTTAAATAACAAGTGGTTGAATAAGTGACTGGTATCCATTGAAAACACAATCTATATTAATGAAATAGTAGGTATTTGTTCATGCAGCTGTGCCATAAGCACCAATAAAATTGTATTTGTCTGTTATTAGTGTCAATCTCTAGTAAACAACCCATTCTGAGTCATTAAAACTTAGTTTTAAGATGAAACAAGAGAAAATACTAGCAGACTGGTTCTGGTTTCTCTCAGGTTGGAATAATTGGAGCCGTCTTGTCAGTGACGGTCCTTACTCCCATTCATCAAACAGCATTTGACTTATTGCTTCCTCTCTACTCAAAAAACCACTTGACAAATTAAGGAGACAAGTTGGAGTAATGAGTCTCTGAGGTATTAAAATATTTTCATCATCTGAGGGAGCGACTTTAGAGGAGAGGGAAGAAAGGGAACTTAGGTTGGAAAGGAGCACTGATCACAAACAGCAGCAAGTCAGAAAGAGATGAGGAGAAAATGAGCAGAGGAAAAATGTGAAGAAGAGAAAGTGAGAGGAGAATGGATTCAGAAAAAAGAACCGTGGTCAAATAAAAGAAAGTGAAAAATCACAAAATTGTATGTGTAGTATAGCAGAAGATTAAACTACACAAGTAGAATAAACCTGAATAAACCTGATTAAACTACACAAGTAGAATAAACCTGATGTTTTTTTTTGTCTTTTACAGCATCTGTCCAGCAGACACAGCGTCCAGCAGAGCACCACACAGGTTATGTTTCCATTACTATCTGTATGAAGTCTGAAGTCTTGCATGTCTGGCTATATTTCAGACTAAACAAAAACTAAATATTTTGCTTAGTAAAATATTTTAGTACACATGAAGTGACAAGGTAAAACTAAGGCCTCACGTCATCAGGAGACTATGCAGTTACACTATTTTGGGTAAATATTCAGATTATTTAATCAGTTGCAAAGAACATTTTCTTAAGTAGTCTAAAACCTTTTCTCATGCATGAGTTTTTCAAATTTGCCCACTCTCATAAAAATCAGATATTGGCCATCAAACTCCATTTAGTAGGCCATAAAGTGGATGTACAGAACATAAATGCATTATTTACCAAATACTGCAGTCCAACTAGTCCTTTATAGGTGATGATTCTGATCCCAAAGTTTTATTTGTGTATAAAAACACAAAAGCTTAGCAGCTCTACAGTGATGAGTTACCCCACTGTAAACTTTAGTTGTAAAATGCTACATTAAATGTGGTCACAGAAGTTAAGATTAAGATCAAACAATCTAACCTTGATGCAGATCAATAGATTAATAAAGTTATGTCATAAATAAATAGTTAAAATCATTTCAAAAACAGATTCAAGTTTTAAGAAACAGATACAATAGTTTAAAACTTTACCCAGATAAGCACCAAAAATATGTAATTGATCTTGAAATGATAAAACAAACTCTCAATGTTTTATTTTGTGTTTTTTTTTCAGGGCGAGAATAGCCGGCAGAGACACGGAGAACCATGCAGGGTTCCGGTACCACACCACCTACTGGTCAACCTGAAGAGCTTCACCTACAACAGCATAGGAGAGGACACAGACATATTTTTCTCTCTCTATGATCTGAGGGAGGGAAAGACCATCAGGTATGAATAAATGTTAATCATTTCAGTTTTGTTTAGTTTTGCAGTTGTTTGTTGATTAGTAAATGAAAGATCAGTCAAAATGACCTTCATGTCTTGTGTGTGTTTAAATACATAAGTCAAAAAACACATGCTATTCAAATAATTGATTATCTAAGTAAGTCAGACTTTCAATATTGAGTTTTAATCATTTTTTTAAATGTAAAAAACAAAACAGTATTTGTAAATCTGGAATATAATGAAAATTTCTTTTACGAACATATTGCATTGCTGTATAATAATAATGCCTTTATCAGACACTGGCATTAAGTGTCGTTTGTAACTGCTGAAGTTGTAGTGACTGGAAAAAAAAACAACATGTTGATTATTTTTAATAAAGTTTCAAACTAGTTGAGTTTCACAGGGAAGGAAACATCTATCAGTTCTCCGTGAGGAAATCTGAACGGTTGTTCATGCATGAAATTGTTTCACTGATTTAACTTTAACCAAGCTCCATTTCCTTTACAGAATTATTGCTGGTATTGCGTGCATGAATGTGATTTGTGAGAAAGTTGGTTAAAACCATTCAGCTCAGTGTTGAGAAGATGATGAAATTTTCACAGGAAGTTGTAATGTCTATTGATATTGCAAACTTTTGTGAGGTGATTATAAAATGGAGCTACAGTAAGTGTTTCTACAGTCAAATCATAAAGTGACAAATCATGGATTTGGGTGATGAAGCATGATGAAATTGCAGATGATACTTCATTTTGAATTGAAAAGTGAACATTTCTGCAGCCTTTAAGTCCATAACTAAGACTTCTCATGACTACTTACACTAGAGTTGCAATGATTCAAAGAAAGAAATGCTGACAGAAGCTTAAGAAGAAACATGATTGCCTCAGCCAAAATATGCAAAAGATGAAGAAGCCCTGAAATCAGTCATGTTCACAAAGACAGGACTGTCAATAATTCCTAAGACGTCCAAAATAAAATAATTTAATAAATCAACAAACATTCTCTTCTGTGGTTATTGGGACGTTTAAGCCAAATATTCTCTCCCCTATAGCCGTTACAAACACTGAGCATTCTCACCAAGTTATTTGTTAGAAGCAAAAATCAGAATGAAAACACTGAGACATGAAGGCTCATGATATACACTTTTTTCAGGATGTCTACAGAGCTGCTAAAAAAATCACCTTCCTATGGTGTTCTTCTCTTTTGGCTTTTTTGTCACACTTCAATGTTTCAGATCAACAAACAAATTCTAATATCAGGCAAAGATATCCTGGGTAAATAGAACATTTTCAAATGATAATTTTATTTATTAGCTACCAAACTTTGTGTGGAAAAATAGTTGCTTATAAAATTAGGATTTTGCTGTGATTACCCACGTTTATTAGAATATTGAGTTCACTTCAACCAGCCTGCTGATAGTTCCATCGAGTCAAGACATCACTCAAATAGAAGCTGTCTGGCAACATGAAGTAGGATAAAAGATCTCAAAAGGCTATAAATAATGCTTTGATCTAAAAAAATGAAGAACAGATTGGAAATAAAGTCACTGACATTTATCAGACTGAAAAGTCACCTATTTATCCTCCACAGCACAAAAGGCTGCATGCAAATTTGCATGTGCAAAGTCTCCCAGATTTCTTTTGCTTACACTTTTTGCATGATTTTTTTGAGGTGGATCAACACAATTAATTTGGTTAGTTTATTTCTAAACTGTCATTTTTAACCCACTTAGCTTTATTTAAAAGAAAAACATTACTAATTTCTTTTAGAAAAACCTTTGCATATTTCTTGAAACAGATTGTATGTTTTACAAACTCTATGTACATTTGGCAAAATGACCTGGATAATGCAGCACAACATCATGGATCAGCTGCAAAAGGTCACATCTCTCCAAAAACACTTCATGTATGCTTCAAAACTAAACTGACGAGTTGTAGGTATCATAGATACCCACCCCCAACATGGACTATTCACACATCCTACCTTCTGGCCTGACGGTCAACGGCCACATTTACAATTGAAGAAGGGATGCTAATTTGAGCCATCAGAGTCGTCAGTTTGGCCTCAGGTCTTTCTGGACTCTTTCGGGACTTCAGGGGAGAGGTCGAAACCCTGGTACTCCCTTAAAGGAACCTAGAACATATCTAAATTACTGCAGGTCTCACTTGATTCAGTTAAAGTCAGTGCTCATGATTCAAGAAGAAGAAAAAGACTGACAAAAATCAACACAGGAATCTGCCTTTTATTTGTTTACTATTTTCCAAAGACTTTTAGTAAAGTATTCTGTACACTGACAAGACAAAGGGTAATCTTATATATAGTCTAACATGGTGGTGATAGTGTGATGGTCTGCGGCTGATTTTCTGCTGTAAGACCTGAAAAATTTGTAATTGATGGAACCATGACTTTGTGTCTTTACCAAAAAATCCCAAAGAAGAATGCCTGACAATTACTTTGTAACCTTATGCCCCAGCATACTTAAGGCTATGCAGCAGGAAAAGGATTGAATGCACACCAGAGAGAACACTAACATCTCTCAGTGGCCCAGAGTCAAACAAAATGAAGGTTTTGGAGTAATCAAGTCAAAGTCCAGACTTAAATTCACTTGACCAGAAACAGGCCCGCCACTGTCACTGAGTTAAAACTCTGGTGAAATTAAAATTGCGTCAACTGGTTGTTAGATTTATGGGACAATTACTTCTTCTCATAGGACAAGGTTGGTTTAGGTAGCATTTTCCCTAATAAATTATTTTATTTTTTTATTTTTGCATGGTACTTTTTATCTTTAATGTTAAAATCTGTTTGAAAGTCAAATGATGGAGACAAAAAGCAATAACAGAATAAATCTGTAAGCAAAAACGTTTTACAACACTAGGTGTTATAATCATTACCTCCATTGTTGCCTGCGTTCACAGAATATTGTCCTTCTCTACCACTTTGCACTTTAGTGCTTTTTCCCATCATGCACCCCTCCCTGTCTGATATCTCCTTAATAAAGTGGGATAAGTAATAGCAAGCGGCCACACAGAACTTATTGTTAATAATATATGATCCCCCACCTCTTTCCTCCCTTCCTAATGAATGCCCATCAATTATACATTCTTAGAGAAAACACAATGCTAACAGACAAATAATAGTTAACGTCAGTAAAGAGGCTGATGTGGGTCAACTGTGATGGTGTGACGGTGTGTGTGGGTGTTCCTGCAGAGAGGAGGATAACGTGTGTGTGTGTGGGCGTGTGCGGGGGTGTGTGTGTGTGTGTGCTCCTGCAGAGAGGAGGATAACGTGTGTGTGTGCTCCTGCAGAGAGGAGGATAACAGTCCATTAATGAAATAAATAGGGGCACAAGAAACGCTCTGTCATCTTATCTTCTTTTTGCTTCTTTAATTTCGCTCATTGCTGCAAACCAGCTAAGCAGTTCTGCCCTCTCATAACAAATGTACAGCTGAGCCCACAAATATTTTTGACCTTGAGGGCCTATTTTCTTTCTCTGTCATGACTCGGCATACAGGACACTAGTAGCAGGACCTGGTCCTCCGAGGTGCTCAGACGGGAGATCATGCCTGTCTTTCTCTCTAAACTCAACATTTCCACCAAGGCTGTTTCCCTTCAAAGCAGTTCAACCTATAAAAGTATTTGTGCAACTAAACCTGTAATCGCCATTCCTTTCTCTTTCTCACTGCCTGCAGTGTCCCAGTATAACTTAGATTCATGCTGAGTTTTGTCATTCATTATTTTCTCTTTTCTTTCTTCTTCTTCCTCCTCAAAACAATTATTATTACATGTTTTTTGGGAACATAAATCCCAGGGAACATAAATCCCTGCTGTTCTTTATTAATAAGGGGGAAAGAATGTCTTGATGGAAATTTTCTGTCAGAATATTTGTCTCTATTTTAGGTTTTCTCAAGTTAATTAGTCTTTGGACGCTTACACAAGTTTTAGCTCATCTCATTTAAACAATTTCTGTTTTCCTTGTAATTACTTTTTGTTTTCACATTGCTATTTTCTTTTATGTGTAATGAGCACGATTTTATTGTGTTTCACAGGGATTTTATGTGTTAAACCAATACAAGTAAAACATAATTAAAAGTTAGAAGAAGGCTTGGTTTTTCTGAGAGGCTTAAAGCTTGTTTTATTGTTTACAACCTAACACTGCCCTGAACTTTGGTACAACTAGCCTTCTGTGTTGCTTGGTCTTCATGATGCTGTTAGTTTACTGATGTTCTCCAACAAAACTCTGTTTAGTAAAGACTTTAGACCCCATTTTGACAGCAGATCTTTCTCTGGATCCTGTCTTGTCAAAAATTTTGAGCGTTAGAATCACATGAGCCCAAATATTTCTCTCACCTTCTTCCAATTTTCTATTTTTTATTTAATTGGGAACACTGTTATATAAGTGTAGTTTTCCATTGCAGGCTTGTTGTTTTTAGAGAAGTCATATTATGCAAAACTGAATATCTACATTTAAATGTCTGTAGTCACACAATAAGGTTGTGCAGAGTCACCCACTGTATTATAATTTGGAGAAATCAGGCATTAAGCTTTGAAATGAGATCAAACTGGCTCCGTTGACTCAAACACACTGAGCTAATAGAAGTAGTGAGTGTGCTGATTGTGTGCGGGCAGGCGTGCGCGTGTATGTGTGTAAAGTATTTCAGTGTTTTGAATGGAAAGCTGTCGGATCAGTGCATTTATTTTGGTCAGTATGATTTAGCTCCCTCATAGCATCCCACAGGAGCTCTAAAACATTATATTTTAATTTAATCTGTCTTCCTTTTAATTAAGTTGTATGGAATTTAAAGATTTCCCAAAAACATGACATAGACGTAGAATCAGATTCTGCATATTCATAGAGGGCACCTGAATGTAAATGCATGCCACAGTTTTTAGATTTTTATTTATAGATAGAAAATTCTAGTTTTTAGGTTTGAAACCTTTATGTGGTACTAACATAAGTCACTAAATTTTAATATGCACATTTGAAAAAGTACAATTTTCTTGATAAATACAGCGTAAATGTTTTTGTCGTTAGGTTCTTCTGCAGACATGGCGTATTTAGAGGATACCTGTTTATGCATCTCTGTGTATTGTATTGTGTGTGTGCGGGCCTGTGGGTTGGGGTGTGTGTGTGTGTGTGGTGACTCTGAGCACAGTGAGTATTCATCTGATTTGGTGCATCCATGCATACTGTTGCGTGCGTTACTTTGTAATATATGAGTGAGTGTCTGTATATTCACACTTGATTTCTTCTGTGCTTGCATACATTAGATTCAATCAGGAATTGTTCTGAAAGCATTTTGTTTTGTTGCATTTATGTTCAGCTCATCTCCGTTTTTCTATGTATGCGTGTCTGTCACTGATTTCCTTGCACTATGCAGAACAAAACATGTTAAAGAGGGTGCCAGAAACAAATAACTTTAAATATGTATTTAGCAGCATCTTGTCTGGCTGTTACTTATTTTGGCCGCATATCATCTGCAGCATCCTTATCACAGTCACTTTCTGAATCAATAAAAATCCACCAACAACACGGGAGCAAAGATTGACTGTATCTCAGTCTTTCTTCACGCCTTATCACCTCCTATTTCCCACCTACCAACACACACACACAGCAGTCCCACTCTCCTACTGTTTATGGACAAAAACATATTTATTTTCTTTTGTTGTATTTGTTTGGGCTGCAGTATCACTGGGGGATTGGAATAAATTGTTTCTGTTTAAAGGCAGTAACATAGCATGTGTTGTGGGGATTTGTTGGGCTTCGCAGGAAACTCTGAATTTCAATGTTAACAGTAACCTGAGAGTAGCTTGTTTATAGTAGCATGTCTGTAATAAAGAGTACATGAAGATTACTTTTCAGCGTTCAGATGTTGTTTTTAGTGGGCTGGGAATATAGGGAAATTTAGCTAAGGATAATCTACTGTACCATTTCCAATTATAGATAGTGGATTTATTTTACAACCTACTGTCTGCCGTGTTCCTTTGACTTCATAATGCTGTTTGTTTGCTAATGTTTTCTAGCAAACCATAAAGGTAGACTCTTATAATTGAGTACATTTTAAAGGCATGTGATTGCACTGATTTTGAGACTAAATGCAAATTTAACTGAAACTATTTTTTTACTTACAAAATATTTTTAAAAAAACATTGAATTTTTTATGTCATTCACAATTCTTTTCTACTGTGTGTTGGTTCGTCACTTAACATCCCATTAAGCAAATGTTTAAAGTTTGTGGTTGTAACTTAACTAAATGTGAAAAAAGTTTAAGGCTTATGTATATTTTTGCAAGCCAAAGTAGTTCACTGTCAGATTGGGATTTTATTCCATACGAATGGCCAGCTTTGTCTCTTATTTATTTCAGCTTTGTGTTTATTTACTTCTCAGTTGCAGTAAGCTCTGCTCATGCAGAGCGTTTGGTTTTGTTTATAAAGATTATAGTTTCATTATGGACCTTCCTTCTGCCAAACAAAGACAACATTTGGGTTGCCTTCTGACCTATTTCCTGAGCTCAGAGACCCAAATGTTAATGCAAAAAACTTTTTACTATTTGCCAATAAATGTGAAGTTAGATCAAAACTGTCTTTGACATTAATGTGAGGTCTGTATAGTTCTTATTACGTCCATTTTATTTTTTTCTCCTTGCCACAAAGTTACTGAAGTTTATACAAGTAAAGTTTATAAGCAGTATGGTGACTGCACATACCTTTTGGCAAACGTTTGCCTGTATGATAAACATAACAAGAGCTGATTTACAAAACCAAATGGGCAAACAATTTCAGACTCTTAGTGTGCAAAGCTGGTAGAGACATTCCCCAAAAAGACTTTACATAATTTATTTAATTACAAGATAACATGCTTCTGCAAAATACTGGTTTGGGAAGATACAAATGCATGTCACACTTATATTTTTGTTTTTATAACAATTTAATAATTACTTTCCAGTTTGTAACTAGTTGATATTAGTCTAGCATATGAAATCCCACTGAAAGGCACTCAAGTTTGTAGTGGCAAAATGACTAAATTTGGAAAAGTTCAGTGAGTATGAAAGCTTTAGTAAATAACTAACCCGCATATTGTCTAGACATTTCCAGAAAAGGTGACCATGTCAACTTTTTTATAACACCGAGACCAAAACAAATCCAGCTGAAGGAGCTCAAATAAAAAAAGTGTATTTGTTTCTGCTCTGCTGCCCGCTTCACCTTGCGCTCTTCTTTTTGTTTTCATCTGGGATTATGAATAAGCAGACAAAGAGCCATAAAAAAGCATTCTTGTTTAATATTTATTAAGCTGTGACAAAATGTCCTCCATTCAATGGTAATGCTTCAGTATGTCCCCTTAAGCTTCCTCTGCTCTGCCTTTGGGCAAGCTGTCATGGGAGCACTAGTCTCTCAAAGAGTGAACTCAAAAGTAAACTATTCTAAATGTGCATTTTCACTTTTGCTAAATTTAGTTGTCAGTTTGTGTTAAGTTATATACTAATATTAGAGGTGTCACAAAATTTAAAATAAATGAAATTGAAACAGTTTAAATAAAAAATAAATAAATAAACATGTAAATGAATTAATGAAAGCAGATAATATTTTGCTGATATGATTTACATCTAGTTAAAAGAATGATTAATTTGACCTTGGCCAGACTTCAGAATGAACTTTTTTTCCTCACACCTTTGATTTCCTCTCCTTCAGGACTGAGATCAGACATGCAGCAACATCCCTGCAGGTGTCTGAAAACCAGAGACTCAGAAACATTGAAGCTAAAACCTTTGATTGTGTTTTTCAGTGAGAAGTTCATGGTGAGATTAAACAAGAACGGAGGACCAAAGAACCCAGAGAAGGTGGACCGGCTGTGTGCACTGTTCACGGTAACTAGGACAAACACACGTAAACAACATTTATTTTGTTGCCATTTCAAAGGCAAAATCTGAGAAACTACCCGGGCATGATTAAAGCAAGGTTGTATTGCCCCCTGTTGATGCATGGTAGCATCAGCCTAGAGACTTATTTGGAAAAAAGAAAAGAGAAAAATAAGATAAAAGAAATATCTTTTTTCTGTTATAGTATAAATTTATAAATGCAAACTGTAACATGGATTTAGTCAGTGTTAGAGGATCTAATTAGTACTGAATATTACAAAACTATTCAACTGCTGAAACATCTTTAGCAGTGTATGGTGCAATAAACTGTTTACCTGCTAATTAATTTCAGTTAATCTGTGTCATTTTGTTGGTTTGACCAGAAATGTAAAGCAATAAAACACTCAAATAACTCAGATACAAAGTAAAGCTTAGGGCCAATCAAAGGTCTCCTTTTTCATCAGTTTCTGTTCTAGGCTGATTACTAATAGCCTAGAACAGAAGGCTAGGTTCCTCTTGTCTTGCTCAGTACAAGAGGAACCACATGTTCAGACAATTGTTTTAGACTAATTAGTATTTTCTTGACAGTGACTGTTTTGTTTTATTGTTTGCTGTTTCGGACTGCAGGATCTGAGCAACAAAGACATGAAGAGAGAACTCTACATCGTCTCACAAGTTATTCGGACAGGTCTGACCAATCTTACTAAGACTCTTACATTTCAGTGAAAATATATCTGTGAGTTGACATTTCTTCTATTTTAGCTATTTTATTTTACAAGTAAATGTTTCAGATCATCAAACAACTGTCAGGCAAAAATAACTGGAGTAAATACAAACTTAATTTTCAAATGATGACTTCATTTAATCAGTACAGGTATTAAGAACCGATGACAAAGTCATTGACATCCATCTGGAAAGGACTACAGATGTATTTCATAGGTTTTGAAGCTCCAGTAAACTACAATAAGAAATATCATCAACAATTAGTGAGAACATGGAACAGTGGTCAATCGTCCATGGAGCAGTCAACCAAACAAAACTATTTTACACATCAACAACTCACCCAAGAAATCAGAAAAGAACTCTGAACAATATCTAACTTGCTGATGGCTTCACTTGCATCAGGTAAGACTGGTGTTCATGATTCAGCACTAAGAGACTTGGCACATACAGTATGTCATCCATAAGAGAGCTTCAAGGCCAAAACCACTGCAAGCCAAAAGATGCACAAAAGCCCATCTCATATTTGTCATGAAACCTCTTCATGATCCCTAAGATGTTTAGTTAAAATATTCTGTAGGATGAAGACACTGAAGTGGAACTTTCTGGAACATTGGACCATTAATTCTGTTCTTTTACCAAAGAAAAAAAAAAGATATCAAAGGCCAATGTCCTAAAATGTTCTAAAACGTCCAACAATGCTCTAAAGCATCGCAATAAGTCCACCTCTAAATGCTAAAAAGAAAACAAAAAGTCCCTTCAATGTAAATTAAACCAATTCAGCAAAGAAGAGTGGGCCAAAAATCCTCTACGGTGATTAAAAAGACTCATTGCCAGTTATCACAAACCCCTGGTGGCAGTTTTTGCTGCCAAGTGAAGAACAACCATTTATTACTTTTTTTCTATAGAGTTAGGTTGATTTTTTTTTTTTCTTTGAGAAAACTGCTTATTGTATTTACCCAAGTTATTTTTTGTGTGGTGTAAAAATGCATTTGATAACCTGAAAAACCTAAATTTTACAAAGAAGTCCAAAATGGAAAACAAAAATTAAATAAAAAATCTGTAAAAAGAGTAAATACTGTGTAAAATGCCTTCATGTATCTCAAAAGACCTTGTAAAGTTTATCACAGTGTAGAGCTAAAAATCAGTTACACAGAAAATATTTGTATTTTTGGACTTGTGGGGAAATATTGATCAAAATTTACTTTTGGATTTTTAAATCTGTTGGTAATTATTTATGGTAAATTAAATCTAACTTGATCACAATTTTTCTTCCATGCAGTTCAGAGAAACTTTACACAGTTTAATCCTTTTTACAGGTCGTATGCTGCTGAATGACAGTAAGAAAGGCCCACCACATGTTCAGTATCGCAGACCGCACGGCTGCGCTGTTCTGGCCATGAGCGACGTCCTGCAGATCATCTCAGAACTCAAAGAGGAGAAAGACTTTGTTCTTAAAGTCTACACGTGAGTGGCTGCTCTCACACACATGACTAGTTTTAAAGGGCTCCTTTAATGATTGAAGATCTGATTAAGACAAATTTGCACCGTCACAAACTGAGTCACAGCATTAATCTAAATGTGTTCAGTACGGAGCAGATCTTGAATGTGCATAAATCAGTCAAATAACCAGTGTTTTGTGATGGGAGAAATTAGATAATATTCAATTCTTTTACAACTTTTTTCATCTTTAGGTGTTTTATTGTCAGGAGGAAACATTAAAAATAAATAAAAGTTGCTTTAACTTGACTGCACAAGTCTGAATATATATATAATGCATCCTCTAGACAATAAGACTATGTTTAAGATGTACACTAAACATTAAGGTTTTGGTTCAGTAGGAAATGGAAAAGTTAATCCTCAAAATGACAGCTGCAGTTATCATTTACTGAAGGTTTTTTTTTCTTATTGTCAAACTGTTTTGTAAATATTTTTTACACTTTGGTATAATAACATTTTTTTGGGCCTCCAGGTGTAACAATGAGAACGAATGGTACCAGATCCATGAAAACATCATCCGGAAGTCAAGCACCAAATACACAGCGCCCAGCACCAACTACGGTAGGGACAAGCTATTTTAGTAGTTCAAACAACAAATATATTTCAATGTGGATTAATAGCCACAGTCTTGACTAACATCAATGGTCTTCCTGATCTCCACTACAGGAGGTGCAATCAAGGAAAATGTTTGAATATTGAACCACCAATAAGTTTGGGTACACTGCATTGTGTTTTTATTATTTTTGATTCCATCTTTTTTTTATGGCTTTCCATTCAAGCTTTTAATATTAATTGAAGAAACATAACAAAAAAGAAGCATGTTCACTATTTTATCAGCTGAACTAGGGTAACTAACACCTAAAATACTTAATTCACATTTTAAAACTGTGTTTTGCATCTACTATGGATCACAAATTAATTTTTTCATCTTTCTTGCATATTCTTGTTATATCAATTCTTATGGATTTGTGAAAAAATTAATTCCTAATGTAAAACAATAAGCAGGCTAAATATCAAGTAAATAATGAACTTTAATTAACTAAATTGACCCCTTGCTGTCACTTTCAAACCACTTGTCTGTTAGACAGCTGGTCCATGAGGACACTGCTCTCAGTTAAAGGGTTTTAAACTAATGCACATAGAAGCCAGAAAGTTAGAAAAAAATATGCAAGCCTCCCAGGAGAAACTCCTCAACATCGTCTGACTGATTCATAGATGTCATCTCTTTGACATCGGCTGGAAAATCATCTTAATTGGTTTCTCTGTATGAGACTAAGCCTGACCTGGAGTTACACCCTGAGCTCCTGTGGCCACAAAGCATCATAGATTTTAACTGAACTTTGTGGTTGTCTCGATCTGAAATGTCATTTGAGACTCTGCCTCAGTGAAATCTGTAGAGTTCTTCTCAGATGAGAGAATTAATACCAACCGTATGAAAGCAATTAAGTAATTACCCATGTATCTAATTCCGGTTTGCACTTGTCTTTTTAAGCCCTGAAATGCAGCTATTTTTGCTCTTCTTTAGAAATGACTTGGTCAAGATTTTTCTTTTTCCTTACATTCTTTTCTCTTTTATTTCTGCTTTTGTTCTGCTCTCTTATTTTTCTGTGAAGTGACTCATTCTCAAGTCTTCTCCCCATGAAATCCTGCAGGACTGATCATCTCCCTGCAGCTGCTCAGAGGTGACATGGAGCAGGTCCGCAGAGAAAACCCTCTCATTTTTAGCAGGGGGGTAGCCATCACTCGGAAACTGGGATTCCCAGATGTCATCATGCCAGGTGAGTCACATCCTGCACAATGTGCTCCGGTAACACGTGTCCACCCACACTGTTTGTTTTATTTTTAGGTTCTGTCTGAACTCAGCACAATAATCAACATCAGGGAAATATTAGAAGTGAAAGTATTCCAAATTTGACTTTTGGAAAGGGAATTTTGATTAATACAACTTTATTTAAAAATGCTTTAAAAAATGAACTGGATATTGATTATGGGGACATATGGGGCCCACTTACTTTTGATGTCTTTTCAGAGTTTATAATATCAGCCTCATTTTACGCACCGTCTCTGCAGGAATTTGGAATGGGTTGATAGTGTAAATATGGTTAACAACATTTTCTTTGTTTCAGCACTTGCTTCATGAAGTAGAAGGTGCTAAATACACATCGGATCAATAATGCCTGTCAAGGTCAACGGATCTGAGCAATTTGTATCACTTCTTGAACCAGGTTGCTGATTTTGTTCTAGCCATAGCGGATGCACCTCACCAGCATTTCCTTAAAACCTTAAAAACTTCTGACTAGATAAATCTCTTTGATATCAAGTTTCAAAGTGATATATGATATATGAATGAATACTTTGTAAAGCTTCCCTTGCATCAAAATTACCCAAAGCTTTCAATAGAGAATATTTTTTCATGCTATCTGAGAGATGCAAAAGCTCTCTTTAAAATTTCAATTTGCTCTGGTTAAAACATATATAAACATATATTGAGTGGGGCTGGCTTTCCTCTAAATTTGTAGACAAACTCCCAATTTAGATAAATGCCATTTCCCCACACCGCATTTGCCTACACATTATTTCAGGAATAAATGTGCCTCTGTATTTTGTTTGATAATTAGAAGAACTCCTATTTGCATACATTTGGTATCTACAAATAGCTTTGTGCAGAGACCCAAACATAATCCTCAGTCAAAACCTACTTCAATATATAGCATTTGGTGGTGCTCAAGTCTCACAAAAGACTGCATTGTTTTTTTAATAACTTGGTTCATTTATTCTAAGACCTGACCTGCTCGGTTTACATTTTGAGTTCAACTTCTACAGCTTTCTTTTTGTAACAAAACATTAACATCAACAACGTTTGAGCTATTTCACAGAGCCATGTTCTTTATCAACAAGAATCTTCAACAAGTTCTGCCCTGTCTTTGTTCCATTTTAACATTTTAACAGCCACATCTCAGCTTCATAACGCTGTGGGTAACAGTGAGACAGAGAACATAATAAATCCATGCTCGCTCCTGCAGCATGAAAGAAATATGAGATCGACGTGTAACTATGACAGGTCATGTAAATATGTTTGACTTCAGTGGATTTCTTATGAATGCATCAAGTAACTTTCCAGTAAAGTCTCTGTTTTTCAAGGTTCTCACTAATGTGTAAATATCCTCCATCAGCTATGTGGGTTTTTAATTTAGTGTACAGTCAAATCTTCTGTCCTACAGGACAAACACTTTGCTAACACAGGTGGCATCTTGTCACATGCCACTGTGTCCCTCATCTTGTGAGCAACATATTTTCGTTCCAACCTGTTAATTTGTAGATAATTGTCATATGCTGATTTTAGTATTAAAATATATCAACACACAATCTTAGCCTTGCAGGTGCGCTTAAACTGCACCTGCAAGGTTTTCATGTTCTCGAACATGAAAAGACACAGTCGTGTCTGTGGCATCAGACCCTTCCTGTATTGTTTTATTGTATTTTAATCAGAATTTAATATTTAGCCCCCAACTTACAGTTTTATATTTTGAGAAATTACCCAAATAAGCACAGGGAGTAACATTAACCCTGAACCTGTCCTCTAAAGCAGAGACAGCAGGGCTACATTGTAAAACACACAACATGCCAAAGCATCTTTCACACCTCTTTCACACACATTAAGCACTCCTCCCCTCCGGCAGAGATAGAGTGAGTATTTAACGCCCAACCTGATGTATTAGAGGTGACACCTCCTCTGTAAGGACAAGCTTAAAATGACAAATGAATCCACACCGGATAACACAGGTCATTTGTCTTCTGTATGTTAAAGATATTCAGCTTTAAGTATGTCTGAGATTTAGTCTGTGCTTGAGGACATGTGTGTCCTTTATACTACTTGTGTGTTTTATAGTACTTAAATGTGAACAGACTGAAACAGTTACAGACTGTAATTGTATCTTAATATAACTGCTGCTCTTAATTTGTCCTGCTTTGTGTTTTTGCATCTTTTCCTGGAATCAGGCGACATCCGTAATGACCTGTACCTGACTCTGGAGCGAGGAGACTTTGAAAGAGGAGGGAAGAGTGTTCAGAAAAACATCGAAGTGACCATGTATGTCATCTATGCAGATGGGGAAGTGCTGAAGGTATGAAAGTGATCCTACATATATATGCTGCTTAGTATGATATCAGTAATGTAAGAAGAAGAACATAACCAATTTGCCAAATACAAAAGCATCAGTGCTTACACAGGTAACCTTAAATGTATCTGTGCCCTGGGCAGATTTATGTTAAAATAGTTTTACTTAAACCAATAAATAGTTTAAATACTTAACATTAATCTAACTTATTGTTCCCAATCAACAACACCTCACACATCTAAAAATGAGCTGCTTAAAACTTCAATTATTACATCTTTTTTCATGTTTGTTTCTGTTTGCACAAACTCTCTGGCTCCACCTGCAGGACTGCATCAGTCTGGGTTCAGGGGAGCCCAACATCCCAGAGTATCGCTCCTTCGTCCTCTACCACAACAACAGCCCTCGCTGGAGTGAAGTGATCAAACTGCCGATTCCTATTGATCGTTTCAGAGGGTCCCACCTCCGCTTTGAGTTCAGACATTGCTCAAGTGAGTGCATTATGCATTCCCTCAGTAGGTTAACAGAGCTGGCAGTGAGAAACTTGTTATAAATAAGACTGTGGAACATATTATTGGTGAATGGTGAATCAAAGGTAACATGACATCATAAATGGATAATTCCCAAAGCTCTTAATAAGTATTTTTATTGCACTTTCTGGCTGTTACAGCAGTAAAACTTTCATTGCTTCTCTCCTTTTACATTTCTATTTTCTCCCTGTTTTCTCTCACTCTATAGCAAAAGATAAAGGAGAGAAAAAACTTTATGGCTTTGCCTTCACCCCTCTGATGAGAGAGGATGGAACTACTTTATCTGACGAGAGCCATGAGCTCTATGTCTACAAGGTCAGAGAAAAACGCTGCATACACGTCATATGTTTGTTCGTCTTCTTCTTCTATTATAGACTTTTGTCTGAAAATAGTACACAGTTCTTTTGCACTTCCAGTCATTCACTATACTGACCAGTTAACAAACTTTCAGCTCAAAATGTGAAAACTCTGGCAAAATATGGCTGTTAGATTAAAAAAGTGAATCAGATTTCTTTTGATCTTATTAATTACAATTTAAATCAGCGTTAAAACAAGAGCCCTTGTTTTTAAATTTCTCTACCTTTTCATCCTTTTTTCATCTTTGTGGGTTTAGTGTGATGAGAACACAACCTTCAGTAACCACGCCCTCTACCTTGGCCTTCCATGCTGTAAGGACGACTTCAACAGCTGTCCCAACATCCCGTCCAGCCTCATCTTCCAGCGAAGCACCAAGGAGACATTCTGGATTGCCACACAGCTTTCCTCCACCAAGCTCACTCAGAATGGTAACTAGTTAATCCAGTAGCTTTTAAATCCGCTATCAGAAAATTAAATCTTCCTTCAGTTAAAAAAATTTTAATAAATACATTAAAAACATCTCAATTTTACAGGAAAACAGAATCTTTTCATATTAGGCCTACTAAACACCTACAGTGTCAATGTTTAGCACAATTTTGCTCAATATGTTTTGAAATAATGCACTAAGGCCTCAAATATTACATGTTGATGAGCTGCTGCTGATGTTTCTAATTGAAAACAAAATATTGGCTGCACTCGTAACCAAACGGCAATAACAGAATTTCTTCTTAATAAAAAGATTTGGACATTTTAGGATGTTGATTTACCACTCTGTCAGAAACATCAAAATCCAAATCAACTTTCTTCTTCAAATTTATGGGTATAACAAAAGAATCTAACTTCAATTTCATCGCTCACATTATAATCAAAATATAGTCCCCAACAGCACGCTATGATATGTAACAAAAACACTTAGTAAGTAAGGACAAGAACAGTATTTGTTTCCAGCTCAGAAGCTGAGTACCCTGTGAGGTATTCATTGAGTTCAGCAGACAGATGACTTGGCAATAGAAACTGTCTCTGTATGGCTAGTTTTTGCCTGTAGCGCTCTGTAGCAACGACCAGAGGGTAAAAGTCAACAAATAAAAAAAATTCAAGCTACTTGAAACCTGAATAGGTCATGAATAGAGAGAATGTCAGTCCTGATGTTCCTCACTGGAGACCAAGTTGTTTGTTGCAGTGTGGACCTCTATTGTACAGTGGATGAGCCAAACCACACAGATACGCAGGACAGACTGTAAGAGGACAGTTTAGTAGATGACCAACAGAAATCTATGCAGGACCTTCTTTCAGATGGAGTGGATGTGTGTGGACCGTCTTGGTTTCTAAGAAAACTAGAAAATAGGAACTAGAAACTGGAAATGATCCACAGTCGACAGTGTTGTAGGGTAAGGGGAGATTCTAAGTTATCAGTGAAGATGGGGTCCAGTTGTTAAGAGAGGGGAGTCTCCTAAAGGACCCAGGGCCTTCTACACACTCAGACACTGGAAGACCTTATTCTCATCATCATCTTTGATCTGTAGAGCAGGCAGTGGTTGGGTGGGGGTAGGGGAGTTAAGGTGTTGTGTTGTTGGTGGGAAGTTTGGGAAAGCTCTTTGTGTGGGAGTGAGGTGTGAAGGGCCGGCAATCAAATTTACAAAATAGTAGGTCATCAGCTAGGCTTGGTGACACAGCATGTGGGGAAGGTTCCTATAGTTGGCAATGGACTGCAAACTTCTTGTAAAGGCAAAACCACCTCTTCACTGCTAAACATATTTTCTTGTGAAGCAGATTTGTTTCCAACAAAAATACTTTTTGTGTTGTCATATTTTCCTGATTCTGTCTAAAGAATCAGGTTAATCTAACCATGTCAATCAGTTTTTCATTGGGTCATTTCATTATTATGTTTATTATATTTCTATTATTTTCTCAGTGGACCTCCTGGCTCTCCTTAAGTGGAAGGCCCATCCTGACCGGGTCATGGACATCCTTGGGCGTCTGCGACACGTCAGTGGTGAAGAAATAGTCAAGGTGAGGTTCATTGTGACAACAAAAGGGAGGAATAAAGCTCTGTTTGTGTTCATAATTCTTATTACTTATGATCATAAAGGCTGTGGTTCCAGCAGTGAGAAACTGCAACTAAGTATAATTTCTGTAGTATGTCAGTCCAAATGAGAAAACATTTGTATTTACCATTTAGCTTGATAGATTAACAGCTTTACTTTGTCTTTTATTTGAGTTCAGCTCACCGGCTTCCCCTGCTGTAGTGTGATGTCCCCCAGGTGATAATAGGCTGCCCTTGTCCCAGATGTGTTGTTAAAGGATAATGATTTTCACTGTTTGGCAGCTCACATCATCTGAGGTGTGAAAATGTTGGCAGCACATTTCAGCACAGTTTAATTTGACTGTACTTTATTTATTTTATTTTTTTACAGTTTCGGAAAGATTGAAGTAATTTCTTTGAAGTTGCATTGATGGTTGGCTTGTTGAAGACCATCTGGCTGTCATGTTCAGTCAGTGTTCCTCTGCAAATACTCCTAAAGTGACCTTTGTATCGGTCTGCAGTCAACACTAACTCAACATTTTGACCCACTGTAGATAAAGCTCCCAGCAGACTACACTACTATCAACTTATTCGTTTTTTATAGTACGTATAATGCTCATTGTTAAAGTAGGCAGATTATTTCCTTGTTTTTCCATTAGCGTGTCGGATCACGTCGTTCTTCAGGGAACCCAAGCACCTGCCTTTTTGATTGCAGAGAAACATGAGCAACTATTTGTTTGTGTTTTTTACAGTTTCTTCAGGATATTCTGGACACATTATTCTCCATTTTGGATGACAACACAGACAAATATGGACCCTCTTGTGTTTCAGTCATTGGTAAGATAGTTTGTTGAAGGAAATAAAGCAGGAAAGCAATTAAATTTGAGTAAAATCTGCACATTTTAGCATGTTTATATAAAATCAC
Source organism: Xiphophorus hellerii (assembly GCF_003331165.1). Classification (NCBI taxonomy): domain Eukaryota; kingdom Metazoa; phylum Chordata; class Actinopteri; order Cyprinodontiformes; family Poeciliidae; genus Xiphophorus; species Xiphophorus hellerii. The sequence continues at coordinate 9,142,182 of NC_045691.1, forward strand.
AGTTAGCTTCAACATTTGGTACAACTATTTATCTTCTGTGCATTTTTCTTTTACCTTTTGCAAAGCTTACTGCTTATTCTTTATGATTATTATTAAGGTTTTATTAATAGATTTATCGCTCTCTTCCAGGTTTTTATCATTAACTTGCTCAGGGACAGTAAATACTACCACTTCAGGCCGGTGATGGACACATATATCCAGAAACACTTTGCTGGAGCTCTGGCCTACAAGTGAGTTTTTCTGCTTCTGGCTGCAACTGTGTTCCTTCAACTGGAGGGTTAATTCTTGATCTATTCTTCAAATTGATGATCTGAAAAAAATACTTAAAAGAATGACAATGAGACACTGCAAGAGATGGAAATTAAATTTCACTGAGCTGAAAAAGTTTGGCTTATTTATAAAATACTGTAATTTTTTTAATTAAGCGTTTCTTCTTTGTTATAAAGATCTACTAAATCAAGCAGTTGAAAATAAAATAAAAATTAATAGTCAAAGTCAACTTTCTCTGATTAAGTGGAGTTGTGTTTACGGAGAGATATTACTTGGCCACCTGGTTTGGTAAATTAATTACACCACCTAATAACAGCATGTGAGTGTAGCTTTTGTAATGCTCTTGTAAAGACAAGTGCTGTGATTATTGTTTGTTTTCCAGAGAGCTGATTCGCTGTCTGAAGTGGTACATGGACCGCTCTGCTGAGGTGGTCAGACAAGACCACATTCAGGAAGCAATGAGGGTAAGAACGAGTGGAAACTCACAGGTTACGTTGTTTTAATACCTCAGATGGTTCAAAGTAGAACCACACATGAAGCAGTTCGCATGTTACATTATGTAAATTAGATCTAAGAAAACTAAATGCAGTTCTATAAGTTGTCAGATATGTTTACATGCTCCATTGCAACCAAGCTTGTAATGTTACATGCAATTGTTGATTTGTACAGTTTCTGTAAATAATATGCTTTTCCTAAACCAAGCCAAAAATAAAGAAAATAAATGTTCTCTTTTCTTTAGGACTATTTTATGTCTATGTGTCCTTGCTCTGACTACTGACAAAGAATAGGAAGCATTTATTTTAAAATAGATAGACCATTTTTGTAGACACTGCAGACTGTAGCACTTTCATTCAACAAAGCTGCTCAGCAGTTTGAAATATTCATCAGACTCAAACATCCATCTCAAATGAGTCACACTGTCATGTACAAGTGGACGACATGAATTATTGAGAATAGTTTTGACATATTCTGCAGCTTTGGCTTCTAATTCTTAATTCATCTTTCTGAAGTCTCTGTGTGCTTCAGTTGTTTTTAGTTTGTGTTTGTTACAGTATTTTAAATTATTTTACAAACTGTGTATAAACTCGTTTGTGATGTTTCCTTCTTATTAAGGTCATGCTCAACAAACTGCAGTTAAATGAAAACAACTAGACTCAGTCTGCTGCATTTCTTTTGAGTTGGAGCTCATTCAAATCCAATTTTCTTCATCTAGGAACTAGATTGAATCCACATTTTTATTATGAAGATTGTTAACTGTTTACTTAATGTATTTCTATTTTTGAAGCAAACTTCTCTTGCATACTATTCAAGCTATTTTCTGTGTATTTACATTTTTTATGTATCTCACAAGTATTTTTTCTGTCCTAAACACCAAACTGTTATCAGGCTCTGGAGTATCTGTTCAAGTTCATCATCCAGTCTCGGATCCTTTACTCCCGGGCCACCTGCGGGATGGAGGAGGAACAGTTTCGAACCAGCATCCAGGAACTCTTTCAGTCCATCCGCTTCGTCCTCAGCCTGGACAGCCGCAACTCAGAGACCCTCATATTCACTCAGGTGAGGGGAACACTTTTTAACGCACAAACTGAACAAAGCTTCTTTACTTCAAATCTTTCATTCTTTTAAATGAACTGAATGTCACTGCTTCACTCATTTATTCAGCTTATTTCATTATGCTTTGCACAAGACTTTAATTTGCTTCTATAACAAGTAGTGCCATAAATATTTATTTAGTTCGACTTGTGTTATTATAAAGTTTCTACCCAAGCTGTTTTGCATTAGTTGCTTTAATTTAACTTTTTCTCCTTTTACACCTTTTTTCTACTTTCCCTGCTTATTCACATCACCTTCCTTTTCAATCCCCATAACTGTCCTTCATTGGGTCCCGATGTTTTCCCCTGGACCTCCTTCTTACCCGCACACCACAGGGCTCCCAGCCTTGCCCTGGCCCCAATCAGACTCCAGGACCCTGCATTGGGCCTGCGGGCCCCTTAGCTCTAGTCTCTGCCCTGGGCCAGATCCAGGCCCCTGTCCCAGGGCAGGTTCCTGGTGGCGTGCCATCTAGCTGCTCTCAGGCGTGGAGCTCCAACGCTCTGCGGCCGCCTTCGCTGTCAGTAAGTAGACGTTTAGAAGAAAGCAACAACTCCCAGTTTGTTGTGTGAAGCCCAGAGTTCCTGTTCATGTCTTCAGCTGTTTGTGAGCCTAATAATGCACAAATACACCACACGCACATCATGTTTGGTTTCACACATTCTAACACTTCATGTTTGTTCTGCACTGACAAATCATTTACACAAAACCCATTACACCATGCTCACCTACGTTAATACATTCCCTCTAACAGCAACGACTAACAAGTCTTCCCCTCCAAGTCACATTAGCCTCAGTGAATATAGAACAAAAAATAACTTAAAACTAGACATTAAAGAGAAAATAAGTAAAGGGCAGTAAAAGAAAAATGCTGAAATATCTGCAAAAAACATGGAGACCTATTAGTATCTTTGGTTTAAAAGATCACCAAAAGATTTATGTTTTATGGATTTAAAATATACAGATACTGAAGAATGATTCAAGATTTCAAGAGTAACAAGAAAATCTGTTTTTGAGCTGAGCTAAGAGTTGGCAATTATCCATATAAAGTATATTCAAATTTAGCTTTTGATTGAACGTTTTTATCTGAAGTGATCAGACTACAGTAGTGTTAATAGAGACAATTTAAACACACGAAAAAGGCTAAAATCCTGTCTATTGTGCACATTTGGACTGCTGAAGCGGCATGAGCAGATTTATGAACTTTTTATCTCCTGAATCATGATCAAATCCAGTTTACTCAACCTTAAACTTTGACTTCAGCAACCCAGAAACCAAAAAATTTGAACTTCAAGTATCTTAATTTCTATCCACAGCTTTAGTTATTTACATAAAGAAGCCAGTGACTGCTGGAGGGTCACCACTTATCTCAGTTTATGTGTCTTTGTTTTCTACCCATACAGGTAAATCTTTGTCTTTTTGCCCTGCAGGTTTACAGTTTTTTTCCCCTTATTTTATTTTGTGAAATGCCTTCTGTAAGTTAACTCTTTTTTCACTCCTTATTAAAACAGGTGAATAGCTCTTTTGCAAAATGTAGTGCATCAATAAAAAAATAAAGGTAATTTCTATGATTTATTTTTGGCTCATTGGCATATATTTAATGCCCACTTGAAAACCACGTTAATACATTCCCTCTAACAGCAACGACTAACAAGTCTTCCCCTCCAAGTCACATTATCCTCAGTGAATATACTTGAAAACCAACACATTTTTATGATGAGTCTTATCATGCTGTGGATTGGGACAAACTTGCATGAGCTGTACACCTGAGTTGTGATGAAAAGATTCATTTGGGAAATCAGCTTTTCAAAGTGACTCAATTCTGCTCTCTTTGGTTGTTTTACAGAATCATGGACACCTTTCTCTCATCACATTCACTGAAACCGACACCATTAACCTCCTTGTTCTCTTTCTAACATAAATCTCCATCTTCCAGACCCTCACCTGTGCTGTCATCTGAATATCCTCCTAATTTCCTCACTTGTTCCATTTTTCCTGTTTTTCTTCTTTAGGCTGCGCTGTTAAACTCCTTCCCTGCCATCTTTGATGAGCTGCTGCAGATGTTCACGGTGCAGGAGGTGGCAGAGTTTGTGCGTGGGACCTTGGGCAGCATGCCATCGACGGTGCATATTGGACAATCGATGGACGTGGTGAAGCTGCAGTCCATCGCTCGAACTGTGGACAGCAGACTCTTCTCTTTCCCTGGTAACAGCTTCCATATATCAGCCTAATTTTAGTTTTCTTCTGATTTCTTTTTCTCCATAACAGGAAGGGGATATAAATGTTTTAGGGAAAAAATTAAAAAATAACTAAAACAGTTTCTTCTCACTAAAAAAGATCCTTTGAAAACCATCAAATTCTGGTTAGCTTTTACAAATTTATTTATGAATTGTTTTCAAATAATATATGAAATCAGTCTGTAAACTGAATGTATTTATTTGTCCATAAAGAGTATTGTTTAACCTGCTATGTGTTCGCTTCCAGAGTCTCGGAGGATTCTGCTCCCAGTCGTCCTGCATCACATCCATCTTCATCTGAGGCAACAGAAAGAACTGCTCATCTGTTCAGGGATACTCAGCTCCATTTTCTCCATTATCAAGAGCAGCTCACTGGTAACCCATGTATACACATGAATATAATGCAGAACATACGTCCAAGTTGTCTCTCATGTCATTAAAGTCTGGGGATAAATTATTTTATTCCACATTATTTTCTAAAAAGTCAAAAGCTTTTAAACAGTGCTGAACTTATTAGGCTCATTTGGGAAATTTATCTAAACCTAAAGTATCACCAAAGCCAGTAAAGCTTCCTGAAGGAAGCAATGAAGATTTTTACTTTGTTTAGATTTTAAATATTACTACAAACTGTGTACTAGTATTTCCTGCTACCAATTTCCAAAAAACATTGTTTTTCAATTGATACTGAGCGAGTTATGGGGATGATTTATTACACATATATGCTAATTGATATCTGAATGTTTTTTCTTCCCTCTGATATCTACAAAAAAGGGGAAATGCAGTGAATCCTTTATGTTATTTTGTGTTTGTCTTGCATACTTTTCTTTTCTACCTTCCCATTTCCTTTGTTCTGCCCCAATTCCACTTTCTTTTAAACCTTTTTCCAAACCGTCCCCTTCACTCCATGTTTCCTCCTCGTCTCTTCCTCCAGGACACGTCGGTGCAGGAAGAGGTGGAGATGATGGTGGAATCTCTGTTGGACGTCCTCCTGCAGACACTTCTGTCCATCATGAGCAAGAGCCAATCGCAGGAGGCGGTAAGGGGTCAACGCTGTCCGCAGTGCACCGCGGAGATCACTGTTAGTAACTAACAATATGACTACTACTTCACCGCCCTCTTCCCTGACCTGCCCCTCGCCATGCTGCCTCTCTGTTAGGACTGGGCAATATTAAACATGGTTTTCCCTGGTTATTTTCCTGTTCTATAATTTAGATTAGTTTTGACATTTGATGCACTGAAATTTAAATCTAGTCAACAGAGAATAAAGATTTAAATAGTTTTTCATATTGCCCTGTCTTAATCCATCCAGTCATTATTCCCATGCCATCATATTAGTTTTCTGATTAGACAAAAACTGCTTGTCCTTGTTGGGAATGCTTGCATGCGACATTAGTAGCTTTAAAAGTGTTGAAAATATTTCTTATGCTCTCCCCCACATCCTCTAGCTATTTTACAGACTTTCAAAAGTTTTCATCCCCCTAAACTTTTTACAATTTGTCATGGTAGAAACAAAAGCATTAATGTTTTTTATTGGAATTCTTGAAGATCTTCACAAAATGGTGCATAATTGTGAAATGGATGTAAAATGTATTTAAAAATTGTTTACAAATAAAAACCTTATGAAGATGACTTTTGACTATTATGTATCTATCAATTATTTTTCATTTTCATTCCTTGGCCTGAACCTTTCATGTTCCCTTCTCCTTTTGTTCCTTTTTATGATCTCAAACTAAATAAAATAATCTGTGTTTGGAATAGAAAAGTTTAAATTATTCATAGAAATTAAGAGAAAAGCTAAGATAACAAAAGCAAACAATTTATTAGTTGCATTAACCACAGCATCACTCGGAAAATTAATGAATTAATAAAATTACTGATTTTCTGAAAACTGAACAAATGTTTCCATTCATTCTGGAACATTAAAAGTAAATTTCAAAGTTTACCTGATTAAGAATAGTTACTATTATCCAACACCTTTCGACGATTGTTTTGTTCACAAAAGAGCCTCTTATTGTTATCTCTGATTGGTTCTTTGCTACGGTGATAACAGCTTCCATGTGATTGGCTCACATGTCTGTCCCTATCTTTCTTTTTGGCAGGGAGAGTATGTCTCGTGCCTCCTCTCGCTTCTCCGCCAGATGACTGATATCCACTTTCAACACTTGATGGAGAATTTCCAGAGCAAGGACGAGCTCAAGGTACAACACGAAATCATCCTGCAGTCATGTTAGTAATGACAGATCTGATGCAAACAGCAGCAAAGACGAGTCAAACTGTTAAGAAGTTCAAATATTTCAAATTTTATGGCAATAAAATAATAATGATTTTGTTTGAGCAACATTGACACGTCTCTTTTCTTGGCCCCCAGGAGTTTTTGTTGAAGATTTTGTGTGTGTTTAGAAATCTGATGAAGCTCAGTATTTTTCCTCGCGACTGGAACATCATGAGGCTTCTCACCAGCAAGTAAGAGACAAAAATAGTCTGCTGGACAGCAGAGACATATATTGATATCAATATATATATCGGTTCCTGAAACTAAACCAAGCAGCCGCTAACACAACATATATATGCTCACTTTCTGCAGCATCATCCTTACCACAGCTCAGCAACTCGCTCCTGCTCTGCACAAGAACTTTGCTGAAGCAGACTTTGACTTCAAGGTGCACACATTTAAATATTATTATGAGGATAACTTCTACATCCCATACTGAAACATTTATTTAAATAGATTTACACAGAAATCAAAGTAGGATAGCATTAAAGAACAGTCTGTGCTTTATTGCTTGTATGTGCATAAGCAGGTATGGAACTCCTACTTCAGTTTGGCCGTTCTCTACATCAACCAGCCGAGTTTACAGCTGGAGAACCTGAGTCCTTCTAAGAGGAAGAAGATCTTAGACAAGTGAGAAGATTCACAAAACACAGTCAAACTATGTTCCAATAAAACAAGAGACAAAATTAAAACACAATGTGAAACGTTACAACAGTTGTATATATTTTTCAACCCGCTGAAAGCAGATATTCACATACAGTATTTGCGCTGCATCAGTTGTGTAACCTTATTGAGACTCTTCATGAATGTGGTAAAATCTTTTTTTTTTCCAAGACGGCAAATTTGTTTCCACATTTGGTTTAATTCTCCAATTCTCTTCACTTCTGTTTCCAACAACTCAAATATTGTGAAAGAAAACAGTTAATAAATCCAGTTTGAACATCTCTGGTTGAACTGTGGCATTAAACACAATTTGAAATAAAGAAATTTAGTGCTGAAGCCATGAGTTAGCTCAATTCTCTATTCTCTATGCTTGGTGCACAGGTAACCTGGGGTCACCAACATAGCAGGTAGTTTTATGTAACACATATTGTGTCACATAAATTAAACCAGAGCAATCTACTAATAATTAGTAATTTTTATAACTTTATTTATAAGGATTGAAAACATATGTGCTCTTCTATCAACATATTTTTTGATATACATTATGATACCTCCACCTCTGAGTTAGCAAATTTCTCAAAAACCTGCTGTAGCATTGACTACAGAACTTTTCTTCTACTCTCTGGTGGAGGGTCTGGGTATTGCAAGTGGCCTTGCGAGTTTCATTCTGCTTTTTGGCTTTTTATCCAATCACATGAAAAACCTTCAAGACAAAACCACTACCATCCCTTCAGCTTTTATACAAGATGATTTAATTTTAGCTTTCATGAACTAAACATGTTGCTGAATATATTTTACACATCATTTGTAAAAATGAAAACTGCTCAAAAACACAAACTGCACAGGAAAATGTTTGTTCTTAATGTTTCGTCATATGTACCCACAGTAAAGAAGTATGTACTAAAATTTGCTTTCAGTTTTAACTATTTTGTTTTGCATTCCCAAGCTCAAGTTCCTGTTCTATCTTTATGTACAAGAAGACAATTTAATATAAAAGATGCCATTTAAAGGATATAAGATTATTAGACCAAAAATAAATATCAGGCATTGTGCTGTGCAACATTCTGAGCTGCATTTGAAATAGGATTTGATTCAATAAACCAGCAAGTAATTGGGGTTTAGTTAATAGCAGTCTTGTTTTCATTGCAGATATGGCGACATGAGAGTTATGATGACCTATGAGCTTTTCAACATGTGGCAGAACTTGGGTGAGGTTTATTTTATTTTTCATATTTTTTTTAAATGGACATCGATGATCTTTTCCTTGCAGCTTTTATGAACTCATGTGTGAGTCACATGTGTTTTTCATAGCTTTTTCACTAAAATTGCACTTGATAGAATAAATTGTTCACTGATTGAAGATGATTTTAAAACATGTGTTGATTTTAGGAGAGAATAAGATCCATTTCATTCCTGGGATGATCGGACCGTTCCTCGGAGTGACGCTGGTCCCTCAGGTGGAGGTGAGGAACATCATGATCCCCATCTTTCACGACATGATGGACTGGGAGCAACGCAAAAATGGAAACTTCAAACAGGTACACAGATACATGTGCATGATCCCATGATCATATCCGAGAAACAGCACAGGCCTGCTCTGACATAAAGCTGCACACAGAGAGTTAGTTTATTTCTCTTTGAATGTTCAGGTGGAAGCTGAGCTAATTGACAAGTTGGACAGTTTGGTGTCGGAGGGAAAGGGTGACGAGAACTACAGAGAGCTGTTCGGGTTGCTGTAAGGAACACAGAGTTTGTTTGTGCTTTAACTCCCACCTGGCTAAGTTTTTAAACCTGTCCGTTCTCTCTTACTCTCCTTCTGTTATAAAAGAAATTAACTCTCAGTTCTTCTGCTCTAACACTCCTCTCTGCTGTTTGCTTTGCTCTTTGCTGCGGGACTAGAACCCAGCTGTTTGGGCCCTATCCCAGGTAACCTTATCACATACACAGAGATCAATGCTGCTTACATTAAAAGTTTAAACATGTTATCCAGAAGATGTCTGCATGTTGGTGGTGTGAGTCTATAAACTGAGAGTTTAGTGTTGTGTAATCAGCACAGATAAAAGACTATCAGTAACGCAACCAAAAAAGAAGACAATTAAATGATGTGCATCAACAATTTTCTTAATTTACAAATGTCTCAGGTTAGTAGCTTAAAGACCTAGCACACCTGCACCCTATGAAGGGATTAAAAAGTGCTCTTCTACAATCTTAGTTCGACTGTAATTGACTGACTGTAATTTACTACAGGGGTAAATGGACACTTGTGACGAAAATGTAAAACACTAAAATTTCTGCAGCATCTAAGCATAGATTGAAGTTTTTGCTCCATTTCTGACCAGTATTATTACACTGAGGTGTAAGGCACACGAGTCACCAGAATACTTCACATTACCAAACCATACAGTGATTATGCAAGTCTCACTTTATCATACTATCTTTACTTTTTAAAGGTTTAAACTGTAGCTTCAGTAATGTAGCTGACAAAATGGTATTTAAACTCTTCCTCTGTAGTTGGCAAACATGTTGGTTAACTTTAAAATCCCATGAATAGAAGTGAAGTTAAAATACTAATGAACACAATCAGACTATAACTGTGGTCAAACAGTCCATTATTTTTCAGCTTGTACTGACAGAGGACACATAAAAAGTAGAAACTGCTTTAACAGAAATGCTTTTCTTATTTGAAAAACGTTATATTAATATACAACAGTCACATCCACCTCTGGCTGGAGCATTTACCCCAGGCTGTCAGCTTTGTGTGAGGTTTGAGGTTCCTTGTGTTAAACTTTAGTTCCTAGAGCAAAACGTGTTTCCAACACAGAAATTGTTTTCTGTAGTTGAGGCAAAGTTAATCTTTCTTACTTCTTTACTTCTGTGGAACACACCTACTGTTTCTACTTTGTTGATTTTTGTTGTAATTTTATCCAACTTTATCTCTACAAAACGTTCTATGATCACTGTGGGAGATTTTCAGATATTACCTTTACACATCATCTATTTTTGCTAGAGGTTTCTGTTTTATTGAGTTCGACGCAAAAATCAAAATATTGTGGTTTTAAATCACTTTGTTGCTTAAAAATATAATAAAAGAGCCAGTTGGGGGATTTGTTTATGTTTCATACTTTGGTCACTTTTACATTTAGCTTTGTTTTTTATATCCAGAATAGAAAAATTGGTATTATTCTTAACACATACACATCCAAACATGCTTTACAACAACATTTTCTGAGTTCAACACCGTTGAAAATAACAAACTGAAATCTGCTCTAATTTTCCATTAATTACTAAACCTGGACTTTCTGGGAATCCCTTTACTTTTGTGCAACTTCATGCAAACATTTTGAAAAACTAAATAGCACATCTGCTGGGAGGTTATGTTTGAGTTTTTAATGCAAAATAATTTCCTAAAGTCAATAAGTCAGCATGATGATAAGCAGGTTGCTAATTGTGTCGCCAGCCTGTAAAAACACAACAGTTTATGTTTTGCACATCTACCTGATTCTTACATGTTTTCTTCTCAGTCTGTTGGAGAAGATTGAGCAGGAGACATGGAGAGAGACAGGAATCTCATTTGTTACATCGGTCACGCGGTTAATGGAGCGACTGCTGGACTACCGGTAAAATATGTTACATTATAGCAGTGGTTCCAAAAGATTTTCTGCGCCCCCCTATGAAGTACAATAAAATCCCTCCCAAAAAAGAAAAAAAAAAAATCAACCGGACACACACATCGTTCAACCAGACATAAACCTATACGCATATTTTGTTTTTAAACTCCACTGAAGTTTATTTCACACTTCAGGTTGCAACAGAACACACTACAAACCATCTTTACAGTGAAACACTTTTTTTTGTCACTCATCCATACTGCTTCCCGTGCCCCCCCTGCAATGGCACTGTGCCCCCCTAAGGGGGTCGCGCCCCACACTTTGGGAACCACTGCATTATAGTATTTTTAACAACACATGGTAATACATGCTTGTAAAATAACTTTTTTTGTAATCGGTGTACAGAGCATTGTAAACAGCACACCAGAGAAATCAGAAATTTATTGTGCAGTAAGTTTTAAATGCTGGTATAATTTTTTTCAGGGACTGTATGAAAGGAGATGAAACAGAAAACAAGAAGATCGGCTGCACAGTGAACCTTCTTGTAAGACTAAATCAAGCTCATATTCTTTTCTGTATGTTTTTTTTTTACTAATAAGAGGAGTGATTGTTTTTGCTCTGCAGAATTTCTACAAGTCTGAAATCAACAAAGAGGAGATGTACATCCGTTACATCCACAAACTGTGTGACATGCATCTGCAGGCTGAGAACTACACTGGTACAAAAAAGTCTAACCAACATGTGCACACATGAAAACTTAGAAATGTGTTACTGATGCTGTTTGATTGGGTGCAGAGGCTGCATTCACCCTGCTGTTGTACTGGGAGCTGCTGCACTGGGACGAGAGACCAGTTAAAGAGTTCCTTCATTATCCTGCTCAGACTGAGTGGCACCGAAAGGAAGGACTCTGCCGCAAAGTCATCCACTATTTCAACAAGGGAAAGGTCCATTCTCACTCTCAGTCCATGCAAAAATGTTCAGACTAATTCAAACTAATTCAATGCTCTGTGTTTCCTCCAGTGTTGGGAGTACGGTATTCCTCTGTGCAGAGAACTGGCCTTCCAGTATGAATCTCTCTACGACTACCAGAGTCTTAGCTGGATACGAGTGAGCTCCAACACAAACCATGACCATAATTAACTTAGTAATTAATAGTGTACTTTAACAATACCAGTATGCATTACAGATTCAGTTTTAAATACCAGATATACTGAGGCGGCATCCTTATTGTCACAATGCTAGTTTTTTACATCACTTTTATATTTTAGTAGAGTAATACAATATTTTTCATTCCTTTGACTTTTTATGTGAGATATGTGTAAATATTTCTTGGTTTGTGTCTGAAGAAAATGGAAGCAGCATATTACGACAACATCATGGAGCAGCAGCGTCTGGAGCCGGAGTTCTTCAGGGTGGGATTCTACGGCAGGAAGTTTCCTTTCTTCCTCCGAGTGAGTTGAATATTTAGACTGATGAAGTGATTTTAATGCTTAAATAAGTTGAAGATTAAAGGGATTTTAGATGGAAAGATGTGCATTTACTCTGGAACAGCAAAACTAATTTTTTGTCTGTTTCTTTTTTTGTTTGTTCACAACAGAACAAAGAGTTTGTCTGCCGTGGCCATGACTATGAGAGGTTAGAAGCCTTCCAGCAAAGGATGCTGGGAGAATTCCCACAAGCTATTGCAATGCAGCATCCAAATCAGCCAGATGAGGCCATTCTGCAGTGTGATGCGCAGTGTATCCTTCAGATTAAACACTTCAGCATCTTCACATCTTACAAATACTGTTACCAGCATCTAAGTGTGAACTTCATGTATGATTTGATCTTTGACCTCTACCTCCTGGGCTCAGACCTCCAGATCTACGCTGTGACACCAGTTCCAGAAAGTGTCACTGTCCTTCAGATGGACAGAGTTCCAGACCGCATCAAGAGCTTCTACCGGGTGAACAACGTTCGGCGATTTCGTTACGACAGGCCGTTCCACAAAGGACTCAAAGACAGAGATAATGAGTTTAAGGTGAACACAGAAGAGTTTGTTGCAATATGTACATGTTTTTTCTTAAAATATTTCGTAACACTTTATTTGAAGGGGTGTGCATAAGACTGATGTGACATTGTTATATCACATTGTCATGATATGACACCTGTTATGAGCATGAAGGAGTCTATGAATGTTTGACTGTTGTCATAAAATGTCATTCGGTAAATAATGACACTTTTAATGCAAACTTGAGACTTTTAATGGAAGTTTTCATGCACCTTTACATTAAAAGTGTCTATTTATCGAATGACACTTCACGACAACAGTTGTAAACATTTATTATGACATTATTTATGACTCCTTCATGTTGATAGCAGGTGTTAGATCAGGTGACAGTGTTATGTCAGTCTTGTGCACACCCCTTCAAATAAAGTGTTATCAAATAGTTTTATTGACAAAGAATCTTCATTTTTTATCAATCAAAATGTAAAAAAATAAAATAAAACTTTGCCTTGCACACCCCCAAAACAATCAGCCACAGAAACAAACAGGATGGGCTATAAATGAACCAAATACGGACTGCTTGATAGACTTATATTTAGCCTTTTAGTCAATACACTATTAACATGTAGATTTTCAGCTGGTGTCAGTCGCTGCCAACGTAGAAGTGTCACAGTGCTCCTGCAGTAAAAAAACAAAACAAATAGTTCTTATTGCAGGTGAAAAGGCTTAGTGCACTATTTTAAATGCATTGTTTTTAATGAGATTTATGATAAAGTAAACTTGAACTAGAGCTCTGTAGATTCAGGATAGTTAGAATTAATGTGTGTGTTTTATTTTTCAGAGTCTCTGGATTGAAAGGACGACTCTGATCCTCACTCATCCTCTGCCTGGAATTTCACGCTGGTTTGAGGTTGACAAGCGAGAACTGGTGAGTGAATTAAATGTCTTTACTGTGCAAGTTTTTTGTCATATTATTTATGTATACAATTTATTTTAACGGTTCTAGATAACTGTTATAGAAAGCCCCATGAACTCAAAGGAGGTTACATTGTTTACATTTATTATAACAGCACAAATGAACAATTTATTAACTTGTGCAGTGAAACTCACAAGATAATCAGGGTTTCTATTCAGTCAATTAAAATTTTAAACAAATATGGCTGTGGCATTTCACAAGTCAAAATAAGCATCTTTGTATGAAAATCTTTATACTGTATTTGCAGACTTCATTCCCTTTCCCATTTTCTAGAAATAATAGATATGATTCTGTGGTTATCTCAGATTTTCATGTACACTGTGGACAAAGGGTTTATCTTCAGCTTGAATTTAACATTTTCAGAGTAGCCATATTCTATACATCACCAGTGCCAATAGAGGTTTCTTTGAGGGTCAACACTCAAGTGATGCAACATAGGAATTGTAATTTTTTATATAAATGAAGTCTTTGGGCTGATATGTCTTATTCAATTCAATTCAAAAATACTGTAATGATCCCAAAGAGGAATTAAATGTTATCATATGTTTTTATGTGTAGTATGTAAATACAGCTAAGCTTTTCTTGGTGTTTACTGTTTATATATTTAAGATTTTGAAAAAATTATAGTGAAACATTGTATCTATATGTTAAGTTATCCTAAAATTGTCCAAGAAATCTAGAAATCCAAGTGTGGAAATTTATGAAATTTGAAAATTAATTATTCTTAAAGAATATGTTTAACAAAATTAAAGCAAAAGGATTATCTGTATATGTGACACTTGATCAATTATGAGGAAGTCAGAAATAATTTTGTTATTTATTATTCTTATCCATATCTATGTCTCTAACTGCATTGCTGTTTGCAGGTGGAGGTGAGTCCGCTGGAAAACGCCATCTCTGTGGTGGAGAATAAGAACCAGGAGCTGCGGACTCTGATCAGTCAGTACCAACACAAACAGCTGCATGGGAACATCAACCTGCTCAGCATGACGCTGAACGGAGTCATCGACGCCGCCGTGAACGGAGGCATCGCCAGATATCAAGAGGTAGAGAAAAAAACAACTTAAAATAAACATTAACTCTCATCTTCTAATGAGTCCTTCTCTGTCCTGTTATCTTTGTTCTGTAATGAGAGTTCATTGTTATCATGAAGTCTGCCTCCACATGTTTTATTGTGGCTCTCTTTTTATTTTAGGAGTCCAAATGAAATCTTTGTGTTAATATGAAGAACATGAGCTGTTAAGACCCTCTAACCACCTTTTGAAATAATGGGTTTAATTTTGAATCTGTGAAAGGTGTAGAACTTATTAGTGCAGGTGTATGAAAGTGGGTTTGATTCTGTAATTTAACAACAAAGACTTTTTTACAGCGTTATAAAAATATATTCAGCTAATGGCAGATATTAGCAGTAATCCTGCTGTCATTAAAAACAAACCTATTTTTTCCCTTTACCAGGCTTTCTTTGATAAGGAGTACATCACCAGCCACCCTGAAGACACAGAGAAGATCACACAACTCAAAGACCTCATGCAGGAGCAGGTGACACAAGATCCACACTTTACATGTGAAACGTCAAACATTTCCCATCTTATATTTTATTTAATCAGGGAATGCCATGAGATTAGCATTGCTTTTTCAGGAAAGACCTGGGAAAGAAAGAACATGAAAGTTTAACATTTACATTGGAACACATAAACAAAATGAAACAAGTCTTCAGCTGTAGATGTCTATTCAACACAGAATAAAGTATTTAGATTTAATGTAGCTTCTCTGATGAATTAAATCTTTTCTCCATACATAAAAAATATGCTATTATTAGTATTGGATTTGAAGAGGGCTCAGAAACGAGAATAGAACACATACAGTGATAAATCTTTACAATTAATTCATCACAAAGACTAGTGATACAGTGAAAACTATGAATAGTTGCACTAATTCATTTTCTTTTATTCCAATAGTTATTTTTGATCAAATTACAACATTTATATTAAATGCATCTTGTTTAAGCACACAAACTTGATTCAAATTTGGAGGTGCAGGATAAGCAATGTATGTAATATAATAAATCACATCAAGTCAAGAAGGTTAAAAAATGTACAAGATTTTTTCAGACGGATAAATGAAGACAAATCATTTTTAAATAAGAGTCCAGATTAACCTGCTAAGGCCACTTAACAAAAATACTAACTCAATCTGAGATTTGGAAGTAATTTGGGGAAAATAATATTTTATTATTTAATAATTTTATTCCCATTAGGAACCAACTTTAACATTTTGAAAATACTTCTGTAATCTTTAATCTGTGGGTAAAGATATCTGTTGAGAGTAAATCAACAGATACAGATCAGAAGGGATTTTTTATCTAAGAGGTTTGAGTAAGTAAGAACGACATCATCACTCCTCCTCACTTAAGAAAACATTTCTTTTGGTTTTCACACAGGTTCACATACTAGGGGTGGGCTTGGCTGTACATGAGAAGTTGGTGCACCCAGAAATGCGTCCCTTGCACAAGAAGCTGATCGATCAGTTCCAGATGATGAGGAGCAGCCTCTGCCATGTGAGTTCACAAGAAGAGCTTTAAATTTGATATGTAAACCTTTTATCATCCATGCATGGAAGAAATGATGTAAGGAGAGAATCTGAACCATAACTGTTGTTCAGTAATAATTTTGTGAGCTTTTACAAGCCTTAATATGATGAAACAGGCCTAAATCAACTGTGTGTCTGGAGGAAGATTTCTTTTATCATATCATAGAGGATGAATCAATGTGCTGAAGGAGCCTAATTAGCAGGTTCTTCAAAGAGGATGTTCTTCTGCCTGAAGCAAAGACATCACTGCTTTGAGTCTAAACTCTTTCAACTTTGAACATTTCACCTCCTGAATTTATAAATGATTCTTTCAGGTGTTAAACTTCTGCCTGTTCAGACCAAAACAGCAGTATTTTTTAACCATGAATGTCTCTGAAAAGCCTTTTTGATGTAATTTTCTCTGATCTTAATCTCAGAACACGTGTGTTTATGAAGGAGCAGTATGAATAATCGGAGCAGGGCTTCTATGTTGCGTTTCAGGGCCCACCTGGTTTTGATAAGTCTGGTTCTGGAGTCAACAGAGGGATCCTGGCCTCTCACAACCCGATGAGCCCAGAGAGCTTCAAACTCGTGCACCGACACAGGTCTACACCACACACAGACAAACACACACACATGGTTCAGCTTTAGATTATCTTTGAGTGAGTTTTAACACTGTAACTCATCTGTCACACAATCTTGTTGTCACATTCTCATCCAGAGTAACTGTAGGTCTTCAGCTTAAGCTAGTAAGAAAATAATTAAGTTAAAGGTCGATAGTGTTGCCTGAGGTACAGTAAAACTCCAATCTATGAATAATTGCTAAAAAATAACGTTAAGGAGGGTCAAAGAAACCTTTAGATATTTTAGCCTAGTATCAGACCTTGTTGTGCATGGGTGGGAAGGGGTGTGAACTTTCTCAGCTTTATTCTTTCTTTGTAGTCATTTTTTCACCATGAAAATATGTAGCATTTGATTCAGTGTAGGCCAAGTTTGTTCTTATTGGCTTACATTTAATGAGGTAAACTGAAGCAATTCAGTTTTTTAAAGACACAAAGCTTCTTCTCTTTAATTACTATTCACTGCTTCCATCTGCTGTTTCTCCTTTATAATCTTCTTCTGCAGTCTTCTGTTCATATCACACTTCCTGAACTTGCACCATTTTCTCTCTCTGTCTTCATTCCCAATTGATGTCACTCTACGTTTGACTCCTTGCATGTTCTGATTGTTGCTAATTATTTTTATTTTTCACTTGCATGAATATTTTGTGCTATTTTGGCCTTTTTGCCTTTTATTTTGTGGTTCTGCAATCTGCATGGCTCCTCTCTCTTCCGTCCGTTTTCCTCTTCCTTCTGACTATTCCTAACTCAATTCCTCTTTTATTAATTTTATTATTAATATTCCTGGTTTTATTTCCTCTCCCAGTCCCATTGCTGTTTTGACTCCTGTTCGCATTTCCTCCCCTTCTCTCTCCTCTAACTCCAGTGAGGCAGGAAACCTGCTGATCCTGGCGGACGGCGTGGTGGTGGAGCATCCAGAGGATTTCTACCGCATGCAGGTCCGTTTTTGTTCCTTTATTTCATGCAGATGTAATGTGCTGTGCTATTGACCTTTATTTTTTGCAGATGCAATGCTTAAGGTTTACCAGCAGATGTCACCATATTTCCATTGAATCATTTTAACACACCAGCTTCATACTAATCTATTGTTTCAGGAAAACATCAATTTCTCGCTCAGTAGTTATTATTTTAGATATAAACTGTGTTCATTTCTCTCTGCAGGCCAGTCCCTCCTCTTCCAGTCTTAGCTCCACCCACTCTGCTCCGTCTCAGATGATAAACTCCACCCCGTCCACAATGAGAGGTGAGCAACTCAGTTACACCACTAAACTGTTGCAACAGAGATTTCCTCATCAGACTCACCAACAGAAAAAAGCTTTTTTGTATTTAAGTTTTGTATTTTGTGATGTTTGTGACATTTTGTTTTCTTCTCTCTAACCTAATCGTTCATCTTTGACTCCAGTGGGTTCTCCTTCTCTGCCAGACAAATACAGACACAACAGAGAGATGCTGATGCTGCTGCCGCCCCACAGAGAGAGGCCGAGCAGCGCCATGTACTCCAACATCACAGAGAATGGACAGGTACAAAGGCAGGATGGAGGTTTGCTCATTTAAAAACCAAAGTTTATGTCGACTCACATCACATCTCTGAAAACTTGCTTCAGTTTTCAGGGTTTTGGCCACAAAAGGCACTTTACTAAGACAATGTCGTATGTATGTGGTTGCCTTTATTGGTCTCTGTCTTTTTTCAGCCACCAAACTTTCAGAGAGCCTTGTTTCATCAGGTGATCGGTCCCTGTAAGCCCTGCAGTGACCCCAACCTCTCTGTGGTTGAGAAAGGTAACCAAACATACACTTGTCTTTGCAAAATATGAATGATACTAAATAGGGGTCCAGCTATTTTAAGCCCCTCTGTGTCTGTGTCTCCTGCAGTCCTGACCACTCCCAGCAGTTGGAGTTTGGACAGCGGCACCAGGGAGGCCCTGCCTTTCCTTTCCTCCCATGTTGGCAGTGTGATGGCTCCACCGGTTCCACCCCGGAACATTCCTCATGGTATGAAGCTGTGGCTGCATCCATCTGTCTGTTCATTTACTTGAGTATTCCTTCAGTGATTCACTTGTGGATGCCAATTTCAGATGTTCATGATGCTCTTTCAACATTTTAACGTGTACTCTTGCAGTTGAAGTTCCAAATAAAAGCTTCCAGTCTTTCTGCAGTATGTTTGTGATTATCTTTATGATGCTCCACACTGGAATAACAAATGAGCCTCATAGAAAGGAGTTAAAAAGAAAAGTGGAAGGTGAACTCAGAATCAGATATTTTACATGTGGAAAAGTAGGTTCCCAATAAAACTGTCCCTATTTTAAAGGGAATCAATTATGCAAAATTTACATTTTGTACATTTTATACTTCTCAACTGCTTCTAAAAACAGCCCAATCACTTAAAAGATGTTTTTTGGCAATAAGTTACTGTTAGTGGAAAATGAGCCATTTCAAAAACATCCAGATTGTTGAGTCACATTCCACCGGCACTGCACTGTTACAATCTCATTATGTATAATTTTGTGCAAAAAATGTAAACATGTTTGGGCTGGTACAGCTCAAAGACCTATCCTAACTTGCTCAAGAAAATATAATCAACTTTAAAATAGCTTTAAATCCCTCCTCTCCATCACACACTCCTCCACCTCCTCTCTGATTTAAAGTTTTCCTCCTGCTCCTCCTTTCACCCTGCCTTTTCTCTCCCCTCTCTCATCATTTCTTTGCTGCCTCTTCACTCCATCTTTCTCCCTCCAACCTCATCTGAGATGCGAGTGCGGATCTTTCAGTCAGTCCTGCTGTGTCTCCCCCTGTAGGGCAACACCTGTCGATGCACTTTGATGCTTTCCACCACCAGGTCAGCGACCTCCCTCCAGCTCTCCCTGCGCGCTCCTTAAGAAAGGTACCCTCCTTCTCCTCCTTCTCTTCCATTTACTGCTCCCAGTTCCTGCTGTTAGTTTGGATGCTTGAACATCTGTCTGTCTACTCCCCTTAAGAAACACATAAATATATGTGCAGGGTTTATTTTTAATCATAAATTGTTACTGTGATTGCGTTTCAAACTGTGATCAATTAACAGATTGACAAGATGAGAATCAACACAGGAAATCAAAGATTTTCTTGTCCCAATTTCTGTTTTCCTGTTTTCTTTACAGATGTGGGTTTAATTTTATATGTATTTTTCTGTTGTGAATAATTAGGGTTTTTTTAAATCTCAAATAAAAAGATCCCTTTTGTTTATTAACTTTTTTTGTCATTATATTAAAAATACATTTCTGGAGATACTTTGATTATTTTGGTCCATTTTTCATTTGTGTAATAAATAGTATTTTTAAAATAATTTTAATTCGGTATGTTTTATGATCTTGATCACTTCTATTAAATGTAGAGATAGACCCAGTCATGGTGATCATGAATCATTTTTTATAGCTGTTTCCTGTCTCCCCAGTCTCCCCTGCACCCTATACCTGCCTCGCCCACCAGTCCACAGTCCGTCCTGGATGGCAGTAACTCCACACTCTCAGGCAGCGCCAGTTCAGGGGTCTCCTCCCTCAGTGAGAGCAATTTTGGCGGCGCCACCTCCTCCTCAGACCCCCCGGCCAGCCGCACAGACACCCTGGAGTCCGTCCCCAGCAGCCAGGCCTGGACCACCGACCAGGAAGACTTGGACTCTCCTTATCAGCCTGTCAGATACAGCATGTCTGAGTCAGACGTCGTGGAAGGAGTTAAATCTCCGCCCTGCCGCAGCAACTCAGCCCCAGGAGGAGTCAATCCGGCCCAGGTGGGCTACCAGATCCAGCCTCAGGCTGCAGGGTTGGGCTGCACTGGAGCTCCGCAACCAGATGGGCTGCAGCAGCAGCAACACCAGTTTTACCACCACCACTTCCACCCTCACTACATTCCCCACAATCCACCTCTCTACCATCTCCATGAGCCCCCTCCTGCCTTGCCGCCTAAACCATACCTCAGAGAGGGCTGCATCCCTGAGGAGGACCCCCTGATCGCCCAGTCCGGACCGCCACGCCCAGCTGTACCTCGGCCAATGCCGCGCAAGATCTCCCAGCCCATAATAGCAGCAACCAAGGACGAACAAGCTAAGGTGGCGTGGGAGCACGGCATAAGTGAGGAGTGAGGCCAGCCGATGGCTTGGAGAAACAGAACAGGAACTTCTTGTTGAATATAAACATGAGAGCAGGAGCCGAACAGGAGCTGAAACATTTAGATTCTCCTCAGATGTCCTGCAGGAACCACTGATGGCTCAGCTGATCTGATTTCTCTCAGACTGCCCTGCGCAGTGACTCGTCCTCAATATCTGAACATTTTCTTTTCGTCTCATTCATCCCTGTACAAACTGAAATAGTTTTCATTCTACATCCATCAGAATAAAAACCCAATGATATTTCCAAATGCTGCCACTTCCTAAAACTGCACAGATGTCATGTTATTGATTTTGGTTTCATTTACAATAATAATAAACTACATTCTAATGATGGGAATTTCAATTACAAAATTTGCACAGGAATTGTATTTCTTTTTATACCTCACTCTGATAATGTTAAGTGAATGGCACTTTAAGAAAGGGACATAGGACCATAATATTTAAGAGAAATTTTACTTACAGTATATAATAGACACTAACAAAATGCAAACAGTTTTACAGAGAACCAGATGAAAAATTACAATATTTAAAGATTCAATTCTTTTTTAGAAGCTTAGAACAACGAGACCAACAAACTGAATCAGTAATTGATCTGGTACATTTAATGATGAGAGTCTTGATGGAAATTAAAGGTATTTTTCCAGTTGCTAAGAGTGTTAAAATTAAAGGGTATATAAAGTTAGGAAATATATAATTTATATTTAAAGTTTATACTTTTCTTTAAAGGTGAAGTTGATGTAGAAATATGCAAGATGTTGGGTTTCTGAGTCCAAAGTAGCTGTTTGATAAATGTGTTTGTTTGAAAGGTGGAGAAAAGCTCCACAAACACACAGACTGTAAATTTAAAGTTGTAAAACCTGTTTTACTGAAAGCTGTGAGGATGCAGTGGATTTGTTTTGTTTTAGCTAAAGATGGTTCTGAAGTTAAACTTGTAAATATGCGTCTAGTTTCATGTGCAGGGACATTTTTATTAAAATAACAACTGGATCTTTTTTTAAATCAGGGTAATGTTTGTATGCATGTTTGTTTTCTGACAGCTGAAACTGGAACAGAGGTAAATACCTTGAAAGCACTCCAGAAATACTGATGCTCCTGTTGTTCAGGAAATGCAACCATTAGTCAGTATCTGTTTCTGCTGATAAATGATCATGTTTGCTTACATTTTTGTTTGTTACTTATTGTTAAAGTCACAGAAATGACCTGAGAACAGTTTGTTTCACCTGGTTTTACTTTAACTTCCAAACCTTAACCATATTTACCTGATGCTGGATCATATTTTCTCTGCCGTTTGAGTTGAATCAGACCTGTCGATAATGTTTTTACTTTCACTCAATGCCACCATCTCACTACTGTAAATAGTTCATTTTAACACAGCGTTGTTGTGAACAAATATCCTGTATTTTAGGCTTTGCGATTTAAGTTAAAGACTCCAGTGTTGGAAACAGATCGGTATGTTATGTGACAGATGTTGGTGGCTCTGCCATTGGTTCTTTAAATGTCCTGCTTCTGTTGCTGCTGTTTACACTGATGTAAATGCTCCAGAATCCTGCATGTTGTGTTCACTGACTCAAACTCAATGAATTACAGTCATAATGACCAGTTCCACCTGGGTGTGCTATCTTTTTTACATCTGCAGGTAAAAAGATGTGGATTATAACTTAGTTAAGTATTATTACATTTCTGATGAGTTTGTGTGATGAAGCTGCTCAGGTTGAATCATATTAAATCATATGATAACTTTTAGATTTCATACAGAATTATTTTGACTTAAATTGCATCTGGAAAATGTACTGAATTTTATGTAAAAAATAGACTTACATCAGTAGCAGTAAAATAAGATTTGCTTTATACTGCTTAAAATCAGACTATGATCCCAGTACCTTAACATTTGTAATTGAGGTATTCTTGATGGAAGGGATCTCAGTCCACAAAGCTACAATTGTACAACTTCTATGTTTTAAAATCCAATGGCAGATTTTATATTTGCTCTGGCATAAAGTGATCAGCTAGCTTTATTGAAATATACTCTTAAGGACAGGTAAAAGAGACCAGCTAAACTGTATAAAATACAGTTTTACATTTAAAGGACCAAAGTGAAACTCAGAAGCTGGGGGATTCATGGTAAAGAAACTGTATTTGTTCAGTACTACGGAGTGAATGAATAAGCAGAAGCAAACAGATTGTAACTAACTCCTAGAAAATTATGTACCATGTCAGACTGTCTTACAGAATTGATGGTAAAACATCAACATAATGTTGAGTGTTTACATTAACTTTATGTTATGAGTTATTTTTCCACAGATGTTTTAAAAAAAAAATTAATGAACTTTCCCTTGTTGGGGAAAGAAAAAAGAAAAAGAAGTAACCAGCTGTAACATTTATTAAACTCAGCAATGATAGTTGTACAGTGAATTAGTTTTATTAATTATGTACAAGTTTAGATGCAATTGGGCTGTGTGGCCAGTTGTTCCAGTCGTTTGGAGAAGTTTTTCTTCAGCTTGGCCAAAAAAAAAAAAATCAAACAAACAAGAAAAAAACAACTACTTTGATGCATTTCTGAAAGTTAAAGCAGCACTTGTGGTTTACAGTTTACAGCAAAGTAGAGAAAAATAAAGCAAAATTAAAAAAAAAAAGCACAGATGTCAGTGAACAAAATAGAGATTAAAGATGAAAGACAAAAGCATCAACTGTGTGACTGCATGTTGACATTCAAAGGAAATCACTTCAAATATAACTTAATGAACATCTTTTTGAAAATGTATTGTCGCTGCAGTTTAATTTTAAACTAGAGTGCCACCACAAAGTGTTCCCACTCTTTCACTTTTTCTTTTAGAATACAGGCATGTGCCTGTATTCTAAAAGGTTAAGTTGAAATCAGTCCATAACAAAATCAATTAATAAACACAAGAATGAGACCAAAATAATGTAGCTAGAAAAATAAAAAGCATTCCATGAATTGGATTTATATACATTCATACTGATCACAGTAACAGGATATCTTCCCAGGTTTTATTATAAGATATGTGGTTCACAATAATACCATTTTCTTAAGCTACCTTTCAGTTTTAAATGATAATTTATTCAGGGTACGTTTTTAAAAAGGCTTCATATAATTGCCCACTACTCATGGAAACCACCTCCTTTTAGATCTTAACCTACAGTCCAGAGGTTATGAAACATTTAATAAGGCAACAAAATCAGCATCATATTTCAATACTATGCAAGTTACTGAATTTGATGAAATGGCTAAAATGAAATTAGGTTTTACTGTTTGCTGAAACTACTGTTTCTAAAACAGACTAGAAAAAACTACTGAGTATCTCATAAAAAAACAAAGATTTAAATAAAATGCTGATGAGGAGAAAATACAACAATACAACACTTTTTACTTTTTAAAAAAAGTAAAAAGCGGCTTTTTTTAAAAAAATACACAGCCAAAACATTTTCTGCACACAGCCATATAAAATATGGCTGTGTGCATAAAATATACATATAGCTGCATTCTGTATCATTACGTAACCTCTAACTCTGTTAAGCTCACATCAATTTGGTCAAAACAGAAACCAATGAATATGGGGTGTGAAAATATTCTGAATATGACAATAAAGGCTCTGTGGCAGCAGTAGCCAGCAATGGAGTAAGTTTTTTTTTCTTATAACAGTAATCAAATATTTTACTGAATCTTAGACTGAGATGAGACTGAGTTTATTTCAACATAGTTTAATTCAGTATAACCCAAAAGTTGTTCTGCCTCTGATGATCAGTGTCAGAATGAAAGAGGGATTGAATCTTGATTTGGTTAATAAACCTGTAATCTTAATTAAAAAACAAAATGAATTATGGCTGAGGTAATTCCTCTTTAGTCACACATGTACAACTGTTGATTATTTACCATGTGTTTAGAAAATCTTTATGTGATAGTAATGACTGGCAGACTTTTTAATGTCCTAAAACACTTTTTTTAAGCCCTCGCAACAAAATGAATATCAATTTTTCCTATTGAGAAACATTGCATATCAATTATTCCACATCTCATGCATTATTAGTTCATTTAGAAACATCCTGGGCTTCGAAATTACGCCGTTTACCCTCAGAGCTTGCGACGTCTTTAGTCCTGTCTCCTGTCGAGTTAGGATTAATGATGCCATTAATCATACATGCAAGAAAAGCAAGGAATATATGTCATTTAAAATTTAATTCTTTGTATTACTGAAATGCAGAATTCGAGACTGTCAATAAAATTATTCTATTAAGTTTAGTGAAGCAAAATTTGATTAGTTAAAATCCAAAAATATAATATATGAATTTAAAATGACAAACAGCTAAAAGTAACTCATAAGATATAACATCTTTTGAACTTTTCCAGTACCAGCTGCAGTGGCATAAAGTAATGCATGCCATTATTTTAGTTTACTGAAATGAAACATTGCTTTTTCTAGTCAAAAAACAGATTTTAATCATTTAAACAGTAAATAGAGCCAAAACATTACAAAATAAAAAAAGCTCTTCTATATTAAAAAATGGACAGAGCTAAAAGTTAAACTTTCCTTTGCAACAAATAAATTTTCTTTTGTAAAATCACTGAGGTGCAGTAAAGAAATGTCAGCCTTTTTTACGTATATTAGAGCGACTAATGGCTAAATATAATATAAAGTTTGTTATACGTGCCAAGACAAACTGAAACATCCAAACTTACCTGAAGGGCTTTTGCACCACAGAAAATATTAGACTATAGCTGCAATGGCAATGACAATGAGAACTCCAACTCCAACTCCATCTCCATGAATTAATCCTCTGACAGAACCTGAAGCACCTGAAGAGGATAAAGTTACTCTCACAACGTACCAGTAGAACAACACATATCTAATGCACAGAATAGGGCTGGAAAATATGGACCAAAAATATCTCAACATTTTTAAGCTGAATGGCAGTATACAATATATAGTATATATATATATTTTTTTCTTCTTTACATACTGGAAAAATAGAAATATACATTTGAGCCAAAGCTTTGTCCACAATGCAGACATACAGTATTTATTAAACAGCTATAGATGTATGGAGAGCCATTTTATTCAAAACAAAATAAATAAATGTTCCCATGAAATAAAACATTTAAATAGAAATATCTCATGGTGTCTGTCCTTCTTGTCACAACTCCCCTGGAAAACTTTTTTCCCTTCCTCTCTATGCAAAGCTGTTGTGTGATTGGTCTGAATTTTGTGGGCGACTTTGTTCATGCGAATAGCAGCACCAACTACTCAATTTCCAGAATCCTGTTTTCCAGCCAGAGCAGGATGGATATTTTTGAGTTGCAATTGTTCAAAAGCATGCAGGAAATGCATACTGAAACATTAAACACCCCCATCAGGTGAAAAATGTCTTCTATTCTCGTGTTCTGATAACATGGAATATTAAATCAGATGTTCCAGGTCATCAATCATTATTTCCTCCTCCAATATACTCATAATAATTAATTCTCTCTGCCATGGTTGCTGTATTTGCTGTACTGTGTAAATGTCAACAGTCCGCATGTCAACAGTTAAGAGTTTCTTAAAGAGACAGAGGCCAATTCAAAGCATCAAATTGCAAAGTCAAATTGATATAGCATTTTTAACTAAAGTTAACATAGTCACTTGATTGTGCTATAAAATGCCACTGGAATACACATAATACCCTTTAATTTTTGTTTGCTTACAAAGCATTCTTGAGCCAATGGTGTGTCACTGAAATATACTATATTGCCAAAAGTATTCGCTCACCTGCCTTGACTCACATATGAGCTTAAGTGGCATCCCATTGCTAATCCATAGGGTTCTATGTGACGTTGGTCCTTCCTTTGCAGCTAGAACAGCTTCAACACTTCTGATAGGCTGTCCACAAGGTTTAGGAGTGTGTTTATGGAGAGTTTTGACCATTCTTTCAGAAGCCCATTTGTGAGGTCACATACTGATGTTGGACAAGACATCAGTATGTGTCTTGTCCAGCAGAGCCTACTCTGTCAGTGGGCAGAGTGGGCTCTCTGACCCCACTCTGTCAGTTTTTGTGGCCTACCACTTCGTGGCTGAGTTGCTGTCATCCCCAAACACTTCAATTTTCTTATAATATAGCTGACAACTGACTGTGGAATATTTAGGAGCGAGGAAATTTCATGACTGGATTTGTTGCACAGGTGGAATCCTTTCACAGCTCAACGCTGGAATTCCCCTGAGCTCCTGGGAGCGAACCATTCTTTCACAAATGTTTGTGCAAACAGTCTGCATGCCTAGGTGTTTAATTTCATACACCTCTGCCCATGGAAGTGATTGGAACACCTGATTCTGATCATTTAGATCAGAATCAGCAATATTTTTGGCAATATAGTGTAGCGTACTTCAAAATATAATGTTTACAGGTTTTTAGTATTTGTGAACACTTTTCTTAATGATTAATTTTCGCCATTCTTCAAAATAATTTTTGCCATTCTGAGCAGAGTAGAATTCATATTTCTACTTTGGGTGTAGCAGTACATAAAATTGTGATGCTGTACTTTGAATTTATGAATAAAACAGATATAACATTTAAAAAAATAAAACATAACTTGGACTTACCTTGGACACGTACAAATGTGGTTTCATTAATTTGATGATGGAGTTTCTCCTGTGTGGCTACACAGGTATACCTGCCTGTTATAGTCACTATAGTGTTGAGGAAAATATTGTAGTGACCCTCTGTTTCTGGGTTCTCTTTCTTTTCAACAGGAAGGCTGCGTCCAGCACTGTCATACCAGACTACGGTGGGTCTAGGAGAAGCACTAAGTACTTTACAGCTCAGTAGGGTCCCTTCAGCAGTTTCATTGATTATTATAACTGATGGTTTTGCAAATGCACCTGTGAACAGAAATTTGCCTTTGTGAGTATAATATTTCTTAATGTCTTATGTTCATCCTTGCAATTTTAACTTTGGTTCAAAGTTGAGAAAGAAAATACTCCTACATTTGGTCATTAAATATACATCTGTCATCACTAAATTAAATCTCATAACTGCATTACATTAATTGCAAAATATTAATTGTCTACATTAATATTTTTAAGGCTATTAATTAATCAAGCTATACAATGTGTGTCTTACTCTAAAGCCTGTTAATTATAAAAACTCAGATGAAGCCTTGCAGCGGTTTGGGAAAACGTCCATATTTAAGGATGGTTACCACCATATTAATGTCTGATATTGAGATTTATTACCTATAAGTGTCACCAAAATGTTCTATGGCTTGAAAATGTTTTATTTTATTTCTAACAATTAAGATATTGTGATTTAAGTTGTTTGGTTCAGATTTTGAGTTTTGTATAAAATTAATGTATTTTATTTCATTACAAAGAGCTATTTTTGGTTGTAAGTTATCACGAGATTTGTGTGAATATATTGCTGTGAGACTTGAATAGACTGAGAAATGCTGGGCGAAGGTGGTGCAAGGTCAGTATTTTAACCCTGAAATCAATCAAACCAAAACCAAGAAAGACTCCCAAAATGATTGCAGAATCTCAGAGTCAAATTCATTGCTGAATGAAGCTCGGATGCTCAGCATTTGATAAAGCTAACAACTATAGCAGAAATGTTGACTCACTTTAGAAAATAATGCATGTAGGTAATACTGTAATCACAGAAAAGCACAGCAGGAGGTAGCAATTCAATTTCTTCACTTCAACAAACTGATATTCTTATGTATATCACTTCCTCGTTGTGGGTAGCGTTAGATAATGTAATGCTACTGAAAAAGAAGGTAACTGTGTATAGGAGGCTGGTTCCATATAAACAATAAGGAGCCAGCCTCTAAATTGTGAAGCAGTGTTCTTT
This sequence comes from Xiphophorus hellerii, assembly GCF_003331165.1. Lineage (NCBI taxonomy): Eukaryota > Metazoa > Chordata > Actinopteri > Cyprinodontiformes > Poeciliidae > Xiphophorus > Xiphophorus hellerii. The sequence continues at coordinate 9,170,947 of NC_045691.1, forward strand.
AAATAAAAACACTGGGGAATTTTTGAGGAAATTGCTTTACGCCAGGAGGACTTAATCTGGAAAAATAGTCTGTTTTATAAAGAGACACTTTACAAAAAGCAGTGTTTTTTAAAATCATTAATTGAAGAAAATAATAATAATCCCAAGTTTCTACAATAAATGTACACCGTTAAGACGAGGCAAGGATCAAAATCAGACATTAAGATATTTTCAAGTATACTGTTTTTTAACCGTCAAAATATCTGTTTTTTTTTTATTTATCATCGCAACACTTGCAGTTAAACTGAGTATAAACTGGCTGAGGCCATTGTGATATTTTTACAATATACAAGCTTGTGAGGAAAAAAACCTACTTTAACTACGCTTAATTTTACAGTCATGTTTTCTTTAAGACCCACAACCCAGTTAAAATCTCAACAGACTTTGATAAGGAGTTTATGGTTTGTGAACAACAATATAACAATATAATTTTTAGATAATAGATGACGTCATCAGAAAGCTAACTCACCTTTCCTTTTTTGTCTCGTTCTGTCCTTTAACCTTATAAAACGCGGAGGTTATATGCGACCCAATATTTGCATGCAAAAAAATGCGTATATAAATATATTCTGTATATTTTTATTATAACCGGAAACGCTACATAGGCATAGAGCCTCGTTCGAAAGTTTGTTAAATCACATACAAGTAAGGCGCTTTAATAAGCTTTATGGTTGTAAAAATTAGAAACATTTAGACCAACAAATCCAGCAATTTTCTTGGCGAAAAAGAGACAGACTACCTATCAAACAGTAACTCTTAACTTTGTAAACTCGGATAAATTAGGCGCAAAAAAGAAAAGGAAAAGCGGAAGTCAATTTTACCTCAAAGAAACTGAAGCTCCTCTGTTTAGCCATTTGCTGAAAATTGACGAAACACCGGAAAAAACAAATGTCTTTCTATTTTCAAAGCACCACCTCAAAGTTTGAGCATGGGGGTTCCTATGACTTCAGTTAACCAGATACGAAAACGAACTAATAAGCGTCCGTCCGTAAAATACTGTCACAAATTTACCAAACCTTACCTACCGTTTTACTCCGTCAGACAATCATATTTAAGGGTCTCTGCGGGAGTGACGCTTCCATTTTACACAGAGATACTTTAACCCAGTAGGAGTAAAACTATCAGTTTATTTTCCACTAAGCTGTCTTTGTGGTCGATATGCAGGTTTTAAAGTACTCTATCGAAGGACGAAGGGGACAAATTTACTGTTTTCACCTTTTTATTTGGGAAAACCCAAACATTTCACCGACTATGAAATGTTTAAATAAATTTAAAAGTTTATTTAGGTTAAACGTAACATTAATTCTTTACATGAAAATCTTCAGATAAGTTTTAAGATTAGATTTTCAATTTTGATGAGCTCTGTGGCCATCTACTGGAGATGCTCTGCGTTGCATTTTCTGAATCTTTTAAGTTAGGCCATCAGAAAGAACTAAACGTTAGTGAATGACTGAAGAGAAAACAACACTTAATATGTGAATTTCAAACTAATTAGCAACACTAAATGTTATTTACTGTATTTAAAATATAAGAATTAGGTCAGTATTTTAAAAGCATTAATTAGTTTTACCTGCATCATCTAACAAAATGTGTTTGCTGATGTAAAAAATAAGACAACATGCTTAATGAAAGATCTCCCTAGTTTACTATTCAACAAAGAAGCATGTTTGTTTTAGTTGAAAATAGTTTAAAAAGAAAGTTCGAGATGACTGATATAAAGTTGAACACATCCGTCTATGGTTAGCCTTAAGAGGTTAAGATGTATTCTGTAAGAGGGAGAGGGTGGTTGGGGTGAGGGTGGAAAAGTTAACACATTTGTTAATGAAATGTCATGTGCTTGGAGTGACAAAACACTCCAAGCACATTCGGACAGTTTTTCTCTACACTTTTTTTTAATATCAGCATCAGTACTATACAGAAGCAACAATTTCAAATCATGAACGCCAGCTATTTTACTGATGATATCATTCTGGATGAGTTATTTAGATCACCTCAGGCATCAAGTGGCATGCCTAAATAGCAAAACTTACTGAGTATGCATATACTGTCAGGGCTGGATAAAAAACACACAGCAGATAAAAAAGTGTATAATCTGAAGCTCAATCAGAACTGAACAATTCTATCAGCAAAAGAAAACAAACCAATCAAAAACAGAAAACAAAAGCCAATTTAAAAAAAAAAATAGAAAAAGGTCATAATGCATAACTGATCTTTTGTGATTAAAAATAAATGACAAATCCTTTAGATATTGTCTCTTGACAGATGTCAGTTAGCTACTTCATTCTTGACATCAATGATGTACAAGTTCCTTAGTAGAGTATATTTTAGTGAAAAACCCAATTTATTTAATTATCTCTGTTCCTGCTTCTGTACATTTCCTGGGTCTTATTGTAATGGGACTTAAAAAGCCTTTTATAAAACACACCTAGCTTAATACAAGTCATTCTTGAGCTTATCAGTGCAGCAGGAATAAATTCATGCAGGAATTTTTATTGCATGCAAATGTAACTTTGCGTCCTAAAAGTTCTGAGGTTAAATTATTTCTTTACACAAATAATTTCAAATAACTTGAAAGCAGTATTCATTAGTCTTTCAGAGAAAACACTCACCAACAGTTAGCTCAACTTGGTGACTGGCTGCTGCCAAATATTCACCATTGTTAAGATATATGCAGGTGTAATTTCCACTGTCTAACACCTTTGTTTCTTTGATTTGCATTGAGGCATTTCCAGACTTTAGTTCATTTGGAAAAAGAGACACACGATCTTTAAACTCCTCAGCTGGATGTGAAAGTTTGTTGATGTCATAGAGAAGTACCTCCTTTTCATCTTTTTTCCAGTCAATGATCTTGTTTGTAACTGCTATGCTAAATAAACAAGGTAGAGTGACACTGTCATCTTCTTTGACTTGAATCTTGTGAGGATCTGAAAAAACAAAAACGATAATTAAAAATGTTTACTTTCCTTAAAGTTAGTCTAAAACAGTAGCTTTAAAGCAAAAAGAAAAATGTCCACAGTGAATCTTATTGATACATCTGATTTCCCAACACAATTGTGAACATGTAAATGTGTTAAATGATATAACTATCATTTAACACTAAAACATGCAAGAGAGGCTTTCTTTGCAGATGTCATAAACAAAAACATTAACAATGCTCGAGCTTTATTTGCAACAGTTGACAGGCTCACAAACCCTCCTATGATGCTACCACCTGAATTTCAATGTAATGCCGCCTGCAACCAGTTTTCCAGCTTCTTTTCAGAGAAAATTCAAAAAATCAGAGATTAATCTGCACATCCACTATAAAGTCAGTACCAATGCTGTCCCCAAACAAAACAAATACAGGAAAAATGACCCAATTTCAACTACTTAATTATAAATCCCTACAGGAAATTATAAGTCAAATAAGCTCCAGTTCCTGCTGTCTGGATGTTTTACCCACACATTTCTTTAAGAAAGTCCTGCCTGTTATTGCTAGTAACCTGATCCAAATAGTAAACTCATCGCTCTCATCAGGCGTTTTCCCCCAGGCTTTGACAACAGCAGTAATCAAACCACTGATAAAAAAGAACAATCTGGACAAATCACTACTCCAGAATTACAGGCCGATCTCCAACCTCCCATTCATCAGCAAAGTTATTGAAAAAGCTGTGTGTAAACAACTTCCTAACTATAACCAACCGCTTTGACTCCTTCCAGTCTGGTTTACTTGCTCACCACAGCACAGAGACCGCCCTTGTAAAAGTGTTCAATGACATCCATATTAATACGGACTGTGGGAGAACCACAGTGCTGGTTCTGTTGGACCTCAGTGCAGCTTTTGACACTGTAGACCATGACATATTACTGAATCAACTGGAGAGTTGGGTTGGACTCTCCGGTCCAGTGCTTAACTGGTTCGAATCTTACATAAAGAACAGGGATTTCTTTGTTTCAATTGGAAATTTCTCAAAGAGGTCAAAGGTCACGTGCGGCGTACCCCAAGGTTCAATCCTAGGACCCCTCTTATTCAATATTTATATGCTCCCACTAGCTCAGGTTATAACAGAAAATAATATTAGCTACCATAACTATGCAGATGACACACAGCTCTACATTACGATGTCACCAGGTGACTCAGAGCCCATCCAATCACTGAACAGATGCTTAGAACAGATAAATGTGTGGATGTGCCAAAACTTGAAAGTTTTGGCACATCCACACATTTATCTGCCTATATATCTGCCAAAACAGAAGCAAAACTGAAGTTATTATTTTTGTACCTAAAGAGGAACGATCTAGAGTCAATGCACAGCTTCAGTTATTACAACTGAAAACCAGCGATCAGGCCCAAAACCTGGGAGTAGTGATGGACTCTGACCTGAACCTCCAGAGCCACATAAAGACAGTTACAAAGTCGGCCTTCTATCACCTGAAGAACATTTCCAGGATTAAAGGACTAATGTCTCAGCCAGATCTAGAGAAACTAATTCATTCATGCGTTTTCTTCAGTCGCATTTATTACTGCAACAGCGTCTTCACAGGTCTGTCCAACAAATCAATCAAACAGCTGCAGCTGATCCAGAATGCAGCTACCAAGGATAATGCCTCTCATCCCCTCTCCAGTGTGGTGGACAGCCTAAGGAGCAGACATAGCCAACGATTACTCCAGCCCAGCTGTGCTAAAGCAGTGATCCCCAACCTTTTTATCACCGCTGACTGGTAAACCATCAGACAAGGCTTCTGCATGTTGGTGTGTCTGCTAACGCCTAGTTCACATGGCACAATTTTAAGTTTTTTGCCCCGATTGTGCCCTTACGACAATCTTAGAATGTTCCAAGTTCTAAGATTATCGCTTGCCACAACTTTAACCGATCATCCTGCCTGTGTGGTGTGTTTCGTAGAATGTCGGGACCACTCTGATCTAACATCGGGCATATTCATCAAGTTGGATTGTCTTGGCCCGATTATCGCAGCAGGTGGGGTTTTCACTGACTGGAAGCGAGAACACAACCTGTTGAATGTGACAGGTAGCCAATCGATGACGTAAGCACGGTGGGGAATCCCAAACAGCAAACATGGTGCAACCGAGAGTCCGGTGGACATCGGAGATGATATGTGGAAATAGCATGAATGTTTATTCAGCATTTCGTACAAGGAATATCAACAGAAATGATAATGAGAGGAACTGGGGCGAAACTGGTACGCAGTTGATAAACTCTGTAACTTTTCAGCTACTCATCATTAAAGTGACATAAATAGGTTATAATGATAAGGCTTCATTCGGTCAGGGCTTGACGCTGACACTAGCTCGCTTAAAATGAGTCCACAGCTATCACTATTGCTTCTACATCGTCATCCGTGTTTGTTTATTCTAAATTCACGTATGTCGGGGGGTTTTACGGGATTTTCTTCTGGAATCGGGATGCTCGTGAGTGAAATCGGATCGAACCCGTTGTACTTTTATCGGTGACACAGAGGGTCACAGAGGCCCACAATTCTTAAATCGTGCCATGTGACAGACTTAAGACTCTCAAGCTCTACTCCTCTTGTCTCGACCACTGCCCTAACGCACTCGGACTCTGGTCGCTATGGTAACGTTTACACATCCCTTCAAAATAAGATTCAGATGAGCAGCAAAAACGAACATTTTACTTTCATTAAAATTTTAACAAAAGATAACGACAAATTAACGGGAGCCCTGAGCTTGTTTCTCTGCAACGAGACGGTCCCATCTGGGAGTGATGGGAGACAATAACAAGTGTTATATGCACAGGGTGCTTGGTCTCTACAAAGCAGTTTGAAGGCTTCATTGCCTTTTTTATTTTCTTTTTAAATCTGTATATAGCTTCATCTTTAGGAATGAATTTCACTCTCAGTATGCATTTGAACTTCTCTATTTTATTTTCTTCAGCACAGCTCACAGTTTTTTAACAAATTCCATAGCTTTCTGTGTACTTCTAAATCTGCCCCTTAGTTGCTTCTTTTTGGGCCTGCTACTGCCTCTAGTGACGTGGGGGTGGTAACACAACTAATATAATTACGTCACTAAACGAGAATTCACGGTCTTTATTATTTACTATTAATTTCGCCATTACTGACAACTGGCGTAAAAGATAAATTAACTTCTAAAACACCATATTTTTCCATTTTCTTCAGGATCTAGAGCTAATTAGGTGACATAAACAAGACCTTCATACGTTATAAATAATATTTATATATCTCCATCAATTATAGGAGGAAGAAAAGAAATAAGACATGAAAAACAACATGATCAACTATAATAAAAATACCATTTACAATGTATACATAAGAAATTTAATTGAGTAAAAGTCAATAATAAACAAATTAATTAGGTTCACAGACGAATAACCAGGGTTAAACAGATACAAGGAATAATTCACATTTTTATTTTCACTGTGCCATGTATATTATTCTGAGACTTTTTGTTGGTATAGTCTTATATATAGGAAAAAATATGGTTAAACTATTTAGTCTTCCAAGGTGAAAATTTTTCTTTGACTCTAAAACGATAAAATAAATCTAATAAAAATTAATTTAGTTTGGCTAAGAATAATTATTGGACTGTCAATAAATCACTTCTAATAGATGTTCTATAGTTACCAGAGGAACACAATACACTTCATGAACTCAAACTATTACCTATTATTTTACCTGCCATTGAAAGTATTCTCTTTTTTTAACCCCTCCAGGGGGTCTTTCTTTTTGTGGGCTCTAGAGTCCCTTTTCATGAAGTAGGCTGACAGGAAAGGGGGAAAGACATGCGGCAAACGTCGCCGGGTCCGGGAGTCAAACCCTCGACATCCGCGTCGAGGACTTGAGGCCTCCAAATGTGGGTCGCGCTAACCCCTACGCCACCACGGCACACCCGAAAGTATTCTTAAAAGATTGTCTGTTAGTCTGCAGCTCATGTGACCAAACTAGCTGAAAAGATGAAATGTTAAAACACTCAACAGTTAAAACTTGAGATTAGTTAAAATTCAAGTTTTAACATTTTAACTCAACAACCTCTAGAGGTTGTACACAACCTCTAGTTAGGTAACCCCAAGATCACTGGGTCTTCTTAAAAGATAGAGTCTCTGGAAACATTTCTTAAAAATATAGCCAGTGTTTTCAGCAAAATTGAGCTGACCAGGAATGATCCAAGGAATTTAAAATTTAGCGCAGTTTCAACAGGTTGGCCATTGAGTGAAACTGGAATCACTTTCAGGTCTTGTTTATGTCATTTAATTAGCTCTACTTCCTAAAGGAAATGAAAAGGTATGGTGTTTTGTGAGGGACTTTATCTTTTACGGTTCCAGTAATGCCAGAATTAATAATAAATAATAAAGACTTTGTGGTATTCTGATTTAGTAATGTAATTATATTAGTTGTGTTACCACCCCTCACGCCACTAGAGGCAGTAGCAGGCCCGAAAAGATGCAACTAAGGAGCAGATTTAGAAGTACACAGAAAGCTACGAAATTTGTTAAAAACTGTGAGCTGCAGTGAAGTAAATAAAAGAGAGAAAATCAAATATATGCTAAGAGTGGAACTCTTTTCTAAAGGTGAAGATATATCACAGATTTCAGAAGAAAATAAAAACGGGAGACCGCGGATAACATAGGAAATAGCACCCCCTTCACTTCCGGAGTGCAATGGTCCCATTTCCAAATTAGGTATGAGACTGACAGTGGTCCGTCCCCGCCCCTTTCTGTTTGCTGCAGCGAGAAACTGGGGGAACAGCATCTGAAGGGGAAACGCGAATCGACGTAACACCTGCATTTATATGAGCCCTCCATGAAGGGTTATTTTCCATGAAATAACCCACCACACACATCATCAACCCGCAGAAGAGCACCGTCCTCCTCGTCGAATTCATACTGGCCGCCGTTGACTGTGAGCCAGAAAGCCGTCTGACAGTTCTCTCTATTAAAGCGATGCTATATATTCGTTGTGGATGGAAGCTGGTGGACAAACTGCGATATGTGTTCACCTGTGGCTTTTATAATACAGGAGCTGTGGTATAAAATCCACAGCACCTGCAAGGCACGCACGCGATAATGCGAACCTCTGAAAGCGCGATAGGCGCAGGGGATTCTTGAAAACAGATGTGACTTTCAAAGAGGCAGTGCACTTCATCCTTTCAGATTCTCTACTGTAAAGGAAAATATGCAACATTCAAACTCAATAATAGAAAAATACCTGAATTTGTGCAAAGCAACTTAATTATAGCGTCACTTTCATTGTGAAGGACGATGCGGAATTCAAATTCTGAACCAGATTGAAAAGCAGGTGTGACGACTGTCTGCTGCTGCTCGATTATTCTCCAAGATTTAGAATTTCAAACAGATGATTTAATACAAATAGTAATTTAACACACATTTGGTAACAATGCTTTCCTAATAATATCATATAACTATTTTATTTTTCTTACCGGCTTTATTACCAGACGTCTTTCCAGTAAATATCAGGAGGCAGAGAAACACACCTAAAAGAAGCTCCATAGCTGGTGAAATCTGACAATGTCGCATAAGGCTCTCACTATATAGGCTTGCGTAGCCACTCCTCGCAGACTGACTGAGTCATCTCTAACTCTTGCTTTCAGCTTCCGAAGAGCAATAAATAGCAATAGTTCCGGCACAGACCATCTCAATGTCAGTGCACTCATAACGTCTACACCCAATTCTGTTCAAACCATTGCATTTGTGGCTCTGTTGTATCATTATTCTATCTGGAAAGAGAACAGTTTAAAAAAAAGTCAGCAACATTCAAAAATTAACATGACTGACGAAAGCATATCTGAGTGGAATGTATGTTTACATTTAAGAGTTAGTTGTAGCTTCAACATTTACTCAAAAATACTAAGAGACTAAAAAATAGGCATTATTTTTATCCTCTTACATTTCTTATGAGGTTGGAAGAAGAAAATGTAGAATCACATAATCCAAATGCCTCTGTAACATGCTCAATTTTAAAGTAGGCATTGTGAAGTTGAAAAAGGGACATTTAATTTAAATGTTCAATTTTCTCATAAATATTCTGCTTTAACAATGTCCCAGGATGCTGACCAAGGATGACAACAAGCATTAGAGTAGTAAAATTATGTTAAATACTCATTTTAAAACAACGTACATAAAGAGTAATGTTTTGTGTTTCTAAATCCAATCATGAAGCTGACTGCAATGACAGTTTACATCCACTGCACAGGGTGGTCTACACAAATATATGTGAAAGTTTGCCCACTTAAGAAACAAACATGTTTCAAGTTATCACTGCAACTGCCACCTACGTTCTCAATAAGTTTGTGCTCAATCCTAATCAAATTTCTTAAAACTTGTTTTTTTCCACAACCACTTAGTTATTGCTCACTTTCTTTTTCTCACTTTTCTTTTTCTGCATCACTTCTCATTTGAAAAGTGAAAAGTGATGCAATATTGTGGAAAGATCACAATAATATTGCAAGGCAACATAGAGACAGATAACAAACCATAATATACATATCAACACAAAAGAAAAATTAAGTGACCTTGCATCTAACCTAACATGCATGCATTTGGACTCTGGGAGGAAACTGGAGTGCTTGGTGACGTCCCACCAGCTGCTCCAGAAGCAGAAGCAAGTGTTCTAGGAGGACGTGCAAATTTCACATAAAGCCTTTGCTTGGATTCAAATATAACACTATTTATTGCAAGGCAACAGTGCTTACAACTGTGTAACTATGTAACCTGAATATTTATCATTAAGCAAAACTCACTGTCCTCTAACAATTTCAATCTATTGGCAGCCTCTCCAAAAAGCTTCAACATAGAGCGCCGTGCTATGCTGATACCTGCTTTGTAAACTCCGGAAACTAGTCTTCCTAGTTTCTGTGACCACAAGTAGGAAATAAAGCCTGTACTTCTCAAGCTCATCATACAGAGCTCAATAGCCAAATAGTTTTCAGTCTCGGTTATTGTTGTGGTTAGGAGTCAAGCTTTGTCTTTCATTAATCATAATAATTGTTTGAGATAATTATTTACAAACTAGTAATTTACATAACAAATTACCAAGTTTGGGAACCACCATTCTATTGAGTAAATAGCCAGAGTTCAGTCTCAGTTATTATTTATAAGCACTTGCCTAAAAGCATGGAGATTTCAATATAAAAGATGAAGATATAAGTTTTGGAATGGCATTTTCTGAACAGTAAGATGGTACCCAGACAATTTCTCTCAAATATGTCAGTTTTATTAACAGAATGGATTCAACATTACAATCAGCAAACTCGCTATACCAGTAACACATAACTAAAGCTACTGAGAAAAATATAAATGAGAATAAAACTAAGTCCTTGCACTCAGTAGCAGAATCTTCTTAAAGATTTTAAAAAACTCTGGCACATCGTTTGAAAAACAATCAGACACACAGAATTGCTTCTAAAAGTGTTCATTCACAGAAACCCTCTGAATTACACTACTGTGCATTGTCTTAAACCCGTAGACATGTATCCGTAGACACCTCATTGTCTTAATTTACATCACTGTCATCTTGAATGTGGCAGTACATTGATCGGAGGTCCATAATTTATGTGCTGTGTTGTTTTAACCATTTTACAGTAGACATTGAATCCACTGGCATTACCTTTCACAGGAAAGAATTAAAGACAATAATAACAGAATTTTGCAAGCAGAATTTCAAGAAATATTTCCTAAGTAACTAAATTGGCTTAAAGTAACTACTCTGAATGTCATTGTCTTAGCTAACTTTTTCATATTGTGTATGTTTTCCTATTAGAGAGAGCTGATGAAAAACCAGGTGATTTTGGGACAATAGATCAAAGAGTCAGGATCAGAGCTGGAGCTGTTTTTCTTTAGTCTTCTGTTTCACAGCTCATCTGCACAATGTCAGTGTTTAACTATGGTAGTTTTGTAAATATGTTTATGGATACACCCCTGCAAAGATATGTGTGTGTTCATCAAAACCAATATAAAAATGATTGATCAGAATCAATTATATCAAATGTAAACCTTGTGCTCTTTATTCAGAAATCCCCCAAAACAATTAAATAAGCACATCAAAAAGTTATAAACATTGTATTTAGAGCTTAGTGTGTGTGAGGCAATGTGTCCATGACAGGCATTAACTTAAAATACTTTGTAGAACAACGGTTTATGAAGTTCAGTCCATTTACTTGTATTAGCAGACACGCCACATTCAATATGGCTGATGCTGTGACGTATCACAGCAACGGTACGACCCGCTCAATGAAGCATCATCTACGTATTCATGTCTATAGTCAACAGGATCACCATTCTAAAACACATCTGTAATGAAGCAGAGGGCAAGAACATCACCCTCTTCCCAGCTTCAAGATGGACAGCAGTTGTTGGCTGAGGAGATTCACCAGAAACTGCAGATCTCTACAAAGTTGGGTAAAGCAGAAGATGACCAGAATAGCTTGCAAGAGCATTTGCAGGATGAATAGTATGCCTGTCAAAACCTTCAGCTGGAGTAGGTGACGGAAAGATGGAGCTGGAAAATGATGTTCTGGTAATGGAGAACAAGAACAGCAAGCTGCTGAAGGAGTGCAAGCTGATTAAGCTTCAAACATCTGTAGCTTGGGTTTTAAAGCTCAAATAACTCCTTATTCATCTGTCTCAGAATAAAAAAGAGTTTTCTGCCATGATGCATCAGTCTACAGAGGATGCAAACACTAAAGAGCAAAAGGTGTAGCAAAAGATGCAGCAACTTAAAACTATGCTGAAAACCCAATGTTCGACATTTGAAGATCTGGCTGCGGCAGAGCATTTTGTTGTTCAGTTTGGGCAATGTCACAGGTCTGTGCCCGGGATCAGCTCATTCAGAGGTGATGGGGCCATCTCTGAAGATAGCCAGCTGTACAGACTTTTTCCAGTGGTTGATAATAGAGTCCTCAGAGTGAGTGGACGTCTTGGAGGAGCTGTTGTGCCATCTGGGGCTGGATATCCAGTTGTCCTGTATAAAGCCATGCATGTGGCAACATCAATTCTGTGTTACATTCACTATTTGCTTGGTCCAGCAGGAAGAAACCATATGTTGTCCAGATTGCATCAGAGATGCTGGATAATCAGTACAAACTCTGCTGTCAGAAAGATCCTGTCTAACTCTGTGAACTGCAGGAGAAACGGAGGAAAACCTCTGGAACAAAAAATGGCTGACCTGCTCAAGGAAAAGATAGCACCAGACAAATCTCCATTTACAGTTGTTGGAGTTGATTATTTTGGCCCCACTGATGTTAAAAGAGGTAGAGGTCTTCTCAAACATTATGGAGTGATATTTACTTGCCTAACCAGTTGTGCTGTTCATTTTAAAGTGGTTGATAGGTATTTTCCTCACCTACATACAAAAGAACCACAGCCAACGTTTATTAGTTTTCAACCAAGCTTCTGCAAAAGGAGAAGACACAGCAAACTGCTTCTACAAGCTGCTCACCATGTGTTCTGAAAATCTTCAGTTAGAGCTTGTGTTTTATTAGCAGGGAAGGGAGTGATAAAAAAAGGAAAAGCAAGTTTTGTCCTTGCACACAGTTCACAATAGGTATTTTCTCACAAGGGCGAGGGAACATTCTGCTGTTAGAGATAAACATGTTACAGAGACGTTCTGTAAGTGTGGGAAGACGTAAGTTTCAACATAGCATTGGTTGACACACAGTAGAAAGCTAAAACCTTTAAATGAAAAACAAACTGGTAATATAAAACTACTAATGTAAGAGTGATAACACATAATAATTCTAACAGTGGTTCATGCCCTTGATGCTGATTCTTGTATTAATACAATCATAAGATTAATCTGCAGGAGTGGTTCAGTCTATTCCATCAGGTCAGTCAATGAAACACAGTAAACTGTTTTCTGTGAAGCTGAAGCCATTTTGAATGACAGACCCATCACTTTGGTCTCTGATGATCCAAATTATTTAGAAACCCTCTCACCAAATGACATCCTCCTGTTAAAGAGCGAACCTGTTATGCTACCTGGATTGTTTCAGGAACAAGATCTGTACCTCAGGTGCAAATGGAAACAAGTACAGTATATGACTGAACTCTTCTGGAAAAGACGCAAGCCCGAGTATCTGCCCTTAATGCAGGAAAGACAAAAGTGGATGAGATGGATAAGAAAGACCTCTCCTGGAGAAATTGTCCTGTTTGCAGATGCTACTGCACCCAAAGCATGTTGGCAGATGGGGAAAGTCCTGGAAGTCAAAGCTGATGCACTAGGCCTGGTTCATTCAGTGCAACTTCAGACCAAAACCATTATGTCGGAGAGGCCAGTGACAAAGCTCTGTCTGCTCCTGGAGGCATTTGCAGACTAAAGACATTTCTATTCTTTCTATTATCTTCTTTCTTTCTTCTTTTTGCAAGTTCATCATTAAGAAAATGAAGAACAACGACGAATTACGTAAAGTCTCTGCATTTATATAGGATATTATTGAGGTTGTTGTTAGTTCCTTTAGTTAGAGATGTAATTGTGATTTAATGCACAATTAAGGGCTGGAGTGTAGGAGCTATTTCTCTATTTTCAGTTAAACCTTAGAATTTAGATTATTTAGTTTATTTTTATTTGCTTATTTTTTAGTTGATTTATAATTAGAATTTTTGTTTAATTTTAGTTACTTAGAATAAGTTTTTTGGTTAGTAATTCACTTAGTTAATTTCAGTTTGGGACATGAGTGTTTCACAGTATAAATATGTAAGTTTTAGGTAGCTCATTATGCACATGGGTGGTCACATGTTTTTTTTTTTACCAGTCACTCCAGTCAGGCAGTCTATCCAGTCAGTCCCTTCACCCAGTCAATCACCTGGTGATACAATCAGGTAGCCAAACCGTAGGCTACTTCCTGTGAAGTTTGTACCATACTTTACCTGCAACTATGGAATAAACAAAAATTACCAAGTTCATTTTTAAGCTTCTAATGTCTCTTTCTAACCACCTGTATCACATCTGGTAAAACAGGACTTGTTGTTTACTGAAAGAAAACATCAGTGGGGGATGGAGCCAAAGAGGAAATGAGAAACTCAAGAAGGTGGAAGTTGATTTTTTTTTCTTTTTTGTTGTTGCTGTCAATTCATTCATAGTGCATAGAAGTCAACGCAGACAAAGAAAATCTACATGTAAACCAGAAAGCAGCTGCTGTTACTTAAATTAATACAGGCTACTGCATTCTTACTATAATTATTACCCACATACATTGATGGAAAAGTTAAACACAGAAATGGTTTTAACCAGATAGTTTGCACATCTAGAGAAGACGAGGCTCTGTCTTCCAGCAGGTGTCAGAAACCTCCTCCTGCAATCATAGTGGATACTTTTAAGCTTGTTAGATGATTAAATTCTGAATAATTTTACAAAGATTTGGGTTTCTGGCCTGTAAAATGAAGCATCTTATACAGTAGGTTATAATTTATATTCTGGTTAACCTACAGTATACGAACAATAATGCTGTGATAGGATTTCTTTACATTTAAATATTGCATCGGCAGTTCTGAGGTACAGCTCTGTGTACCCTACTACGTATGAAAGCTGTACAGAATAGGATAATTCTATTATCAGAAGTCAATTCCTTCTGATTGACTTCAGAAGGAAGAAGATACCTTCACGGCCACTAAAGATCAAAGGGGAAGTGGTGGAGGAGGTGGAGGATTACAAATACCTGGGAATGGAATCGGCAACAGACTGCACTGGGCATCTAACACTGACGCTGTGTGCAAGAAGGGGATGAGCAGACTCTATTTTTTAAGGAAGCTGAGATCCTTCAATGTGTGCAGCAAGATGTTGGAGACCTTTTATCACAGTGTTGTTGCCGGTGCCATCTTCTTTGCTGCTGTGTGTTGGGGAAGCAGCATCAGAGCCAGCGACTCTAATAGACTGGACAAAATCATCAGGAAAGCTGGCTCTGTACTGGGACTAAGGCTGGAGTCCCTGGAAACTGTGGTGGAGAGGAGGACACTGAAGAAGGTTCTGTCTATTATGGACAATAAACAGCACCCTCTCCACCACATAGTGGACAGACAGCAGAGCACCTTCTCACATAGACTGCTCCAGCTCCGCTGTCGTAGGGACAGATACAGGAAATCCTTCCTGCCACATGCCATCTCACTGTACAATAAAAGCTAAATCATTGTTCTGCACTAATCAGTCCAATTTTACACAACTGCACTGTGGCACACTTGCTGTACATATATTTACATATACATACTGTATCTGCATTTTTTGATCTTTGCAAGGACTGCTCTAAGCTGCTTTTTATATTGACAGCATGTTATATTTTATTTTTATTTTTATTTTGTTTACAATTGCTACTCAGTGGTGGTTGTTGTGTGTCTTGTCTCTATGCTGCTGTAGCTGCGAAATAATTTCCCTGCTGGGATGAATAAAGTAATTCTATTCTATTCTATTCTATTCTATTCTATTCTATTCTATTCTATTCTATTCTATTCTATTCTATTCTATTCTATTCTATAAATAGGTGTATAATTCTAGTCTGAATCCTGTTCTGAGGTTGCATCTGAATGTGTAACATCAGTTAATATCAGTTATCACTCTGATTATTGCTATAGGTTTGTACCTAGGTTTTTAAGTCATATTCTGGTCTCAGTTCAACACATTGCTGCCTTTTTAATGCTTTCTGTGTTACACTATGCATTAAGAAGCTTTCATTTTCATAACGCGTGCTTTCAAATGTGCTCAGGTGGGAGGATACATCTGCACTGTGGGATTATGTGTAACCAGAGAATCCAGTTGATTTAAAAAAGAGGGATAGAAAGTTGTTTACATAAATAAAGATATGAATAATTGAGTTATAAAACATCAAAATTTTGTAATGAAGTTTTCCTACATGATAAAAGTTTTAAAAAGGGTTCAGTTTAAAAATAAAAAAACTGTCAGGCTTCTTCTGTTATAAAATTAATTAAGGTTTTGGTTGATTGTGCTCCTCTAACTGGACAAGTAAAAGCCTCATCTGTGTTTTCTGATCCTCCCTTCAATCATTCATATACAGAGCAAAGCTCTGTATGTGGAGAGCTTTTCTCTCCCCCCAGATCCTGTTGCTCATCTCAAACTCTTTCGGTTTCAACAGAAAAAACGGTTTCCGGAGAAACAGAAACAGAAGGTCAACAGAAACAATGCTTCTGAACTCATTCAGAGCATAAATAGCATAAATCATAGTGTTAATTTATAGCAGTGATACTTTCTTCTGATATAGTGAGGAGAATAGGATTGTAACTGTTCTGTTAAAAGTAAATCTTTATTATTCATGATTTGCTGATAAAATTAAAATGGTGTCCATAGCATAAATAGGGTTAGACCTTTATTCTGAAAGCAGTAAATAAATACGTACGAGAATCATACTAGCGGAAACCAGTTTAGTGTTAATTATTACTCAATTTTTTCCAGATTAAGTAATAATTAACAAGTAATATGTTGCTAATTGTGGAATTATGACTCAGTAATCATTAACTACTAAGGATGACAAGACTACACGTTGGAATGACTACATGAGCAGGAACATGATAAACATGAGGGATCAGGAAGTCAAGTTAATGATCTGCAAATGTACTTTTAATAAGTGCTTATGGTGTTCAAAGGTTTTGTCAACAGTCATTTTAAGTTTTTAAACTTTTTTCCCAGTTTTTTGGTTACAGCTACTAATCAATTATATATAATTATTTAATAAAAAATAAGACAAGAACTTATACTGCTTCTTTTTTTTTTTACTTTAACCTATTTTAAAAGTTTTTCTCAAGGTTAGTTTAAATGTTTTGGTCTTACTAAAGATCTCATCTAAACATGTTCTGATTTGATTCAGATGATTTCAGAAGAACTTAAAGAAACAGTCTGGCATGATAAGAAAACTTACTTCTTTTGGCCTGGAAAAAATGAAATGACAAACCCTGGGAATTTAACATCTTATACTTAATGACATTATATCAAAGTTATGTAAAGTTAAATAGCCTGGGACATGTGGCACACCTTCAGTTTAACATGTCCACTGACGCATATGAAGACACATTATTGCACTGTTCCCAAATTGGTGCGTCCGGTGTGTTGCAACATTCTTTCCTTCCTACTAGTTGTTTAAACATCTGAACTCTGTAAAGCCCTCACAATGGTGCAAAATATGTGGGAATTATAACATGTTTTTGTTCTCATTGCAATCTTATTTGTTTTTACCAGAAATGCAAACCCCTAACGAGACAGTGAATGGACAAGTATAAGCAAGTCAAAACGTTTCACTCTGGCTTTCTCACTACCATGGAGAAAGTAGGATTCTTTCTCCATGGTAGTGAGAAAGAATTCCTACCATGGAGTAGTGATTCTCCAGGTTGGTGAAAATGTGTTGTATACAGAATCTTGTGATTTTGTATACAACAAATATTGTTTTGTTTACAGTTGTATACAGAACTGTTGTATACAGGAAAAAAAGTTGTGTATACAATAAATGTTAATCGCTGTCTTCCATGGTAGTGAGAAAGCAGGAGCGAAACTTACTGACGTGCTTATGCTTGTCCAACCATTATCCCTTTTGGGGATTTTGGGGTTTGCAATTCTGTTGAATCCTATATGCATCTTTCCAAACATGCTTCGTACCAGAAATGCAAACTCCAAACGAGATATTTGATGGACAAGTATAAGCAAGTCAGCAAGGTTCACTCCTGCTTTCTCACTACCATAAAAGACAGCCATTAACATTTGTTGGAAATATGTATGCAGGATCCAACAGGCAATATCTATTATCTTTAAACCCCACACACGATAATGGAAAACAAATCAGGCCCCTGGCACTTTCAGGAAGTGTTTTAGTTGTACCAGTGAAACTTTAATCAAATTGAGGCAGTTTCTTTGGAAACACAGTCCCTATAAAAAGGGGAGGAGATGTCCTCAGGTTTCCTCTTCTCTAAAACCTGCAGAGTAGCTTTATCTAATCTCCACTGTCAGGTCACACTTTGAGACATGTGACCTAAAAAGTTGGCAAGACATTTGAATCAGCAAGTAACACTGACCTAGGTATTGAACTAAATTAATGACCCTTGAAATTCCTATTAGTGTGATTGTTCTGACTAGAACTTAAAACCAGATACTTCCAACCCATTTTCACAACTGAAGAAGCCTTTTGGGTAAAAGAGGTGAACATGTTTCAGAAACAGGAGGAGTCTAGTTGACATCTGTTTTTAAACTTTTTTTTTCAAAACTCTAGGGGAGAAGAAAAAAATCTATCTGCTCTGAAGCAAGCTGTGTCATGTGAGCTTCTATCTGGTGTTCGTTGATGTAATAAAGATAACAATTATCTTTATGACAATTATCTTTATGACAGTAATTACCCATAAAGAGAAAGATTAGTAGCACTTTACAGTAAATAGAAACTAGATTAATTGTTATGTTTCAGTTGTAAGGTGATAAAATATATTGTTTAATTTCTAATTAAACATTTGACTGTTTATTAATAATGGAGAATCCAGAGTGTACTTAAAATTAAGACTTGAAACTTGAAAAACTGGAAACACATTCCATGTAAAATATATGACATTTTGGGTGAAATAAATTCATAATCATAAACATAAAGACTGTTTTCCTTTGTAATTATGTTACAAAGCTGAGCCAGATTTTATTCATGTTAGTGTTGCATTGGCAATGATAAGCAGAAACATACTTAAAATATTAATGAGCCTGGCGATAGTGTTCTCAGTTCAAGGTCAATATTGAGTGTTACAGAGTGCAGATGAGGGAGAATTTTCCTTTTTGTCTTTTATATCTATTCACCAAGTAACATAGATTTGCATTTCAGCTTCTTAAAAGCAAAACGAGAAGTTGTGTTTTTTCTCTGCAGACAAAAGAGGGCAGACAGAGATGTGTGAGATAGAGATTCGAAATAGCACTTACTCCATCCTGTTCACAAGCTGTGTACCACTATCTTGTACCACAATGTCTGAAAGCAGGAAGTAGAGGAGGGATTTAATGACATTGCCTTTCTCTTTCAAGAGCACACAATGTTCGGGTATTCACAGAACTTTATATATCAGTCCAGAAGAACTAAAAAATAACAATAATCAAAAACGAACTTAAAATTAAAGCACGAAGCTCAGAGTTAAAAAAAATTGAATCACAGAAAGATTTGCGTGAACCATTGCAAGATAAAAGTAGTCAGATGTGGTGCTGCACAACCTAATATTCCTGTTTTGGTCTCATCTGAAAAATGTTGTCCTAGAGATCTTCGCAAACTCTTCTGTTATCTCCTGAAGGAGAAATTTGGTCTTACAGGCCATACACTCTTTACCTAAATTAGTTGAATTGCATGGAAATCTGTCGCCTTAAACCGTTCTAGTTTTTACAAAAACATTAAGCTAAACAGATTTAGTTGTCTTAACTTAGAATCTCAAAGCAAGATTGTTCTGTCTTAGTCTAACTGTAAGGTCATAAATCTTAACAAGCAACTGCACAGCAAAATGAAGCACTTCAAATAATGTCATTCCTTCTTTAAGGTGTAGTGGAAAAACTTAAACTTGACCTTTAAGGTTTAAAGGTGTAAAAACTTTGTGCTTTGAGAGCTGTGTACTCACTTGGAAAAAGGAACTGGGTAGAGTAGTTTTTGAATTTGTCTTTTGTGAAGAAGATGTAGACCTCACATTTCAAGAGGTGTGCTTTCTGTTTGAAAATGTTGCTGACAAAACAGGGCATAGTGGAATGAGGAAGTGAGAGGTGTGTATTGAAATGTGAACAAAAAGCATGTATGCACTGTGTAAGGGGCTCTCATTCTGTGGGCTGTCTTCAAAACGCTGTTTTAGCCTTTTGAAGAAAAATGTAATGGCAAGAGATGCATCTTCTGTCAAATAATTGATTCTGTAATGTTAATTTATTCAATGTCTCATCTTTAAATAGGAAAATATCCATCAACAAACATCATTGCTGATATTTTACCATCTTTGCATTGTGCTAACAAACAATTTCATACACAACTTTACCTTATGGTGGGCATCCTTGCTGACGACTGTTTAATGATGTGCAATTGATTTGCATCATCTGACTATTACTTTTTCTTCCTAAATCTTAGTACAGCAACATGGAGGCTTTCCTTTTGCTAAATACTGGATGAGCTTGTGTAGCATGTATGAATATATCTAATGACCACCCTCTTAGTTTGTTTCATGCTGTCGCCACTTTCCTAGGGACTTTATGGCAAGTTTTTGTGTCAACATGAAATACAACTTCTTGTTGACTCTCTTCGAAAACACCCAGATGGTGTGTGGGCAGCTGCACTCAGAGTACAATCAAATGTACATAGTGATTACAGCTGTCACCACGCAGCCATTCGCTTATTGTGGAAACCCATGACTCTAAGCCAACTTCATTGAAAAATCTGTAAGCAGGCAACATGTGAACAAATACCGTTATGTTCTTTTGGTAAGCTAACTGTTTAGGCTTTAAACGTTTTCACCTCATTGTGTTTTAGGGCGAATTTAAATGATAGACTGAACTGAAAGCCAAGAGGGTTTAAAAATGTATTTAGTTGAGATACAGTACATGAGGATTACAAAAAATCTTAAGTATGTATTTAAGAAAATCTGGGATTTATAACAAGAAAATAAAGTAATGCTCAATATCCATATTAAATCCAACATGTATAGTATAGGCAGCTAATCTCTACTTACATGGGGGAGGAAAAACGCAATGTCCTGGTAACACACAATAAAAGATTGTTAGTTTGTCAGTGGTTAGTTTTTTTCTTATATATTCTCCAAATTAGATCATGACACTCAAATTATACCTCAGATTTGAGCAGTTCTGCACATTCATGTCTTTTTTTTCTGAAAAAGAACTCAGAAACCTGAAGCTAAATATTTTTGGCATGGTGTCTTCCCCCCTCTGGCGTCAAACATCAGGAACTGCAATAAGGAAGAGTTCTCAAGTGTCCTCTTTGATATGTTTTCTCTGCAAAATCGTAAAAACCTAATATGATGATTGCAAACATGATTCTTATGCAGTTATTCCCTAATAAATAAAAAGACAATGTAGCAGCAGATTTTTCATGCTATCATTCTAACTGTTCTGTTCTACATTTTTTGTTATTTTATTCAAATTTATATAATCTATCAAACATTGTACTTAAATAACACATTTGTGTGTAAAACTACAGCAATTCTCTCCTCACATTGTCTTCCCTCTATGTATTTTTACATATTCTGAGTGTTTTCCTTTAAAAGGTTTCTGATATCTTGTTACTGTAAGGAGACTTCTAATGTTAGTAGTGAAATTGGGGATCATTATTGTTCATATTTTATCTTTTGTTTTTCTCAATCCTCACTCTCTATCTCTAACTTTTTCTATTGTCTCTTCCTTTCTTGTGAATAGATTTTTCTTGGTGTACTTTAGTAAGTTTAGCTTTCTTCCAGGTTTTCATAAATGATCAATTATATCTGGATGTCACATGGCCACATACATATTAGATATTTTTCCAGTGCAGGAGAATGAAAATATTTGTAATAAAAATCTATATTTACTGCTGTTTGTAGTAAAAATAAAAAATACCAGTGTTTCCTGGTTCTGCAAATATCTAATTTTTTGAGGCTATTAGATAAGTTACAGAAGGATCAGCAAAGAGACACAATCAAAAGTATAGAAGGCAAATAAACTCTGACAGACATGCACACACTGAATTTTTGAGACAGGTAATTTTCTGGTCCTTTTGCCAGGTCACAAAGATTTATTTGACCCTTTAGTTCGGTCAGGTAGATCAGCACCAGAGTGGTCATGTGAACTAAATCTCCAGCAGAGACAGGGAGGGATGTAAAATAATCTGTTTATCACAGTGAAATGAGTGTGGGGTGGTAAAGAATTGGAGTTTATCACAATCTTTTATATTTCTGCTCTGTTTTTCTGAAAAACAGAGTAGAAACTGATGTTCTATGTTAAGTGGGAATTTGACTGAAGACTGTCAGCTTAGTCTTGGCTTAAAGACAATGTCTGCAGAAATGAACACTACAAGAGTAAAGTCAGTAGTCAGTCGTTCATTAGTAATTAGTAATTCATTAGTAAGTCATTAGTAATATGAGTAATTAGTAATTCATTAGTAAGTCATTAGTAATATGAAAGTACAAGTCACAGACATATTTGTAGATATAAATCAGACTCAACTCTGCTGGTTTTGAATATTTACGCCCTTTCACAAATGCAGCCTTGTAGTGTCTGGAACCCATGAATGGACCACCTGAGACTTTCTATCGGAGCCCAGACTAAATGTTAGACGTCCCTCAAATATTTGAGTTTTATGACTTGCACTCAGCTTTATTTACCCAGTAACTCAACCATGGATGCTTAAACATCAGGGGAATGTACACACAAATTCCTTGAAATGTTTGAAATGTCTTACTTTTTACAAAAATACTGTGACAGGTGATGCAGGTCAATGAGTTTTCATAGAACAAGAAGGTCACTTTGATGAAATCTGTTTGGCATTTAGCATGTCATCAAAAGCTGGTTTCATATCAAACAGTGCATTCAGTGTAGTACTGTTCAGATAAAAACTAAACAGCTCATAGCATGGATATGACCATGGAATAAGAGAAAGCAACATCCTGCAACATTACCTTGTACCTGTACATTAAAGACCTGCTGCTGTTGTATCAACCTTCCAGACCTCTCAGGATCTTCCGGTTCTGGTCTACTCTGCATCCCCAGAACCAGAACCAAATGAGGAGAAGCAGCATTCAGCATCTATGCACCACAAATTTGGAACAAACTTCCAGAATACTGTAAAACAGCTGAAACACTGACTTCCTTTAAATCTTGACTAAAAACCCATCTGTTTAGGATTGTATTTGAAACGTAATCAATTGCAAATTCATTGATAGGAACTTTACTTAATGTCGTGTTTTGATTGTTGATTCTATCGTTGCATTGTGTTTCTGTGTTTGATATGATGTAAAGCACTTTGAAATGCCTTGCTGCTGAAATGTGCTATACAAATAAAATTTGATTGATTGATTGATTGACTCAGTAGCAAAACAGGCTGTATTAGGAACTAGCTTGAATCAACGTGACTGTCCACACTATTTTCAATAAACCCGAGTTGGAGCTTTGTAATGATTGCATACCTTAGACCACTTTCTAACTAAGACCCATTTGAATACTTCTTCTCTAAGTAGCCTTCCAGTATATTCAATGTGTATAGTGCAATTATTTTACCAGCTTGAGATAACCCAATATCATTTTTTTTTCATTTATTAGTTCATGTCTTTTGAGAAGAGTGCTTGGTTTCAACTACAACTGCAACGCTAAACACTACAACAATTGCAGACTATGTTCATTTGCAGAGCTTTTCCATAGTTGAGGTTATAAACAAACAACACAAGGTTTGTAATGCAACAATAAAACAGCATAGAAACATATTTCCCATTAAGATTCAACTACACAAAACAAACAAAAAATATATACCATCAGATTCGTCATTTGTGACTACATCTGTGGTATTCTTTGTAGCACTGCTTCTTTTCTGTAAAATGATGCTAATTGGGGTTAAATATATATTTGGCAGCCAAAACATGTTCATTGCTGAGCTGAACACACTAAAATGATAAAATGGCTTAACATGGTGCTTATGCTTACATATAACAGTTTGCACCTTCAGGCATCTTGAAATTGCACCGGAGGATGAGCCAGATGTGACGTTTTCTTCATCATATCCTGGCTGATTAGTTTCTTTTTTTTGGTCAGATTTAATGTCAGACAGTGATAAAGAGATAGTTGTTTTGTGTGTATGCATCTGTTTTCAATTGTACATGAAAAAAGCATGCTCAGAAGGGGAAAAACTAACTGGAATAAATAAAGAAGAGTTCAAAATAAAACCGGTGGTTCATAAGAAACAAGCTGAGACACATAGGCTCTTAGGCTCATAGTAATGTTAGCAAACAGCAGCAGAGATGAGTCTCATGTTCGGCTGGTTCCAGTAATAAGCTGGAGTGAGGCTGTACCCTCCACACAGGAGCCTCCTGGCAGTCCTCTCTGACTCCTCCCACTCCCCTCACCATCTCTTCCTCCCCCTCCTAACCAAACCCACCTGTATTTCAGCTCCTCCCCTTTTTTTCAACACCAGATAGACTCCTACTGTACTTTTCTTCTTAAGATAAGAAAGGCTTCATTGAGCCCTTCGCCTCCTCTTGTTGATTTCTCCAGTCCTTCATCACTTCTTATACAGCCTGCTTCATCTGTTGCTCATAAAGCTCACCTGTGCTGACTGAACACAACATAAGGCCTATTGACTTGAACAAAACTTACATTCTTCTGATTTTTTTTCTCCATTTTTGATGTTTAGTGTATTAAAATAAAATGTGTTGACCTTGTGTTTTACTTTACTGTTAAGAAGAAGCTTTACCATTGAGAAGAAGTAACTTACCTGTCTCCTGCATTGCATGAGATAGGCGATGTTGGGTGAGAGACATTGTACAGGTTTGACAGATCACCAGAGCACACATAGGGAAGACAATCAATGCATTCACTCATATCTAAGGGAAATTTTACATAACCAGTTAACCTGACCGTCATGTTATTGGACTGTAGATGAAAGCTGTAGTACTCAGAAATAGTCCAGGCATGGACAGAGAGAAAATTTTAAGTTCATGCAATAAAAATCAGGGCCAGGATACAAACCCAGGACATTATTGCTGCTATTTACCAACAATGCTTGCAGCCCTGTCTGTTCAGTAAAACATAACTATAGGTTGTAATTTACAGGATGAACAACCTGATTTTTTATGAGACAAAATCAAGTTACGACCCAAAATAACTGGTGCACTGCTTCAGATAAACGGAGGACACACCGAGAAAAACACGGAGAGAAAGGACGCATTCTACTACTGTCTGTGACTCTACATGCGACTGCGTCCACGTGTCTGTCCTCAACCTTCCTGTGGGTAAATGCTTCCTGTCAGGAAACAGATTCACTTTCAGTGTCAACAGAGCTCAGGGCTGGCCCAAGATTGTATGAGGCCTTCAGCAAAATCTGATTTGGTGCCTTTTACCTGTGAAGAACGTCACCACCACTAGCTGCTTTTCAAAACAGATCTGGTAGGATCTGGGAGAAAGCCAAGTTTAATTGCTAAAAGTAATCACTGATAATCTTTTACTTCTAGAAAATAGTTGTGAACAAACTGAGCTGAAGAGACATTTGAGTCTTAGATCAAACAATCATTCAGTATATTTATGCTGAGGCTATCAAATAAAATTTAATTTCTTAATCTCAACAACACAACAGTAAAAATCTATAATTTGTCTGAAAAATTCAAGCATTTATGGGATGCCCCTGATGATTAGGAGTCCTAAGCAGTGGCTTAGTTAGTTTTACTGTTGTAAAACTTGGATATTATAATTAATTTTTCAAATTGTAGATATATTAAAAATGTGCAAAAAGCATGGTTGTGTGAGCAGGGTGTGTGTTTCTGTCATTATGTGTGTTCTCCCTGAAGTCCTGTTGAATTTAGTTCAAAGGCTAACAGGAGGATGTCAAGGTCAGTAAGGTCCACTAAAGGTCAAGAGTCAGGTAAAACACACACACACATCCTTCACACTGGTAAGTATATTAAAACAGTTTACAGTCATTATCTTAAATGATAAGATAATGACTTATCGTTTAAGATTGAGATGTTTAGAATTTATAGTAAGAAATGAAATCCCCACTAACTAAAATGTTCATATTTGGCAAAACAAACATTGATGTAAAGGGTTTTTTTCCCTCAATGCCTGTAATTAATAAACAAAAGTTCAAAACAAAATGTGACTTAAATTAAAACAAAAGTTTTGAATTTAAATATATTTTCCATGCCAGTATGACGATATCAGTTTTGTTAGTCAGCCCACATTTATAATCAGTATGATTAAAACACGACTCTCTGAAACATCTGGGTCCCAGATGGCATTTCAGAGGAACATTTCAATGACGCTGTGTGGTAAAGACATAAAACTGTGAGAACCTGAATATTTAAACTTAAACAAATGATCATGCTGGGTTTTAAAGGAGAACACATGGATTTAATTTAAAGAATTCAAAGAAAATAAATTATAGGGATTTAACTTAATTATATTTGTACACAATAACTTGCTTTGAATGGTCTGTATGGTCCGAGTGGCTGTTCCTGCCTGTTCCTTTCGCTCAATCAGCATTAATTCAGAGATCCAGCCTACTTGCTAAGCTGTAGGTTTTGGTAACACATCCCAAAAATCATCAAAACATATGTTGTTTGAGACATGTCTGACTGATGAGGAGCAAAATTTACTGGGCGCTTGTAAAATACTTTTCACACCACAATACAAGGTGCTTCGTGTCTGCGGAGGACTCGTAAATTCTTTGAGCTTGTAGTCTTGCTCTACATATGACCCTAGTCTGTCTGGAAATACAGGGCAACTTCCTCTGTGCACAGTCAACCAGTTGCACAAAACACAGACACACAGCATGTGTAAAGGTCCTGGATTAGCAGGGGATTATGCTCTAACACAAACACACACTGAGTCAGGAGAATTTGATCTAATTCCTTAAAACTCGTCTGGGCTGTTATTTGTCTAATCTTGTAATCAAAACTACATCTCTACCTGAAATTGTATAACATTGCATTAGGGGTACATTTTAAACTTTAAAAGGAAGTTAGGTAAAGAGAAATGGAGAAATTCTGAATAACATGAAATATCCTGTGGGTAATATCCTTTGGTTCAGCCTTTCAACAAACACACACACAGCAGAGCAAGAGAATCAGAAACAACAACCAACTTTATACTCTGCAAACATATTCTGTTAAGTGGCAGAGCAGAGAATGAAGGTCCATCTGTATTAGTAGTTTGTATGTTGAGTGACTCTGATGAGGTGAAACTGTCATAAAAACTTCTTTTATTTTGCATAATCCATATGAGTTACGATGTTACTAAAAAGCACAAATAGCATGCAGGAGTTGAAGCATTGCCTTCATATAATCATCCATCACGTCTTTCTTTTCCGCTGCCATTTGACCTATTTGCATGTTTTAGAGCGTGACCTTTGTCAAAGCTGGAGGAACTAAAAATGTATGTTTAAAATTGTAATAATCTGCGCTTGGAATTAGGCCCTAGAAATAACAAGTCACATCTTTTCAGCGGAATGATTTTACATCAAACTAGAATCATAAACGTATTGGTCATAAGTTTGACTCAGCATTCTGTGGTCATTCAGGGTCACAGACTCAACAGTAGCTGATTCAGCACTACAGCAACTAAAGATGATTTACAACAAATATCTAGGAAGATTTACAGTGAAACAATTGTGTAGTATTACTGCCTGCTATGAGTAAAGTCTTGTTCTCCTTTTTCCTAGACTGAGTGCTTTCACAACTTTATTCAGTTCTTCATCCCAATCTTCCTCTGTTTTGGAACCTGAATCTTAAAATAAAAGTATTCATTTCAACATTTGCTTTCTTGTTGGTCTATATCTCTGTCAGTTCCTGGTGATGACCTTCTGTAGCCACAACATTTTTTTACAGGTCTGAATCTATTCAATCTTAAACAAATTTAAGATTTAATAGATCTTAAATCTAAATTTGTGTGAGTAACTTGAGTAACATGACACAAGTTACTCACACAATCTTTTGGAGTTTGCAGAGTGTGATATTTGAGTCCTCAACAGTTATTGAAATCACACAGTGTGCACTGAGTTTTGGCAAACAAGTGTCTCCTTAGGAAAGTTAAAAGGTGTAAATGTATTTAGTTGTCTTTCTTTCAGCTGCTCCGCCATGTTTTAGTTTGAGTTGTTTCAGATCACATAAATTTGTCCCTGCATAATCTCTCTAAATAGTTAGATTGATTAGCTACTTACTCTCCGTGCATATTCTACTCAACCCCACCATCTTCCCTGAATCCTACTTTGGCTCAAAGCATAAGTCACACTCTCACCTGGTATAATCTCTATTAACTGTCATTAGCATTCCTTCCATGTTTCCCATGCTCCATTTGCTTGAAACAATTATCATTCTGCTCATGTTTCTGTGAATCTTCTGCCAGGAGGATTCCTCATACCGACAGATCCTGTCAGTACCAAGAGCTGAACAGCTGCGAGCAACAAGAGTACTGATGAGATCCACCTTCTGAGGAAACATTGCTGCACTTTTATGATGTCAAGTTTATCTACTGAATAGTATCTGATGTCAACACTTGTCTGTTGCTGTGTCTTGTTCACCTGAACCGCTTTACTCTTAAAAACAATCTATGGAGAAATATTAAAGCTTTTTCTGTTTTGCCACTTTTTGTGCCTTGGTAGATGTTTTAAAATTAAAATAACTATGTAATTTAATTTGTCTGCTGATTTGTATTTCTTTATTACATTGCCTCTGTATTTTGGACTGATTTCTTGTTTTTAACCTGCTGCATGTCTATCACAGTGATGCTGAGGTGTTGATATGCAGGTAGACATCTGAGGCCTAGCAGAGCAGGTCTCAGACGACAGCTGGACAGTAGACTCCTTTATTCCACTGTAATAAACAAAAGGGAACCTGAGGGACTGGGGCCCCGTGACCACACTGTGAAGGATATGAGTACTGAAACTGGAGGGTCCCTCTATAATACAGCTCCTGTACCCTTTCACACAGACGCGCACATGTCTTTTCTATCAATGGGTTCCAAATTGTTGTGTAATCCCATAGGTTTGAATCTTAAACCTGAAACTAAACTCACTAACTTAACCTTTCATTCAGTGCTCAAAGACTCAATAGCTTCTTAAAATGGATAAGATCAATTTGAATCAGACTGAAATGTGTTGACCAAAGTGTCAATCTTGTGTTGTTCACCTCTCATCTAATGATCAGTGGAGATAAGCAACATAATATCACTATAAAACTAAGATAAGCTGTCAATCATTAGCTTATTTTTCTCCAAAGCTATTACGAGAACAAGCCATTACGAAGGGGTTAAGCAAGGCTACACTAAACCTAAAGGTTGTAAATGCATTAAGCTTTTTTCTTTACGTAACACAGACAAGGATGTAAGGAGTTTAAATAAATAATGTGGGTGTGTTACAGTAGATGGGAACCTAAGAATGGCCTCTTTCATACGACTTCTCATTGACCAGGATGAAGGAAAAATCGTGTGGGCCTTTACTATTTTGGGCATGTGAATCTTTTAGTTTGAAGTTTCTCCCACATGACAGAGATTAGCAGTTCAGAGACGCCATGGTCTTGTGTTTGTACCAGTCTCCTTCCTCTTTTCTCTTACACGTGTTTGTCTTGCTAATAATGAGGAAGAGGAGGAGAGGAAGGAAGAATGTGAGCAGGAAGAAAGACACATGCCTTTCTGTGCCTCTCAGAATTTCAACATGTGAGGTATGAAAGGAAAGTCAATGTCCCTTTACTCCCTTTCTTGCCTGGTTGAGTAATAGAACATTTATTCTGTTTTTTCCTCTTTTTGTGGCATCTGTAGTAATTTCGTAGGCCAACATTAAATGTGTCCTGCCCCATATTGTCACAATGATGCACTGCCAAGAGCAGCAGGATATTGTTCCAGACATGAAAACATATTTTAGATAGACCAGAAAATATAAAAAAATTACAGATTGCCAAGGTACTGTACATAACCTTTTATCTGGACAAAATCAAATTGGGCTGAGACAGCCAACAAGAATGTGTTATGTAATACCAGATGCAACAAAGCCTCTTTTCTACCCTTCATTTTACCGAAAACATTTCTGCATTTAGACCAAAAATGAGCATCTCTGATATCCCAATAATGATTCATAATTTCCCTGTCGGCCTTGATGTGAGCTTTCATAAATGTTGCCAGAACTGCAGAATAACAGGGACTGAACAATGCATTAAATGCGTCCCACTGTTTTGTTGAGAAATGAATGACAAGATAATTAGGAGAATCTCATGCAAATGTAACAAAGTGTAAACAGTCATTAAAAGATTCACCCAAACTACTTACAAAGTTTTGAGTTTCATTTATTTTAGATTGTAGAGGCTCCTGTTGAAAAGTTTCTGTTCTTATTTTAACTTCCTTCATAAAACCTCTCCCTGATTAACCAAACGTTTTGTTGCTGGTAAGAGACTGGTTGTTCACAAAACTACACTTCATAAGAAACAAACAAACAAAAACCTAAACTCAGTAAACTCAAAGTCTGAAAGTAAAACTAGATATTTATGTTGGCAGAAAACAAAAGTCAGGCTTTATTAAAAATAAATCAAACGGTTTGCATTTTGTGATTGGAATCAGTCTGGCAACAACTGATCTACGTGATGAAAGAACCTTGTTGGACAACATATCAACTGTTCGGACACCGTGTTACAGTAAAAACAATTAGCATCCAGGATATGCAAAAAAGGATTAAGTGGAGAGCTGAGTGGGAGGTCTTCTTATGCTTTTTCTGGAAGGAACAAAAGGGCTTTTTAGTTGCTCGCTTGACCACAGACTTGATCAAAATACCTTTCTAGGGAATTAGAAAGCCTGAGCAAAGTATGTTTTGCTGCAAACTGACACTTTGATTAACTGGATTAACAAAAAGGACTGAGAACCTAACATTGCCAAGGGCTAATATTGTGGAACGGTGGAAGCAAATGGGATGTGATCCAAAAGATATCTGTCGTCGCTTTATTCTGCTTCCAACATTTCTGTTTAATGTGCAGCACAGCAGAAGATCAGAGGCAATTCCAGACGCAAAGCCACAGAAATAATCCTTAAACTCATGAAAACATGGATACCTGAGCAGCTTGACTTTTCTGTTCACAAAGTTTGCAAATACAGCTTTTGAACAATCATTGGTGATCTAAAGTAATTATTCAAGTGTGTTGTCTCAAGTTTTAGTTCTCG
Organism: Xiphophorus hellerii; assembly: GCF_003331165.1. Taxonomy (NCBI): domain Eukaryota; kingdom Metazoa; phylum Chordata; class Actinopteri; order Cyprinodontiformes; family Poeciliidae; genus Xiphophorus; species Xiphophorus hellerii. The sequence goes on from NC_045691.1 coordinate 9,201,784, forward strand.
GCTGGTCAACGTTGATGCCGGCACAAATATTAGGTTCCTGTAAAATGGGTAGCACAAAGAGAATAAAGTGCTGTTAAAGATGAAGCTGATTATTAGTGACCAAAGCTTAAATTTATAATATTAGATGTATGTATAATACAAATACAAATAGCTACATAAATATGCAAAGTTGTGACATACTGTAGATATGTTGATAACAAAACCTTATTCCACCAATTATTGCGCTGTTTAGTCAAATCGAAGCCTAAAAATACAACAGCTATAATTTTCATAAGCACAAAACTGATTTAAACAGATCACAACTAAATAATGAGTCACTGTGAACTCAGCCAACAGTCCAGAGCCAAAATATAAGTGTCTAATCAGATATGTGCTGGATAAATGAAGGAGGCAGTAATAACATTAGCAGCATTGGTGACATGGCACTGTTGTTTTTCATAACAGAACCTCTGCAGAGGCACAAATCTCTCAAAGTAACACTTGGGTCAGTCGGGCTGTCAACGCGGTTGCAGCACAGTCATTACTCTTGGCCAACACCTAGAAGGTCTCTAGTTCAGATCTCTCAGGGGCCATTTTGTGTGGAGTCTGAATGTTCTCACCAAGTGTAACTATTCTCCTTACCCAATTCCACTAAGAACCAAAATGCCACTGTAGGTAAAAAAACAAACGATTGCAATATGTTGCATCTGCCTTTTGTTAGAGGCAGTTTGATCAGTTAATTTTCAGCTGATCTTTGGTTGTAAATACTGTTGCCTCGAACCAACAAGGCCCTGTGTTGAATTCCTGACAGTTCTGTGTAAAGTTGCTCTCTGGGTACTCTGGTTTCCTCAGAGTGCAGAGTCATTTTCAATAAATTAGAATATGTTCTCATAAGGTTGTCCTGTCAGATAAAAAGTACCTTGTGAAAACCTACTTAAGGGTTAAAAACCTTTAAGCAGGTTTATTTGGTGCACTTCTGTATTAAAATGTTTTTTTAATGTGCGTCACTGTCCCTGTGACAGATTGGCAACCTGTCAACTTTGTACACCGTGCCTCTCACCCTATGGCCTCTGGAGGCAGAGGTCTCGAGAAAGACCCCATGCTTTGCCCAACCCATGTAAATAGTCACCATATAAATTATATGCACATATTATTTGTGAGATTTGATCAGACTTTTGTTCAGTTTCCTAACTCCCTTTCTCAGTATATGATGGTGATTATTGATAATCTGGTTGCTTAAAACTGAACCATGTTTGTCTTACATGACTTTAAATTATGACAGCTGGGTCACAAACTAGCACGCAAACATAAAAAGGTACACCTTCAGATTACACTCTTGCTTCCTTCATTTCACAGAAACTGAAGTTGGAAGCTGTTTCTAAATGGATCAAATAGGAAGCAGTTTATTCTCTCCGCAGGCTGTCTCAGTCTGTCCCTTCAGAAAAAACATCCTCTCACAGAGCGGTCAGTAGGTCTTTTGTTGCAAGACATATTTTCTTCTTCAATAAACATTATAATATTATATTAGACATACCAAGATGTGTCTTTCTGATAGCCACAGAAAATCAGTGTTTTCTCTCTATCTTCAATACAGACGAACTTCCTGCTGCATGGCAAAGGTTGAATCCAAATATTTCCTTTGGATTTGAAAATTGCATCATGAACAAACCCACTGAAAGAGACATCTTAACAAATAATTACTATTTCTTTAAACCCTTCATTGGAGACCCCTGTGTGAAATGTATTTCTGCAAGAACAAAGAAGTCTACAAAAGACTACAATGAGTGATTTTATGTAATTGGACCAGACTGCAGACCTTATTTCTTTGTTTCATAATATTAAATTCAGCTGAGGACTGTAAACAAGACGGTTAACTCTGCATGAAGAGGTGAAAATTAGTTCTGGTGAATTCTTGATGAATTGTCTCTAACAGGATGTCCTCTCCATCCTCCTGGCCTCCATCTGCCCCTCCCTCTCTGCCTCCGGTTGCCCCTCGGGAGGATGCAGACAGGTGGAGCTCCGGGGTGTAGGTGAAGCTATAGGATGTACGGTAAATGAGGCCGTCAGTTCTGATGAGCGACAAAGGAAGAGTGATAATGCGACGAAAGCAGCGCCAGCTGTCACTATAAACTGAAACATCAGGAATAACGCAGAGCAGAGATTTGGGAGACCTAAAGAGAGAAAAGTACAGAAACACAGGAGTAAGATTTATGAGAATAAAAGCAAGAGAATAACCTTCACATTTGTCATTTAACTTGATGTTACTTGTATATTTCCACAAGTAGTAGGGTCACTAAACATCAAGTAATAACTGAGATAGTGTATAATATTTCTATTTAAAGTTGTGTTACAGCTCAAATGACAAATAAAATACAGTCAGGACTTTGTATTGTCATTATGGTTAAATGTATGTAAAAAATCAGTAAAAAGTAAAACCATTTAAAAACCTTCCATGATTTACATAAAGTTGTCTCCTGGTAAGTTAAAAAAAATTCTCTAATTGCTTCAGACAAAATGAAGAAACAAGAGTAGTGTAAAATAAACAAAACCAAAGAAATAGTCATTTGTCATTTAAAGTGAAATTACACTTTGGGGCTATGTGGTTATGAAAGGTCATGTTGCTGTCTGGCTTCAGCTTTTCATACAAACAGCACTTTGTGGAAGGCTAAGTTATTCAAACAAGGCTTTCCTAGATACGACCGAGCTGCTGAGAGGATTTCTGGCAGAAACTCGTGGTGAGCTGTCTTCCACCAGAGACCCTAAAGTATGATTCCCCAGCTCTTCAGGTGTGGGATCTGAGGCCAGTTCTTGCGTCAGAGGAACTGCTTTCATCCTGTGTGAGATTCAGTAAGAGAATGGATGGCTGTCCAGTTTCTTCAGAACCATCCTGTAAATTAAAAGCTCCCACGGAAGAGTTAAGTGGAGGAGTCTCCCTGTAGGCTGAGCTGAGCTACTCCATGTGATGCTTACTGTATTAAAGTTTCGTTATACCTCTGGTCATGTAAAATAGATGACTGCTTGTTTCCAATATGACTTTTTGCATACATTTTTATTAATCTGCAATTACTTATCTTTTAACAATATCTCTTTACAGCTTCACTGACTTGCCCCATTTTAAAGTTTACCCAGTATTTTTCTGTTTACCTCCCTCCTATCATAATCTGGATTTCCCCTTATTGAACTCACTTGAACATCGTCTCAGCTTCTCTGTTCCCAAACAACATCTTGAGGTGAGGGCTGAGGTTTTCTCCATGGATCTCCAGCATGGCAACATGTCCTCCACCGTTCACCTTCAAAAACATACAGAATTTATGAAGAATATATTTTTAACTGAGATATTTTGTTCCCTTTTATATTAGGTTAAATAAAACTGCAGATTAACCCATTTAAATAATGCGGATGTCTGTAGTGTCAACATGTAACTAGATAAGGTGAAACTGATTTAAGAAAATCTATGGAAAAGAACTCCAAAATAATTTTAAAGAAGTTATGCTTTGACAAACTCACCTCTAACCCATTAATAACAGGAAAAGGACTGACTGGAGTCTGAATGCAGGTCAAACCCTGATTAAAGGTGAATTCAACCACTTCCACACCAATGATGGTCCAGCAGGATCCATCATTTAGCACCACCCTGCTGGAGTCTCTGATGCTGGACGGAGCCTCATCAGAGTAAAGGTGGAGGAAATGTCAGAAGACAAGTTGACATAAAGAAATTGAGATATTGAAAAAAATTAAAGATAATGTAGACGGAGCATAGAAAGAAAGGAAAATAGAGTGAGGTGATGCTTTACCTGGTACTGTATGATGGTATCATTCAATAGGCACAGATAAGCGTTGGGATTGTCTCTGAAATGAAAGGCACACTTGTGTAGCTGAGAAACGGGTTCGTCCACGTCTAAGATGGCGTGCTGCTTGTTGACCTTCCGGATAACCTGAAGGGATCGAAAAGCTCAGGAATGTTTTCAGACCCTCAAAGATAATTTCTGCAGAAAAAAAAAAATCTAATTCCTGTGAAAACGAGTTTAGTAAGCTAAAGGAACAAGCTGAGATTTTACTAAAAACGCCTCACTTAACTTTTTAGTGGTGCATTAAAGTTATATCCAAACATTTACATGCAGTAAACTTTTCACCAGTTCACAGCTGGGCAGAGAGTTCAAAAAAAAAAAAAAAAAGTAATATTCAACCTGAAAGCAAACTAACTTATTTTATTCTGGAAATCTTACAATAATGTAATCAATTTAAGTCACAGAAACCCCAGACTTGAGCATGGCTTAATGGAAATAACTCAATATCACTGTTCTGGTCAGACAGGCTGCTCTAAATGAATTAGACATAGCAGACAGTGCAGTGGTTTTGCTCTTGTCACAGTTCTGACAGGCACAGCCAAGAGGTGCTGAGAGATCCCATATTATCCTAGTAGTTGAGGCAAAGTAAAATCAAAGCATAATCACAAAGGCAGCCTGTTAAGCTGCCTTTTATGCTGCCATTCACTCACGTTGGCTACATAATGCTATCATTTAGTTTAAAAAATGTGCTCACTAGCAAAACAACGTCTCTTTTCAAAGTAAAAAAAAAACAACAATTTTTATATCAAGTAATTTCTCACAAAAAGGATCAGACTGTTTTATGAGGTTTAAAAATGTAAATGTTTTGGAATATTGATGGCTGTATAGAAATGTTTCCTTTTGTATAGCGTTTTGAATTTCCTGCCAATAATGAATATCAAGAGGACAAACATGCAGATGGCAAGAGCAAAGAGAAAGAGTCGTTGCACAGCTCTGCAGAGTGGCTTCCTGAGAATAATAGTTGCATCGCAATTGGAAATTTACAAGGTTGGCGCCAGGATAATGTGTTGCTGAGCAAGCAGCCTATCGATCTACATTGTGATGAGTGTGGCTTGTAAGTGTAGCTCTTATGTAAAAGCACTTTGATTGGTCAGTATGTCCAGGAAATTACTAAACCACATAAGCCCATCTGTAATTCTAGCAGCTGTGTGTCTCATCCATCCCTCTCTGTACTTTCTCATCTGTAGTTGATGTTGTTGTTGAGTAGTGAAAATGTTGCTTGATTTAATAATTTTGACCAGTTTTGATGTATGTATGCATATTAATATGAACAATTAATATTTATTAAGGAAGCTAATAACAATCTCAAAAAGAAGCTTGTCAATCCAGTCAATCAATAAAAATATTTCAGTCAATTAACTTTGGTAATTTCATGTTTTAGGTCCAGATCGTAAATATTAACAGCCTACAATTAAAACCTCTCTTACTCCACAGCTCACAATATTTTAAAAATGTTGTTTTAATACTTAAGTCTGCTGATCTGGTTGAACTTTATGGTCCATACATCCAACCTTAAACATCTGGGAGCAAACCACTAAAGGAATCAGAGCCAACAATCTTGTCACGCTAACAACTTAGCAGGCAAAATTTTTCTAACTTTAAACAAACTGTGCAGTAATAGGAATCGACTACAATAACATATAGAGGTGTAGCATGAGGGTATAATTTAACCAATTTTCACAAGACCCACAGCAGAGTGTGTTGTGTCAGCAGCTCAAGGGCTGTGAGAAAAAGGTCTGTTCAGCGAAAAATGAGGGACTCTGCTCAGACATTTATCTAAGTATGGAATAAACTGGATGATGGGAGAAAATGGAGAACTTTTATGGGACTAAATGTTCACATAACCATCTAAGGGTCAGAGTTGATATTATGTTAGGATGAAGGGATAGGAGCTATTTTAAATGCTCTGCAATTATAGAACAAGGACAAAAACAGAGTGAGATTATTCTCTTTAATTTTCCCAAACTACTGATTAATCATAATTGCTACTTATAATACTTTGGGGTTAATATTTTGGTGGAAACTCTCAATAGACAAATTTTCTCTTGGTTCCTTTTGATGGAAATTTGAGCTAAAATAAGGATATTAAAAATATGATCATCTTGGCATATTTGTATTCAAAGAATAAAAAATCTGACCAAAATTTACTGAACATGTGTTTCAGATTACATGTTACATTCATGTTGTTTCTAAATACAACATGAAGCTGACATTAATGATGTTTTTGTACCCTTAACAACAATGAGTTTATGACAAAACTATAATCCCAAACATGACCTAATTCATTATAGAGATAAAGAGATAAATAAAGAGATAAATCTTTATTGTCATTGTCACAAGAACAACGAAATTTAAAAGGTGCCCACTGCCCTGCACACAACCACCTCACACCTGACATTCTGGTTACTTCTGCTGTTTTCTTCAAGTCACTTCAAAATTTCCCTTTTTTCTGGTTTAGTCTAAATAATCTTTTATTCCTGCAGGTCTCATCCCAAACTCTGCATAGTATGAATATTTTCATAACCTCAGAGTTCCTATGCTGTGCTTGTTGAAATATGTTTAAGTTTCTCTTATACGACTGATCCTATTTTGGTAATTTAATAATTCTGAAATCTTTTGATGTAGCTATTTTGGTAATTTAATACCAAAATATTAAATTGGTATTAATTTAATATTTTAAATTAATCAAAGATAGCTACAAATCTTTGATGTAGCTATTTTGGTAATTTAATAATTCAGAAACCTTTTGATGTAACTTATTCGCACTGCAGTATTTAAAGTGACAGTTCTCTCTTAGGAAACAAAGCATGACAGCAAAACTGAGGTCCATGCCCCAAATTTGCACATGTGCTTGAATGCGTGTGTGTGTCTTACCATGGGTGGCAGGGCAACTCCTGACTCAGTGCAAATGAACTGGACCACAGAACCATAACAGATGAAGCCTTCACTCAGCACAATCCCACCCTGGTCAGCACGCTGGTCATCCACTACAAACACACACAAGAACTTTGTGTGACTATTCATAGAAATGTTTCCACCATGTGAATAAATCTTTTCTTATTAAATATATTTAATTTCCATACAGTAGTGTATTTTTTGTGAAGACAGACAGTAGGAGTGATGTGGAGATGGTGTGAGGCACGCTGATGGATGACCACTTGAGGCTGAGGTTTTGGATGTGGGAGGTCTGCGCTCACGAAGCACCGTGCTACATAAATAACCTCCCTGACCTTTAGGTGGGCTCCAGCGCACTTGTGAGGGGGAAAATGCTGATGAATACCTGCTTACACATACAGAGTCTTTATTAACGCAGGGTGGCTGAATTATGAGGTGAGCTGTCTGATAACTAAAAGTAGAAGTTTGATGCTATCAAAGAGATATTTGCTGTTAGACCTCATGAGTCAACATATTTGTGGAGATGAATATATATTTTAGCACTTTACCATATCCAATCTTAATTTTGTGTTTTTTAATTTTTATATTGTTTCTGTTCAACTATTGGATGCATATTTCACCTTCTACATTTATTGGCAACCCTTACAAAAACCATACAAAAAGCATAAAAATGATGAGAACCCATGTTTATCTTGTCATCAGGCATGGTACTGGTGGAAAAACAATGTTCAAATCTCACTTAGAGAACTGTTACAAAGAATTAGTCTTTGCAACCATTTGATGATAATTAAATAAAGTCTTGCTGCGTTGGAGGAATTCTGAGAAAAATAAAATTCTGTCTTGATATCAAAAACTTAAACATGTGGATTACTCCTAACAAACATTCCATGTTTGAAGATGTGGAAAAGCATCTCTAGCACAATGTTGGGTATGGTGGAGGATCTGAGATGCTGAGCACCTGTAACACACTGTTAGAGTACATTATGGAGTACATCCATTGGCTTATCAACCTTCTTCCATGGACATTAATGTCTCCAGTCCTCAGTTTTACAGCAAACTGGTGCTAAACAGAAGATAGCATTTGACCTTGGATACTCTAGAGAGATTGATTAATGAGAACTTGAGAATTTTTTGCATGTCCTAATCATGTGAAATTTTAAAGGATTGCACATACCTACTAGAACATCCAATATTCAATATAAAATATCTCCTTGTTGAAGTCACGACTTAGTTCTCAGATAATTATCTGACTCCACTGAGATTTTGGCAGAATACAAGATGCATGATCACGTCTGAATACAAAAACCTTTGAAAATACTTTACAGGTATTACACCAGCAGTGACACACACTTGCATACATTTACCCATGGTGATGGTGAAGGCTGTCCACTGTCTGGCACTGGCTATGAAAGCTCCTCTGTCCACTGAGAGGTAACGAGTGCTGACCGTCTGTGAGCGTAAACGGTTGAACAAAGCCACTTTGGAGCAGGAGGATATACACACTGGAAATACATAAAGGCACACTGTAAGACACACTACACTTATTCATACCTCAGGTCTTTCTGTGATGAGTAAAAGTGTACATTTTGATATTTCATACATCGTTCCCATCTTCTGCTGCAATGAACAGATCATCATGATGATTGTGCACTGTTAGACCTGTCAAATACTGCTTAATAATTAAAGTTTATGTCATGCTTGAAAGAGTCTGCATATTATGAATCTTAATATATTTTTTATTGTTCCAATAAAAAAATTAGACTTGTATGTGTTGGTGCATTCACCATTTCAGTAAAATTTGGCTCACTGGTTAAGCAATACAAAATGAAGCCATACATTGTGCTGTAATGCCAAACTAAATGTGTGGTCTGCCCCATAAAAAATGCTAACTGCCCCAAAGGTACACTTATAACTACACTGGTTCACCAAAAGATCCCGATATGTCTACTGAAGAGGGTCAAACTTTTAAGCAAATTAGCCTCCTATTTGTTTCGCAATTTTACACTGATGTGGGTGTTTAAGAGTGAGTATATCCAGAAAAATACATTCTAAATTCAATAACTTTAATTCAAGCTAATTTTTCTCTCTATATTGATTTTCTTGTCTTCCTTTCTACCTTAATGTTTTGTTGTTTATTGTACAATTTGTACATCATTCTAATGTTAGAAATTTACTTTGCTTTGTTGTAAAAGTAAAGTAAATAAAAACAGGTAGATTTCCTGGATTGAAGAGCGTGACTCACAGTCAGCATTCTTCATGGACTGTCTCTTCTGGGAAGGTTTGGAGATCACTTTGATCATCCTGCTTTGGAAGGAACCCACTTCCTGTCTGTTGCCTAAAAAAAGTCGCAGCAGCAGGCAAAAATGCTTCCTCTTGTCTTGGTCGGAGATGAAGAGGGACTTTGCACAAGCAAACAACTGCTGCAGAAACAATGACAGTCAGTGTCAAAACGAAAAAAAACAGAAACATAAACTAGAACTTACTGGGATATTTCTGTCTCAAACTATTTTTAGAGAAAACATTCAATTATCTCTAAACCAGAAAAACAAAAGCAGAAGTACAGCTTTGTTTTTTTCTCAGGGATCAGTATGCTGCTCTAATTACCCACACATCCATCTGGATACCCAGATGCCGTCTCCAGCTCATTCTGGAGGATCCCAAACAATTCCCAGAAGGGTTTTATGATCCCTCTAGCAAATGCTAGGGCTGCTCAAGGTTCACCTGATTCAAATGACTTTGATACCTCCTCAGCATGCCATTAACTTTTGTTGAATCTTCTTAATCACCTGTTAATTTAATTTAGGTGTGTGGGGAAAAACCTATGCAAGACAGCGGGGTTGTGTAACACTGCTCTACACCTTACCACTTCTCCCTTCTCCCTTTGAGGTGGAGTCTAATCTCCAACCAGCAACCTGTGACTTAAGGGTTGGGGTAATAGACACTTGCCCATTTTGCACTCTACTGCAAATTGCTCCAGGACACACAGGAGGTCATGACCGTTGACCCTCGGGGAACTGTGTTGTAAACTTTCTCCAGATTCACAAAACACATGTAGACCAAGCTCCCATGAATCCCTCTGTGTTTCTGGAGGAATAAAGATCTGGACAACTGTCCCCAGGGTCAGGATGAAAATGCCTCTGCACCTCCTGAGAACATGGTGACTGGATCGAGGAGATCCTCACAGTATCTCCCAAACTAATGTTTGAAATGGCCCCACAAACCATGAGCATGCCCTGTAATTTCTAAATAAACTTTCTTGAAGCTAACCAAAATTCTTTATTATCTGAAAATCCTTTTCAATACCAAATAAAGGCCACTAGAGCCAACAAAACAAAAAAAGAAAATGATTTTGATTTTTGAAGTTAGATAGTATTGGTGCCAAAAAAAGTATTTGGAAACAAACATGAATTCTAACACCACATTTGTGAAAGACAAGGGAAACATAGCTTTCTCACCCTTGAGTTTGGTTGCTCATCAAAAAGCAGTTTGAATGCGTCTGCTTGTGACTGACTGGAGCTGTCCAGACACATGTAACCACATATCCGATAGACTGAGTCCCCATAACCTCCCGCTGCAGGACAAGTAGTGAGAGAAAAATAGGGAATGTTGAATGGGGTGGTAGGAAGTCAGAGAGAAGAAGAAATAATTTAGATCGAAAAGGATGATTTGATATCTTAATTTAAATGTTTTTGTCACTTCACCTTTCAAATGATCCTGCATGACTCTCCATCCATGACCACTGATATAAACACAAGGTGGAGGGCAGAAAAACCTGATGGAGATGTGGAAGTGTACATCAATATAAATATACAAGCAGTTTGTTCACTTTTATGCACATTTTAATAACTGTACTGAACTTTTTCTTAGGTTGTAAATCTGCCCTTACTGTACAGTCTCTTATTTCTTATTGTGAGTCAGACATTTTATTCTTTTTTTGCTCTTATATCTGCTTCTTTCTAAAACTCTAAAATTAATAAGCATATTAGCAGAGTTTTCAGTCAATTTTTTCTGCACTTTAAAGCAGGAACATGTCCAACAGGTTCAAAGAGCTTCTAATGTGTCGTGACTTCACATTAGATAAAGGTACAATGACAAAATGGGGGGTTATTTCAAGTTAGCCACATTGTTGTATTTTTTATTTCTGTTATCTTTTGTATTGCAGAAAGCTTTTTTCAATACCAGAGACACATTATCAGACCTTTTCTCGTTGCCATAAGACTTCTGAGCAACCTTGGCGTGCAGGATGGTGACGCTCTGGTCTGCATGAGCTTCCCGTTTTGCCTCTCTCGCTCCACCCAGAAGATGACAGCCTTGAAAGCCTGGGTCAATTCTCCTAATTGGGTGACAATGACGTCAGTAACATACAGCCACGGAGTGTATTATTTGTATATCTATCTCTTTCAGTTTTTTATATTAATTCGTCATGGTGGAGCAGCATAGCAAACATGTTGCTTTCCAATATTTTAAAGCAAATAAAAGTACTTTAATGTCTGAAACCCTAGTTGAACCTAGTCAAACTATATTGCTTTTTAAAGTCTTTTTTTGTCCTCTTGGCAAGAATTTGGATTAATAAAATGTAAACAAACAAATAAAATGTGCGTAAACATACTGAATGTTACACTAAAATGTTCAGCTTAGTCCTATGTTCCTTCAGATTTCCACATAATTCAGCATTGTTTGTTCTATTTAACACACAAAGCTTGACACAAAGGTGACCCACCCCCACCTCCTATCCATCTACCAAACCTACCACACATCTCCCCACCATTCTTGCCTGCCCTCACATACTTCTCTGTCTTGCTTCACTTCCTTAAGTAGTACCACAAATTATATCCTTCTTTCAGATCTACAAAACCAGTATATCATCTGACACTCTTCTTCTTAAGGAAAGATTGATAAAACAGGTTTGAATTGCATGACTGTTGATTTGTAGATGCAACTTCCGTCCCTCAGGACAAAACCACGACAATCTCAAAAACTAACATAGAAAGAAGTATGTATATATATTTTTATTGCTGACAGAATAGAGTATGACATATTTATATAAACAAAACGCCAGTGTGCTACAATTTATTTTTCTTGCATTTATGTGACCAAAAACAGTAACTCAGAATATTGAACAAAGTTTTCTGAAAATGTTAACACAGAAAAGGAAACAGAGCAAGAGCTGAGCAGATGACAGCACTCAGTAGGGAAACATTTACATGTTCAATATGTGTCAACCTGACTTTCAGAGAGGGGGAAGGAAAACAAAGACAAAAAATCAAATGTTCAAATGACAGATGTAAATCTGAGCAGTCTGCTTTACATGTTTGCTTTCTGAGCCATAATCAACATTTTGCCCATGTTTGAGGGCGATCCCATTCACCCTGTTTAAACCTGCGTGGATGTAGCTATTTGTGTGGTCAGTCACCAAGGTGACAGTCACCTCTTCAAAAGGTCAAAGAACAGTACGATAAGTTAGGAGTTCAGACCTTCTGGTATTTCACAGGAGAAACACTGAATGGGCTGAGGACAAAGTGGGTGGGGGAGGGAGAGAACGACCTCCTACCTCCAAAAAGTAAATATTCTGCTGCACTTGTTGCTCTAGTCAAGAGTTTTAGTGATACAAGAATGCGTGACTCAACTGATGTTAGGGCTATTACATTGGACGAGTTTCAGATTGTAAAACCATAATGCTCCTCCAAAACAAAGTCTGCACCAGAACCTGTCCAGTGTCTGACCTGCGATGACAAAAATTTTATATATTTTGTCACAAATGAACTTAAACCAGAATCCACAAATCTAATAAGATGTAAGAAAGTAGAAAAATGTACAATTATTACTTTGTTTGAGGACAGGAGAGATTAAATATCCAAAACGATTGGATACTGGTACTGGTTCACCTCTGCTCCAAACTCTCCTCAGCTCTCACTGATATTCGGATTTTAGCAGGGGGTGCGGTCTCCCCCTCCCCTAATTTTCTCCTGGCATCCTAATACCTCAACTCAACTCAACTCCTTCATTCCATCGGTTCCTAAATGAGAGGTTAGACCTCGAGCGCATTTTCACGTCCAAGCGCTCATTCCCCACGCCACGGCAAGGGTTCCTCTGACAAAAGTTTGGGATATTCTGAACCGCGACCATACGGCCTCTGACCCGGGTAACCGTTTTGTTGTTGCGTGTTGGTGTTTGTGCCGGAGGTGAAGAACCTCGGTGCTAACCGGCTTACCTGTCCCATCCGCCGGTCAGCGGTGCGTCGTGTCCTGGCATCAGCGTTCCCAGGTGAGACAGCGGATTTGTCGGATCCGGGGGAAGTGGGAAGGTGGGGAGCAGAGCGGAGTCTGTGTGGGAGAATATCGCCTGTTGCATGGACGTTTCTGACAGACCGAGAGAGATTTGTTCTAATAATCTGTCGAAAAACGGGGAAAATCCTAAGACTATTTTAGTATCATTTAAAAACGCTTTTGGCATAAGGAGAAAATCTTGTGCAGCTTAAAAAGTATGAATCCTTTCAGAAGCTGCCGATTGAAGCTCAAGTGGTTGTTGCGTTTTGTTTTGTCTGTTTTAGTTTTTACCAAAAACTTTACATATCTTTAAAATGTTCATTTTTCGATCTAAGGACCAATAAATAAAGTTAACAAATCTATTTTTTTTATTTGATTTTTTTGCAAAATGATGCTGCTGTAAATGTTTTGCTCTAAGGAGTAAAAAGCTGACAGATTTTTGATATTTTTCGAAATTTAGAAAGTGCATAACGATTCCGCTGTGGGGTTTGAAAGGTTGTGTTTGAATGAATGAATGCTAGTGAGGGAGTGCAATGCTCTAGGTTCCCACTGGTTGCCTGGAGGTGACGCTGTGTACAGGCAGCATGAAGGTGGTGGTCAGAAAGACAGACTGATTAGTCAACCCGTCTAAGCAGAAAGAAATGAGTTATACATCAAAATGAAACTGAGTGTACACCCACATAGACAGATAGAGGGTCATTGGATCCAAGATTGTGTTGACCATTATAAGCAATTGAGGAAGTTTAATATATATTTCTGTGTCAATTACATACTTTGCAAATGAGAATGAGCAAAATGTAAAATTGGTTGTCAAACCACTTTGCTCCTTATTTCTAACTTCTAACTAAAGCATAGCCAATATTAAGTGTTGGGCTTTGCTATCAGATGCTCTGCAGAAACTCTTTCTTTTATCAAACCAAACATGACTTGGAAGGGAATTTTTAATCTTAACCTTTTTGCTTTTGGATATTGCAGCCTCTTATAGGTTCAAACAAGACGCTGAACACAACTACTCTTAATGAATGAATTGTGGCTCAGTTAGATCTACAGGAGCTCAGCAGGTATTTCAGTGAGCTGGGTGAGCTGGTAGAGCTCCAGTAAAACAGTCAGGCAGTCAACAAAACTGCTAACAGTAGCAGAGTCAACATCTGCTTCCAATCTAATGCCACTAACAAGAAGTGCAGTGTGTTCATCTGTGCATGCGCTCCAGCTGTCACTCAAATCCCAAATCACTAAGAAGATGGTCCAATTACTGGGAGACTGTCTCTGCTCTCCTTCCGATCTCTCCTTCTACCCATAATTACATCAGAATATCTTTCTGCGTCAGTGTGTATGGACACATGGTCTACTTCTTTGCTTTCCTTTTTCATCTCGGCTCCAAACTGTCTGTCAAATTTATAGAGAAATTATATTTTATATATATACAGTATAACTCTTTTTTTTTATTTTTATTTTTTTTTTACCTCATCTGCACATGCCATTTCTCTCTTTTCCACATCTTACCCTCTTTACTCCTACTTTAATTTCCGCTCCCATTAAGAGAGGATCATCTTACATCATACTCGTCATACTCGGTGGGCAAACAAGGGTGAATATTGTCAGAGTTGTTCTTCAGACATCAACTCATAAGACCATAAAATAGAAGTTAAGATTAATTGCTCACTTATAAATGCATACAATCTACAACACCTGGTCCTACATTTAGAATAATTTTATATCTTAACCATCATGATTATATTCTTATATTTTTAGATATGTAATCCCAGCCCTTTAATTGGGCCACTTCTGTTCTGCAGGGGAAGTTGCACATTATTTTTGAGGTGACAAGTATTGGTGGCAGGAAGCACTTTGATGGACTCATTGTCCAAAGAGTTTAGCACTTATTGGACAATTTTTAGACTTATGGACAATGACTTATGTGCTTTTGATGATATTTGGAAAGGAATAACTTGATTTTTGAGCAAGCTTAGACTTATTGAATGTGGTAATTATTTCAAGATAAAAAAAAGTGTGTCACTCCTGTCCATTGAACACTTAAGTGGCTTTCGGTATCTGTTTAGCCTCTAAGGTCTAAGAGTTAAAAGGAAAAACACTCTTAAAGCAAATAGTTTAATAGAAATGTCCAATATGACAAGCTTGAAATTGGCATATATGGTAAAGGTATTGCACATTCCCCTGTTGCAACTGTAACATCTTGAAAGTCCATTGTTCATAATTTGTTTGACAGCTGGCTATATAAATTCAACATTGCAGCATCAGTGTTGTTTAGTCTTTGTGGTTCTGGGATTTTATTTTAGGTTCTGCCTGAGTTTAATTTTGCTTACAACTTTCTATATTTGCTCTTTTTTAAAGTGCATGCATTATAACTGCTTTTGAGAAAAATATAAATCTTTTGCATGCATCAACTTATGCTATCGCAGAGGTTTTCCTGTGAACTTGCGTTTAATATTCCTGCTTATGCCAAATTAAATGTAAATAAGTAAAGAATGGGTACCAGGTGACTGTCTTAATGGTAATACAGGTGATAAAGTGTATGTATTGGATGGTTAACATTCACGAAACTTTTGCTTTGAGAATGAAAGATGAAGGAAAAATAATTATGGCATAAGCTTATAATTGCATGTTAGATGTTAATATGCAAATTATATGCTGTGCCTTGCAGGTGTATCCATGCCCTGGAATTCTTCCACACTTTTTCACAATGCAACTATTAGTGTCAATGCATTCGATAGACATTTTATCTGATAGACAAACACAAAGATTCGCATAAAGGCTCTGAAGGAAAATTACATGATTTTATATCTTTTGAGCAACAATCTAAAAAATGTGGACTTCATCCAAGAATCAGACAACAGCTGATAATTTAATTTCAGATTAGGAACATCTGTTCTGTGAAGGCTCAGACATTTGTAGGAGTACTTTAGTGAAGCATAATGCCCCAGTCTAAGTCTATACCTACATCTAATTGAGAAATTACAAAAGGAAAGTTGCCTTCCATACAATCTGACTGATCTTGAGTTATTTTGTAGAAAAAAATAATCAAACGAAAACAGAGTAAAGAAACATAATACACGAGTTACTTCTGATATTTTCTATTTTGCTATACAAGCCACTAGCAATATCTTTTAGGGTTATTTTAATAGATCAATATAATTTCGGTTAGTTGCTGTTGCAGGGCCACGTCTGTGTAGCTTTGATAAGTTATGATCTTTTGCCACTTGATGCAATTACATTCTTCTCTGCGGAGCTTTAAACCAAAACAAAACTATAGACACAAACTCAGGCACTTATCCACTGGCATTTTCCCACAAATCAGTCTGACAGAGGGTCAAAATCAACATTTACTCACCTTGTCTATTATCATCTGTGATGTCCACTTTCTCCATGACAGCCTTTGCTCATTTAGGATTGGGTGCACTTCACGTTCATGGTCTCTCTGTGTTGACAAAGGTTGTGTAGAAAATCTTCAAGTCCAACTGTACAAGACCCAGTTGTTTATGAGATGGTCATAAATATCAATATTTAGTTGGACAGGGAAATGTATGCCAGGCCAGGTTTTATTCTGGCAGAAAAAGAATGTCTCCTCTGTGCTACACTGGGTCCAACGGCTTTGTAATTTGACTCATGCAGCTGTTGACTTAACTTAGCTTTAGGTTCCAGGTTGATGGTCTGCTGAAATCTAATATTTATTAATCCTCCTATAAGTACAAAACACACATCCTCTGTAATTACTAAAAGGGAAAAAGAAAGTGTCCATCCAAAGATAATGCATAGAAGAGTCAATCATTCTTTGCATCCATTTGCAGCCAAGGAAAATCAGGTCATGACTCTTACTGTCAGGTGAGGAGGAAAGATGTTCTTCCACTTCTCGGTTCAAGAGCTGTTCTTTTGATTTAAAGTGAAAAAGTTTCTAGTACCAAAGATTAATTTCCTCTAATTCCAGAATTCCTAAACACTGCAGCGACATTCCATACTCACTGTGTGAAGAACTGCGTTAATTAATTTCTGCAAAATGTCCATCTGACCATGAACTGATCCATGCGATGGTATCTCAGTCCATTCTACAGTAACAGGAGCTTTGATGAAAAACAAATGTGAGAGTGTATTTCTGTTTGCTCTGCATTATGAGCTTATTATCTAGTTTCAGTGTGTGAGAAGTGTGTGGTGTGTGTGTGTGTGTGGTTCAGTCTATATACCTAAAGAGATAATCACCTGTTCCTGAACTGCTTCTTTCTCACACACACCTTTCTCTTTAACACACAACATATTTGAAGACTACGTTTTTCAGAAATTGAATATTCTGTTTTTTTTATATAGTTATTAAGCCAGTCTAAAGTACAATACATGACATTTAGGCATTTTATTGTGAGAAAGTGATTGTTTTATACTGAGGAAAAGTGTTGCTTTTAAAGTTTTTGAATGGAAAAATATCAAACAAACAGGAAATAAATAGGTACAAAAAAAGTTGCTTATCTTATCTAAAACCTGGCAGTAGACGGGAAAACAGGAAAAGTCTATCCTGAAGCTTATCTTTCTATCCAACTCTGTAACACTCTTTATTTTTATTTTTATGCATACAGATCCATTTAAAGAAATAACAATAATAAACTTTGTTTAAAAAGGGACAGTGTGCAGCTCAAACCTAAATGTCCCAATTTGATATGCTGTACCAGGTTATAGCACAGTCTAATTCATATCTGCAGGTTGAAATTAGAATTACAATAATATTATTAGAAAGTTAATTCATTATTTTCAGGAACCAATTTCACCAAGTGAAACACATAATTAATTATGGACAGACTTATGTTTAAGCATTTAGTTCTTAGTTGTGATACTTTTCTGCTTACGGCTAATGAAAATATGACATTTAAAATAAGATATTACTCCAGATCTATATAAAAAAAAAATTTAATACAAGAATGTGTGTTTAATATGAAGTTGGTTTAATACCTGCTTAAAGGTCGCTATTTAAGAGGGTACTTTTAGTTTGACAAACAAATGTGAATGTGGACATGCCAGCAGGATGAAAATATAAAACCATCCTTATGCATTTGAAACAACACTCTCTGCAGCAGGTCTGCCATACTACTTATATTCACAGAGGTGACACACATGATAAAGTTTGCTTCCTTTGCGATGGTGTGTTTACTTTCATCTTAAAGAGTGGCATCTCCTGCAGTGTCTCCAGCAGTTTTTTTACTTAGCAACAATTTGAACTCAAAGTAACAGTGTTTGTGTGAAAAAGCACACTTGCATAATTTACTACAATCCTAATCCATCTGTAGAGTTATCTTTAAAAGTGTTTTACTTTATTTGTGTAAAGAGATACCGGAGAAACACCTCAGATTTAAAGACAAAAGGTGCGGGACTATACATTTAGGTAAAGGTCTCATATACGTAACATAGAAAAGAGTTAAATGTGGTCCTCTGAATCACTGTTAGATTAATAATTCACTACTAAATCAACAATCTGTAAAGCATGCCAGACGAAGAGTAAGTTACAACCCAGATCTCCAGTTACACAGTTACATCAGACATGGAGCAGCTTGAACATCTTGTTCGTACAATTTTTTTTGCAGGAGCCTCAAACTGAAGTTGAGGTCAGCTCAGAGTTTGTTTCATGCAGTGGTTGTATAGTTTGAGTGGACATCAAACTACATCAGTACATCAATATGGTCTCTTACTTCCTAGATAAGGAAGTAAGGGACCATTACTTCCCTTATTCTTAAGGGAAGTAGAATAGTTTCTTAGTTTAAAAAATCTCTCATCAGTGTAGAATATTTATTAGTCTTAGCCAGCCTAAATATATTAAAATTATGTACCAGAGCCGCACATCAAATAATTGATACTTATGAAAACAATAGAACAGCAAAACTGTACTGTGCAATAACCCTTTAATTTCAGAGGATAAGAAAATTAGATACCAGTTTCAGAGTCATTCACCTCTTCTGTATATGAGCGTATTTTCTAACAAAGTCTACCTACACTGTGCATAACAGAGAACAGTGTTAGCACATGCATAATCATACCAAGATTTGGTCTTAACTAGTCAATAAATCACATCAACAGCCTTATCAGTAAGACAAAAATATACAATATACTTTTCAGAGGTCAGCAGAGTCCATAACTCCACAAGAGTTTGCTGAAAACTTTTCTGAGATCAACCATCTATGGCAAGTAATCTAAAACAGTTCTACTTTGTACATGCACAGAAGTTTGACACATTTATTAATGAAATGGAAAACCCTAAAAAACATAAAAATAAATGTTTCAAAGCCAAACTTGTACTGCTACATGTATTTAAGAGCAAATAGACTGGTACAAAGAGAACGTTGTGTTTTTACTGCCAAAATGTAAAAATTACAGTTTATGTTTCATCTGTTGTAATCTCACTTGCATGCCAGCATATGCCAATGCCAACTTGGGGCCCAGCTATTCTTCAGAAGTAGATCTATAAACGTAACGGCTGGTTGGCGCTGCAGTATGTGGCATCAAACTGCCTCACAAACATTTAACTGCTGTTTGCTTTGATTTTAAACTCAAAGTAGATTTTTCTTTTCAGTTTATTTCAACTTTCAAATGTTCAGTAATCACACAGCCTGCTATATTTTTGAAGAAAGTAAGGAGGCAAACAGTTGTGATTTATGCAAAGTGTTAATGAAAGGAAATAGGATCTCAGTAAAGCCACGCTGATAACTGACTGTCAACACTGTTTGCAGCTTTCACCACTGGCCAGTTAATAAGATGTTTAAAGAGAAAATATGTTTCTCTGGGCTGAATGATATTCTTTGTGGATGCTTATAGAACACGTGCTGGCCTGTGGGAGGCAGTGGAGATGTTTGTGCTTGAGTGTCAGTTGTGCTGAGCAGCAGCAGCAGGATTGTAGTGGGTCATTGTTTGGTGACTGAACGGTAACTTTGAGAGGACGACTCAAAATGAGGAGTGGGGGTGGTGGGTAAGGGGAAAGTTAGACTGAGAAGTCTTTGTTTAACACACACACACACACACACAATTCATGGTTAGACAGCCTCAAGTCTCAAGCCGTCTCATTAGTGGCTTATTAGATAAATATAATACAGCATAAAATATTAGCTTTCTTTTTCTAATATTCTTTCTGGGTCCTGTTGTTTATTCTAACAGAATCACTAGTGTCTATTAATTTCACAGTCACAAGCCAACTTTCTATCCATCCATCCATCCATCCATTGCTCTCTCCCTCTCTCCTTCCTCCCTCTATTCCTCCCTCTCCCCTCCCTCCCAGGAACTTCTTGCTATGGGGCAGCATTTCTAACATCTACAGCATTCCAGTTTGCAGCCTGTCTTGATTACATGCCAAATAATGTTTGGACCAAAAGCTTCGCTCAGAGAGAAACCACAGACTATTCATTTATTCATGTTTTTTTCATATTGTAAACTTAACAAGAAGCAGGAAGACAGGTGTTAGTCATTTTTTTTGATTTTTTATTTCTTGCACATTCAGATTCATCCTGCTGCAGATTTTTTTTCTCCTTTGACTATTAAGCCAACTGTGGTCAAATTAGCTTCTAGCTCCACAAGATTAGCTGTTCACAAACACCCTGCCTGCTGATGTATGTTGATTATATGTTTAGCTTTATAAGGCTGCCACACAGTGGATATTTTTGGTAACTGCTGGTACACAAGAAACAACACTAGCAGTTGTTTTATTGGTGTGGCTGCTGAATCAATATCGTAATTATGGCATGAACAGTATTATGTCCTCATCCCTCAGCTTCAGGATTCCAGTTATTTCTTAAATTTTGAGCAAAAGGAGTCTTGGTAGAGAAATTGTTTTTGTTGTGTGTTTTCAGTGTCGTCAACAGGAAGCATGTTCAACATATTCTCTTTTTTGTCAAGAAAATGGAAGCTGTAATATGTACCATCAATGCTGCAGATGCTATGACATCGTCTCTATAATAGTGTTTCAGTTTTACAAGGGGTGAATCAAAAGGGCAATTTTGTGTAAGTGTTTTGACTTATCAGGCTTGAAAACAATAGGAAGTTTGTGTTTAAAAAAACTTTTATGTTTTCTGTCTTTAAAATCTAATTCTGTCTTCCTTTTATAGAAGATGCAGCCATTGACCTGGCTCTGTTGCAACATATATTTAAAAGCATAAGGAATGTACTCCAGATGTTTGGCTGGCCTTCCACTAACCACAGAGATGCTCCTGTAAAAATAAAAAATAATGACAAGACTGAAGGAGGAGAGAGAAAGTAGGCACAGAGAGAAAGAACAGATGCTTCAGAGAAAGACGAGACAAAAAGCAGAGAAACGTTCCTTTGTGCTCTGCTACATCTGTTGACTCATGACTCTGATCTGAGCTCAGGATGACTCCAGTTTCTGTCTACCAGTCTGAAAGAGATTAACTCCCACAGGATGGTCTCTGTGGACCTAAAAACAGAGAGGTGGCTTTCATGCTGCCTGTTTGAGTTGACCAGGTTCCATGAACATAAACACATTCCAGACATTATCGTTACCCCTTTGCTGTCGAGCTGATAGCCTACAGGGTTACTGACAGAGACACAGGCAGGTCAGACACTTGTGTGTGTTCCTCCACAGCCTTCTATTAGCAGGAACTGCTGTGCACCTTCACCAGGTGTTTCCAGCCAAGTGGTTTATGATAGGGAAGGACTGGAATGTCCCACTGCAACACAAGCCTGCCAGAGCCATTAGGAACACAAAGGGGAGAATTCTGCAGGAATCCTTTTTCCTCACTAATCACTGTGTTCAGCACCAACGAATGAAATGAAGCAGAACAGGATAATATCTTCAAATAATGCATCGCTGCATGATAATCAGTCAAGGAAATGAAGTGGTTTTTAAATGTGAAAGCCTGTTTTTATGATAGCCACGCTGGTTATACAGAACAATCGGTAAATCAAGCTGTTTTATTAAGAATTTGGCAAAAAGAAAATGAGTTCTATAAAAATACAAGTAGATGCTGCAAATTAAAGTTTGGGGCAGAGAGTTAATAAATGTGGTGAGCTAAAGGGTGAATCTGTTGGTAACACCACTGAAAGGAAGTCAAAATATGATCCCAGTGTGAGAGAAATGTTCTGGGTCTTCTGTGAGTACTCTGGCATTCTCCCACATTTTAGAGCATGTATGTTTGGTTGACTGGCCAATGTTAATTGTTTTTAGGTGTGAGTGTCTGCATGGTTCTATATAATGCGTCATGTTTCTCTACGACGGACCCTGACCTGCCCAGGGTGTACTCTGTCTATCGCTCAGGCGATTGTTGGTTTTAGGCAGCAGCCCCTCTAGAGATTAGGCAGGTACTCTCATCTTAAAGAGTAATGTCTATTGTACTCATCAGCTTTTAACTCTTCTGTTTGCACACATGTTTGTGTGTTTGTGTGAGTACAACAAACATCAGTAAATCTGGAAAACTATCATTTTTAGTGCTACTCTAAAAAACTCTCTTTGGCCTTGTGTCTTTTTAAATAGAGTTTCTTTCTAAACTCTCTGTGATTACTATTTGTCATTGACTACCTGTAAATTGAGAAATAAGCTTAGAAAATCATTACTTTAGAAATAATGTTTTTCCTGAGATGAACGATAGATTGATTTTCTTCTGATGTTAACTGCCTTTATCAGTCTTTATGGTTTTAAGCATGTAGTTCCAGCTTAACACGCCCAACACTGAAGTTAAACATTATTAGTATTAGGCAGTAGTATAAGTAGTAGTAGTAGTTGTTGTTGTAGTAATCTCCTTAAAGTAGAAATTACTGTGAACATTGCCATTGTATTTAACCTAGATTATTAATTCAGGTATTTTGGTCTGAACCTTTTAAAGTTCTTTGACATTTCACAATGACTGCTTAAGATGCACCTTAAACTTTGGCTCATGTGTCTGTCTGTCTGCTTTACCTCTGACTGAACCACCAATTCTCATCTTTACAGTTTGGTCCTTATCCAGTGGAACCAGCTGCAGCTGTGGGTGAACTTTCTACAAAATTGTGACCTTTAGAGTGAGATGGGAAACCTCAGAGGACTGAGTGTCTTCATTTTTCTGACTCTTGCTGTCTTCACCACCGCCAGACCAAAATCAGGTCAGTCTGTCTGCCTTTACTAGGAGAAAATATTAGGTTGTAAACATCAACTGAATGTCATCTTTAATTTTTTGACATTTTTGTTACTCACAGTGGGAACAAATCTTAATGGGATGATGATTTACATTAAAATGACTTTTAAACAGTCAATTCACATTCCATCTGCTATTCACTTCATGGCCAGACAATAGAATCACTGAGGTGCTTAAACACTTTGTCATTGCTCATCTGTTCGAGACTAAAGAAGGATTCCATGAGTCCCACATGGCTTTTTACACTGACCACTGTGTCTCTGGTTGTTATTTCCAGTTTAAGCTCAGCTCCTGGGCTGAAACTCTGGATGTACATTAATCAAACAATCCCATTCCAGCTTATAAATCTGCTACAAAAACACAGGCTCATCAAAAACTCATTCATGACTGCAGTGTGTTTGAACCATGATGATGTTACGACATGAAAGTGAGTCAAATATGAAAGATGAAAACAGATGCCCAGTGAAAGCTGGAGCCAGGGAAAAGTAAGGTTAGGTGTTGTAAGTCTTAAGTGAGCTTCCCAATGCTACTGGTCTGAAAATAATCTATTGTTTTATCAAACCTGACTCTAACAGTGTGGAGCAAATATTAGTTTGCAAATAAGTCTTATAATGAATTACTGATGTTGCAAACAGCAACTACTTTAAAAGAGTCTTATTGCAAATCACAAATCAAATCAATATGTTATATCTATTTAAACAGTTTGAGACAAATTGTTGACAAAAATGGAAATCCAATATCGAATCAACGTCAAAAAACAAAATAGCAGATTCCAGTTAAAAAAGCTCACACAAAGTGGTGGGAAATCTGATGATTATAAAATAAGGAGAAGAGTGAGGAAAATGTGAGCTAATTACAGTATTCTCATTGTAACTTTCTATGATAACTTTCAACTATTATAGTGTGGTTATTTATTTTCTTAATATCAAAGCCCTACTGCTCATAAAATCAAGCTGGCCAGCTGAAGTGGGCAGGAGAGAGACTCTGGAGGTGAAAGGTCAAGATTTGCTGGTGCTCATTTATTCACATAGAATAAGTGTACTCACATATTTCCTGCTTTCGAGTTCAAGACATTGATTAGTCATTTGTTCTATTAACTATCTTAACAGTGTTTTCTTGTGACCCATGTCTCAGGTCCTAATCAGAAATGTAAGTCTGGCCCGGTGGATCTAGTCTTCCTCATCGACAGCTCCCGCAGCGTAAGACCACATGAGTTTGAGACAATGAGGAAGTTCTTGATCGACATCCTGAACACACTGGACATTGGACTAGACACCACAAGAGTGGGAGTTGTTCAGTACTCCAGCCAGGTACTTTTTGCAGTCATCATCCAAACCATTTCCAGTTATTTTTTCATAGTGTACAAAAATTTTCTTTGGTAGTTTATTTAATTTGTAGATCTTCTTTCTCACTCTTCTGAAGTCACTTGGCGAAAATTCAATGGAACATGGAAGGGCAATAGTGAGCGGAGGGACGTGCACCGATGCGATCCTAGGATATCATCTCCAAAAGCGCAAGAACATCCTTGGCCTTCCCGTTCCGTTCATCCCAAATCCCCTTATAGCCATCGCCGAAGGACATGCTTTCCGGAAAAGTCTGTGTGATGGCAACATCGACTCAGGGTTCGAATGGGTAGGACCTAACCTGTTGTATTCCAATCTCACCTGCTCCACCACCACGGAGAATTGGCAGCAATGTGGAGAAGGCTCTGATCAACATGACTGTTACTGGTACGAGACTATGGGGGCAACATTGGTGACCGCTATTTCTGAGGTTGCGGAAGAAGTTGCTCATGTGGTGGACGAAGGCCTCAACATTGTTGAACAATGGTTGATGAGTGCTTTGAGTCTGCTGTGGCCATACCTCTTGGGCCTCCTGGGCGTCGCTGTGGCGTTGATCATCGGTAAAATCGTCCTGGAGGCGTGGCTAAAAGCACTGTGTCGTTGTAAAAAGAGGAACTACCAGCCCCTCCCCCCGAAGGAGGAGCCTACTTCTGCATAAGAGAGAGCTGCCGTGTGCCTGCGAGCCATTCAACTTTCACCACGCTGTTGACAAGACCTGATCCAGAGGACCATCATCTCACATCATGGAAGCCAACTCTTCGACTAACTCTTCAACCAACTCGTCGAATCCTAACTCACTTTTTGCACCGATTCAAGTGAGTACCCTTGAGCATTTAGGGATTACCCTGGCCTGGGTAGTCTTCTGCCATACCGGTCCTTGGCCCAAGGGACATCCGATGAGGATCTTCGTCGCGCTACAAGGATATGCCAAACTTATCCTCCGCCCATTAGTGCTCCACAAATGGGGGTTGGCTTCATCCCTCTTCGCTTGTTATCTGATGGGCCGTACCCGCATTAATTGGCGCAGGGTTGTCGTGGTCTGCCTATGCTCATCACCGATACCACAGCCCTGATATTGGAATTGGTCCTTGGGGGCATGCAAGCGACACGAACCGCTCCATTTAAGATCCTCACGGCTGTCTAGAGGGGCTTTCGCAGTATCCATCCTTGTATACTTGGCGCGCCAGGCCTTGTCTATCAAGGGTCGGGGACGGCGAATTTGGATGCAAAAGTGGATAATTCTGGCTCTTTGGGCAACGGTTTGGGGGATCCTGGTGGTCCCTCTACCTGGGCTCCGTGAGACCTCGGACCTAGCCATTGTTGTATGGCTGATGACCTACGCGGCAATATTCCATGATTCAGCTCATGTCTATGATCGAGGTGAACCAGCTCCAGATCATGATATTCCGGCTCCTGTGATTAATTCACCCTGGCTCGCAAAACAAGCCGGCACACGGGCTTAAAACCAGCCTACTCTCTCAGCTTTCGCTTTCGCATTTTTGTCGTTGTAAGTAAATGTAGTTAATCAATAACCACTGATCATGAAGTTACCTGGGTTGCTGTTTTTCCTCAGGCATCAACCTGCTGTGTGGGGTGTGGAATCACTGCAGAATCTTATGGATTCATTTGGGTGGCATCGTCCTCCCGCTGGTGTCACAACTGCGTGAGCAGTCATTTCACCGATGTAACGGCAATTCTCTGCGCCACTGGGCGAGAGGATTTGCCCTACATTGCGGCTTCCACATCTAGAACCCTGGAACGGGTGCACAAAATCGTGTGGACCTCTGCGTTTGGCCAACAAGACGAAGAGCTTACAACATCTCCGCTGAACAGGGGACTACAGCTGCCCATAATTCAGAAGTTATGGGAACACCAGCTTACTCGGCAATGCCTCCCAACTTTACATCTTCTGGATGGCAGAGTTGTGGCAGTGGGCCAGTACCTGCCGCCTACATGTCCCATGTCTCCGGATTTGTTTATTGACGTCGGATGCCAAGCGAGCAGTGCGACTAACGTGAAAAGTACCCAAACTGAGACCCTCAGTTCATCTCACCAAGCATGCCAGACTGAAGACACCCTTTCCCCTTCATCTCCATCACCAAGTGATATGGCTTTCCAGGATCTGCTGGCAGAGTTGGACAGCTACTGCAACAACCCATCACCGATGCCAGACTTCGGGATGGACCTGCCTACGCCTCTGCTGCCTCCGCCAGAACGTACCACCCTTTCCGTCTCAGGCGGATCTACACTTGACAACGATTTGGGCGCAGAACTCTGGCTTTCTCCGCCGTCCAATCTGACGGAGTATGAGATTGTGGATTCCTGGACACCTTCGTCGTCTCCGGTTACCTGCTACGAGCGGGACATCCTGACTGCCGATTGTGGTGATGGACTTGACCTCTTTTGACTTTGGACTTTGTGGATTCTGCGAAGCACCGTCCGATCTCAAGGAGGGGGTGTCAAGAAAACTGGCATAGGGTGTGAGATCTTTCCGGGTGCATGCAGAAAAGGTGCATAGAGGCCTAAGAGAAAATAAGTAATCTTGTAGTTTGATTAAAAGTTAATTACGTTGAATAAGTAAAATGTAAAATAAGTAAAAACATAATCACATAATAACCTTCTGAAATGTATTTTCTGAAATGTGATCTTGATCTGTCATAGTTCCTGTAATGATTTAACTATGGAATGATTATGATAGATGATTTATGGTTGATGAATTATAATAAGTTAGATGTGATTAATTATTAACTGAGGATCAAAACTTGTGATAATTTGAAGTCAATGTTCAAATGAGTTTAATACAGGTTGAATGTGTTTAATGATTGTAACAGATGGAAAAGTGAGTTAGAGAAAGAAGAGGAACTTATGGGTGAGGTCCTGATAACAGGAAATGTCGCAAGCAGTTCTGAACAGATGGCCAGGGAGCACAGGATGGGTGGAAGTTGGCTAAGACGGACTTTCCACACTAGTCAGCAGACAGGAGGGGCCATCGGGGCTTTGCAGCAGATATTCAGGAAGTCACGTAGACCGAACACTCTACATACACACACATGGTGGAGAGATGCATAAAAAGGGGCTGAAAAGAGGAACCAGTCGTTCCCAGTCCGGCGGCGCAGAAGGAGAGACAACTCACAGAGGAGCAGATTAAGCTACGGACCGCACTTCAGAACCACGGGGAAGCTCGGACTTCACACCGCAAGAAAGGACTGGGTCCCAACGCCCCATCTCTGGTTCCTTATTCGACCGTTGGTCTCGTCTCAACCCAGCAACTTTAAACTCTGCAACAAGACTTGGAGGAAGGACAAAGCTCCCCCAGGGATGAGGAACCGGGTTTTGTAAAAGGATTCAGACCCGTTCTGCTTTATTCCCTTCCTAAAGAGGGTTTTTCTACACAAGGCAAAGACCTCAACCAAGGATGCTAGAAATTCCTGTTGCCAAAGATCCACCATCGACTGGGTATGAGTTGAATCTGCTCATTGAAATTCCATTTCAGAACATGCGACTTAGCACTTAGGGAAAGGAGACAGAGTAGTATGATTGTACATGTGAATTTTATTACACTGTTTTTGATCTATATACGATTGATTATTGATTTGTATGTCGCATATCCCTGCTTAAGCTTGCTTAATAAATTTATACTACAAAATTCTAATGAGGTTGGTGGACATTGGAATTAATAGAGTCATTTAATCTTTGTCCAGTTCTTTTAATTAAGGTAAAACTAATGTACATGATTCCAGTAAATAGGAGGCTTCATAATTTCCTTTGGTGAGAGTAAATAATGACCCTGGGACTTACATCTAAGTCACTAAACATAATCTAGCCGGTTCCAAGTGCAAGTTATGATTTAGAAAGTGGGCTACCGTTAACAGAAGTGGTTATTGGAATTATGCAGCTGTGAGGGCTACTCAGCTGATTGTTTCTTAACTGTAAAGGGTCATAACTTCTGGATTGGAGGTAGTTAGAGCTAGACGAGTCACTTTCGCCACCAGTTTAAATAGATTATCTCTTATAGAGTACTTTTAGGGTAATACCCAGCTCTTAGAGATTTTCCGGACCTGTTAGATGGAGAACTGGTCAGTAGGCAGCCCTGGTGAGTAGTGAGGAGTGGGCGGGGCTGACTATTGCAGGATAACCTTCAAACCACAGATAGATGTTGGAGGAATTTGTGGAATGGTCGGTCATCACACACGTCTTCTGGGACTGACCACAAATAAAGACCTTCTGGGAGGAAATGAAACAGGAGATTGAGGACATTCTAAGGACAGATCTCCCCATGGAGCCTCTTCTATTTCTGCTGGACATAAACACCAAGGATTTACTCACTAAAGATCAATGTTACATATTGTTGCACCTTCTGCTACTAGTAGCAAGAAAGACAATTACACTAAACTGGATTAAATCCTGTTCACCAACTGTTGCTGAGTGGAGAAAAACTGGAACATGACAACATGATGGAGCGTCTGACTGAACAACTAGACATGAAAATAAATCATTAAATATGAAGTTTAGAAAATAAATATTGGATTTGAAAATTAAATGTTTAGTTTGGAAAATACATTTTCACATTTTTTCTCTATGACATGATGAATAAACTAAAATATTGTTCTTATTTAATTAAGAATAATTAATTAATTTTTTTTACATACTTACCAGTTTTTAGTGTTTTTCTTTTATTTTTAAAGGTTAATCTTTTTTAAATATGTTTTGTACACCAATGTTAAATTTCTGGAAAGTCTAATATTTATTATAAACTAACAGCTGCCATCATAGGTGGGTTTAGTACCCAGATGTGATACTCTAATGACGTATCACATATATATTTCAATATATTTAAATATAGTTCAATATATTTTTAGTAAGTAACTGTGCAATAAACTACACAAGTAAGAGTAACAAAGTATTTGGTGAAATGGCTTTTATTAACTACTGTTTCACTGATCATAATGTGCAATGTAATATTACCCATTTATTTCAGCAGACATGAATAAAAATGAAGTTATGTGCACTGTTAGGTATTTTAAAACCAAAAATGGAAAATATTAATACAAGACAACAAATGAAGGTTTGAAGAAACCAAACATAAACATTTATCTGTGTATCATGTTTTATTTTATATGGATTAAATGTGTTCTTCATTCAGTTAAGTTATTCGCATTAGGTTGCATATCAACAACATTTACTCAAGAGTTTTACATATGGAAAAATAGTCGTAATTTGTTTTTTGTCAAAGTTACAGAGTAATTGAGTAAATATTTAATTAGTTAATACCTGCCCTTGTCTGTTTGAGCAATATCACTTTTACAGTTTCTAATAATGTTTTGCAGAATATATATTTGTTATGTGTAAGCCATTGTGACTTGTATAATTAATTGTTAAATCCTACAAAACAGTAACAATAATGTTAAAAATCTACAGTGATTAATTTCAAACATGCCTTTTTTCTACCAATCATTTGTATATTTCCTGATGTGTAATAACCTTTTTTTAATGTTAGTAGCTATTACGTTGTGTCCTCGCTCTATTTTGAGTGGGAATTAAGCATGTCTCATTTAAACTTATCTGCAAAGTATAAAGATGTTGTTTTTTAATTGTATTAATTTCTTTTTGTTCCTGCAGAATTCCATATATTCAGATGTGGCCTACCCTGGAGAGACACATCTCACTTTCATTGCCCGAACTGTTTTTCAGCCATTGACAGAAGGGACAGGTTTGTTAATCATTTGGTTAACCAGGCAATGACTTTCAATATGGTGTCCAGCTGTGCATCAGCCCAGCCACCTGTCCAGCCAGCAGCTACCAACAGGAAACAGGAAACAGTCATGTAATCCACACCTGGTTTCCACCTCTTCCCTTGACCCAGCACTACACCTACCAGTACATATTTTTGCTTTGGATGTCAGATTCACCACAATATATTAATTTTGTGATTTAATTGGAAGCTGCAGGCACAAGATCTGGACTGGGTTCTGATTCCTGTGTGGCGTCCTGGACATTGGACACTATGCGTTAGTACAATACTCATTTACATATTTACTGCATTTCTTGACACTTGTCTGACATATTTTTTCAGATTCTGAAACCTAAGCAAAGGGAGATTTTCTTCCTTGATTCTATCAGTGGCTTCACAGATGAAAACCACATCAAAACATTAAGGTTTTATAGGAATGAGTTTGAAAGTGGCATGTGTTCAGCATGTTGTTCCGTTGTTCCACGGAGGCAAAGGTTCAGCATTAATCTTCATATTTATGTAAGAGTAAATATCCAAATTGAATTTGTGGATAACGTTTTAATGCCTGAAATCCAATAGGACATACATTTTCTAAGCAGTCTTGTTTCTTTTTAAACAAGACATGGGTTAAAGCTGGACCATCAAGAGACCGTTCTGTCTCACATCTGTCTTTCATTCTCATACATGTTTATAATTTTTATGTTGTGAAATATACCCTTGCTAACTTTTAACTTAAAAACTTTGTATCATCAGAGAAGTCTGTCTTCAGATGTCATCTGGACCATGGACAGAATTTGTTGGCAATGATGTTAAGGTGAGATGTTCTGATGGGACACTTGTGGTTCTTTAGAGCTACAAGATGCTTATTTCCAACCATTCCTGCTTTAAATGTTTATAATCAATACTGTGGGTAAGGCTGTTGTCCTTTACCTCAATCTGATTGTTATAGTAATGACACATTAATTTTCTTCCCCCTTCTTGAATTTTCTCTTAAACACCACAGGGATTGCCTAAACAAGGACTGTCCAACAACTGTGTAATGTTTGTAGTGATGGTAACATCCGCCTCCACCCACCATATTGTTGTATGGTTGTATAGACGTAATAATCACATTTTTCTCAACAGTATGCACTACTTTGTGATGGGAGCATCATTTGATTTCAGCGAGGTAAGGAAACAGATGAGAGTCTCTGCTTTCTGTTGGAGATTTCATTAAATGTGAAGCTGTGACGTCCACAGAATGATATGATGACAATACGAAGATGGTGGTCTCTCACTCTCTGGAGAAACTTCCCTGTGAAATAAGAACAATAATGGTGCACTGTACCACGTCATGTTACACATATGGCAGATTTTTAAAGAAAACCTTCAATTTGTCCTTTTTAAAACAGGGGCCCCCCAAAGTCGGCCCTCGAGGGCCGGCATCCTGCACGTTTTAGTTCTCTCCCTGGTGGAACCAACAACCTTTTCAGCGTGTCAGTTTTCTTCTTAGGCCGTCTAACGAGCCGTCATTGGATCCAGGTGCATTAAACTAGGGAGAAACTAAAACATGCAGGATGCCGGCCCTCCAGGACCGACTTTGGGGCCCCTGGTCTGACTGAACAACTAGACATGAAAATAGATAATTAAAAATGTAGTTTTAAAAATAAATACTGAATTTGAAAATTAAATGTTTAGTTTGCAAAATAAATATTTATTTAGAAGCTAAATATTTAGCTAAATTTTTATTTTCAAAAATTTAATTTTCAAAGTAAATATTTAGCTTGTGAATTAAATATTTAGTTTAGAATGAACGTATGGATGACATGGTGAAAATATTAGTTTGAAAAATGCATTTTCACATTTTTTCTCTATGACATGATGAATAAACTAAAATACTGTTCTTCATTTTTTCTTACTATCAATCATCACTACAGTCATGATCAAAAGTAAGTACACCCTCATTTTTATCAGAACTTCTCTCCTTCCTCATGAAGATTTTATCAACCTGCCTCTGATTTCACCTCAGAGCTTCTACTTCCTGGTTCTGTTGCTCTGAAGGAAAAAACTGCAAGCCAAGTGGACTGTGACGTCATCGGTTACGCAACATCCGTCACATTTACTTTCGGTTTGAATTTCCCTGTTCAGGTGCGGCTCCAGACCGTTAGTTGGGTCTCAGTCTGTTGTTTAAATTTTCTTCTTTAACTCTTTGGATCGTTTGAACAAACTGTAAGTTTGATTTGTTTATTTCTTGAATTTTTCATCACTTTAACTTTTCCTGATTGTTTCTAATCTCTGACGTTTGGAGAAAAGTTTCACTTCTGATTTCAGCTGAAACTTTAATATCTCTGCTGTTTGAAGGCTAATCTACAGGATTATTAGATTATTGATGAACTGGAATCAAACAACATGATGAACAGCTGATGTTCACTGTTTTCTTCTCCGAACTGATTCATGTTTTTTATTTCCTGGTACCGAACTCTAGTCTCCACCATTAACGTCAGCAACAGTTTCCTGTTGCTCCTTTCCAAATAAAAATATTATTAAAATGGGTTTGATTCAGTCAGATGATTAAATAGTTATCTAATGGAGCGAATAATCCACTTGTAGAAATTAATAATTGTGAACTATAAGACTTGTTCAGGTTGAATCAGTGAATGTAAATGTTGCTCCATGTCTCCATCTAGTGGACTGATAGTAGAAGTGCAGCAGCTGATGGCAGCTTCCTCTGCCTCTCTGCTGTCTGACTGCATTCACCTGACACTGATATGAAGCAGAGAAGAAGAGCCAATCAGAGGAGGAGCAGCTGATCTTTTTCCAGCTCTAATGATGTAAAGGATGATCAGAGTTGATGTGCAGATGAATGATGTGTGTTTCCTCTGCAGGTGAAGGTAGAAAGTGTGTGTGAGCTGATGTGAATTCAGCAGCATGGATCAGTGTGAGGACAGAGAGGAGGGAGTCCCTCCCTCTAAAACCACTCTGTGTGGGGAAGATGAGAGCCAGAGCAAAGGTCAGAGGTGAGGTCACCATCTCTAACTGTCCACAGCCCTTTTCACACAGCGTTCACTATATCAGGCCAGAACAGACGTGGTGATGAAGCTGCTGCTGCTCCTCTTTGCTGATTAAGTTTTAATCATCATGTTTCTGTCAGGATCCATCAGAGACTCAAACCAGAACCAGAACCAGAACCCAGCTGTGTGTCCTTTAAGAGCGACAGGTCAAAGGATGATCTCATTACTTTAAATCTCCTGGATCTCCACCATCAGAGAGGTGAGCTGTTTCTAACTGCTGTAACTGTTCAGTTTATATCTGTTATTATGACCATCCAATATTAATTTAACACACAAACACAAAAGTCAGAAGTGAGTTTAATTTCTAGATTGATATTTGGATTGTTCTCTAAATCTAAATTTTTTTATTTCCAGACAGAGTAATGCTGAAAGAAAAAGGCTTTTATGAATTAATTTTGATTAAAGTTTCATCTCTGTGGTTCAAACATCATCCAACATAGTGGATTATTAACCATTTCCACAGTTAAGATAAAAATATCTCATGTGGATATCTTTCAGAACCAGATGGTCTCTAACACACATAAGCTATTGGGTCATTCTCTGAATTTGGTGCATTTTGTGTCTCACAGGTTTATCTCAAATATTTAATTCATTTATTTATTTGAGTTTATTTGATAGGGACAGACACACATCGACATAAACAAACTGAACAAAACAGCAGTCCCATGTTTGCGTCATAGCGCTATAGCAACAGCTAATTCGCAGCACTTGTCCCTAGATGGGCTTTTAAAAAGTACCTCTAAAGTTAAAATGATGATCATTTAAAATAGCACAGCTTGATGTTGACGACATCTACAAACAAACAGTGAAACATGAAACATCAAAAATGGGTACAGTTCTGTTTTTGACATAACCAGAGTTTAGTTTGTTTCTTGAACGTACTAAAACTGGTTACAGACTTTAAATCAACAGGAAGTGAGTTCCAAACTGCAGATCCTCTCATGGACAGAGCACTTTGAGCAAACGTGGTTCTTCGAAAGGGAACCTTACAGTTTCCATCTGAAGCTGCTCTAGTAGATCTGCTGTTGCCCTGCAGTCTCTGTATGCAATTACTTAATGGTGTAGGTGCATATCCATTTAAATACTTAAAAATCAATTTTAAAAGATCATAATTTATAAATCAGGAAAGTCCAAAATGCCGAATTTAGCCAAAATGTGACAATGATGGAATCTGATTGGCTTTTGATATAAAACCTTCAAAGCCCGATTATAGAGACTTAAGATAAGATTAGATAAGATAAATCTTTATTGTCATTGTCATAAGGACAACGAAATTCAAAGGTGCCATCAGTCGGTGCACATGCCCAAAAACAAAAAATAACTGTCTCACAATTCACACACAACGCAAGACTCAACAAACAACTGGCAAAAAAATAAATAGAACAGAAACATTCTCACATACATCATTTATGATGATTAATGGTTGTTTTTGATTGCATTTAGTTTTGTTATTGCTATCGGGTAGAAACTGTCTCTGAGACGGTTGGTTCTTGTTCTGGTTGCTCTTTATCTTCTGCCTGAAGGCAGCAGTGTGAACAGAGAATGTCCGGGGTGAGAAGTGTCCTTTGTGATGTGTTGTGCTTTTCTTAGACAGCGGTCGCTGTGCAGGTCCTCCAGTGAGGGGAGAGGGCAGCCAATGATTTGAGTACCCTTAAAGTTTAAACCTTAAAGTTTAAACCTTAAAGTTTAAACCTTAAAGTTTAAACCTTAAAGTTTAAACCTTAAAGTTTAAACCTTAAAGTTTAAACCTTAAAGTTTAAACCTTAAAGTTTAAACCTTAAAGTTTAAACCTTAAAGTTTAAACCTTAAAGTTTAAACCTTAAAGTTTAAACCTTAAAGTTTAAACCTTAAAGTTTAAACCTTAAAGTTTAAACCTTAAAGTTTAAACCTTAAAGTTTAAACCTTAAAGTTTAAACCTTAAAGTTTAAACCTTAAAGTTTAAACCTTAAAGTTTAAACCTTAAAGTTTAAACCTTAAAGTTTAAACCTTAAAGTTTAAACCTTAAAGTTTAAACCTTAAAGTTTAAACCTTAAAGTTTAAACCTTAAAGTTTAAACCTTAAAGTTTAAACCTTAAAGTTTAAACCTTAAAGTTTAAACCTTAAAGTTTAAACCTTAAAGTTTAAACCTTAAAGTTTAAACCTTAAAGTTTAAACCTTAAAGTTTAAACCTTAAAGTTTAAACCTTAAAGTTTAAACCTTAAAGTTTAAACCTTAAAGTTTAAACCTTAAAGTTTAAACCTTAAAGTTTAAACCTTAAAGTTTAAACCTTAAAGTTTAAACCTTAAAGTTTAAACCTTAAAGTTTAAACCTTAAAGTTTAAACCTTAAAGTTTAAACCTTAAAGTTTAAACCTTAAAGTTTAAACCTTAAAGTTTAAACCTTAAAGTTTAAACCTTAAAGTTTAAACCTTAAAGTTTAAACCTTAAAGTTTAAACCTTAAAGTTTAAACCTTAAAGTTTAAACCTTAAAGTTTAAACCTTAAAGTTTAAACCTTAAAGTTTAAACCTTAAAGTTTAAACCTTAAAGTTTAAACCTTAAAGTTTAAACCTTAAAGTTTAAACCTTAAAGTTTAAACCTTAAAGTTTAAACCTTAAAGTTTAAACCTTAAAGTTTAAACCTTAAAGTTTAAACCTTAAAGTTTAAACCTTAAAGTTTAAACCTTAAAGTTTAAACCTTAAAGTTTAAACCTTAAAGTTTAAACCTTAAAGTTTAAACCTTAAAGTTTAAACCTTAAAGTTTAAACCTTAAAGTTTAAACCTTAAAGTTTAAACCTTAAAGTTTAAACCTTAAAGTTTAAACCTTAAAGTTTAAACCTTAAAGTTTAAACCTTAAAGTTTAAACCTTAAAGTTTAAACCTTAAAGTTTAAACCTTAAAGTTTAAACCTTAAAGTTTAAACCTTAAAGTTTAAACCTTAAAGTTTAAACCTTAAAGTTTAAACCTTAAAGTTTAAACCTTAAAGTTTAAACCTTAAAGTTTAAACCTTAAAGTTTAAACCTTAAAGTTTAAACCTTAAAGTTTAAACCTTAAAGTTTAAACCTTAAAGTTTAAACCTTAAAGTTTAAACCTTAAAGTTTAAACCTTAAAGTTTAAACCTTAAAGTTTAAACCTTAAAGTTTAAACCTTAAAGTTTAAACCTTAAAGTTTAAACCTTAAAGTTTAAACCTTAAAGTTTAAACCTTAAAGTTTTAAACCTTAAAGTTAAACCTTAAAGTTTAAACCTTAAAGTTTAAACCTTAAAGTTTAAACCTTAAAGTTTAAACTTAAAGTTTAAACCTTAAAGTTTAAACCTTAAAGTTTAAACCTTAAAGTTTAAACCTTAAAGTTTATAAAACCTTAAAGTTTAAAACCTTTAAAGTTTAAACCTTAAAGTTTTAAACCTAAAGTTTAAAACCTTAAAGTTTAAACCTTAAAGTTAAACTAAGTTAACCTAAGTTTAAACCTAAAGTTTAAACCTTAAAGTTTAAACCTTAAAGTTTAAACCCTTAAAGTTTAAACCTTAAAGTTTAAACCTAAAGTTTAAACCTTAAAGTTTAAACCTTAAGTTTAAACCTTAAAGTTTAAACCTTTAAAGTTTAAACCTTAAAGTTTAAACCTTAAAGTTTAAACCTTAAAGTTTAAACCTTAAAGTTTAAACCTTAAAGTTTAAACCTTAAAGTTTAAACCTTAAAGTTTAAACCTTAAAGTTTAAACCTTAAAGTTTAAACCTTAAAGTTTAAACCTTAAAGTTTAAACCTTAAAGTTTTAACCTTAAAGTTTAAACCTTAAAGTTTAAACCTTAAAGTTTAAACCTTAAAGTTTAAACCTTAAAGTTTAAACCTTTAAAGTTTAAACCTTAAGTTTAACCCTTAAAGTTTAAACCTTAACAGTTTAAACCTTAAAGTTTAAACCTTAAAGTTTAACCTTAAAGTTTAAACCTTAAAGTTTAAACCTTAAAGTTTCAACCTTAAGTTTAAACCTTAAAGTTAAACCTTAAAGTTTAAACCTTAAAGTTTAAACCTTAAAGTTTAAACCTTAAAGTTTAACCTTAAAGTTTAAACCTTAAAGTTTAAACCTTAAAGTTTAAACCTTAAAGTTTAAACCTTAAAGTTTAAACCTTAAAGTTTAAACCTTAAAGTTTAAACCTTTAAAGTTTAAACCTTAAGTTTAAACCTTAAAGTTTAAACCTAAGTTTAAACCTTAAAGTTTAAACCTTAAGTTTAAACCTAAAGTTTTAAACCTTAACAGTTTAAACCTTAAAGTTTAAACCTTAAAGTTTAAACCTTAAAGTTTACAACCTTAAAGTCTTAAACCTTAAAGTTTAAACCTTAAAGTTTAAACCTTAAAGTTTAAACCTTAAGTTTAAACCTTAAAGTTAAACCTTAAAGTTTAAACCTTAAAGTTTAACCCTTAAAGTTTAAACCTTAAAGTTTAAACCTTAAAGTTTAAACCTTAAAGTTTAAACCTTAAAGTTTAAACCTTAAAGTTTAAACCTTAAAGTTTAAACCTTAAAGTTTAAACCTTAAAGTTTAAACCTTAAAGTTTAAACCTTAAAGTTTAAACCTTAAAGTTTAAACCTTAAAGTTTTAAACCTTAAAGTTTAAACCTTAAAGTTTAAACCTTAAAGTTTAAACCTTAAAGTTTAAACCTTAAAGTTTAAACCTTAAAGTTTAAACCTTAAAGTTTAAACCTTAAAGTTTTTTAACCTTAATTTTTTTTTAACCTTAAAGTTTAAACCTTAAAGTTTAAACCTTAAAGTTTAAACCTTAAGTTTAAACCTTAAAGTTTATAACCTTAAAGTTTAAACCTTAAAGTTTAAACCTTAAGTTTAAACCTTAAAGTTTAAACCTTAAAGTTTAAACCTTAAAGTTTAAACCTTAAAGTTTAAACCTTAAAGTTTAAACCTTAAAGTTTAAACTTAAAGTTTAAACCTTAAAGTTTAAACCTTAAAGTTTAAACCTTAAAGTTTAAACCTTAAGTTTAAACCTTAAAGTTTAAACCTTAAAGTTTAAACCTTAAAGTTTTAAACCTTAAAGTTTAAACCTTAAAGTTTAAACTTAAGTTTAAACCTAAAGTTTAAACCTTAAAGTTTAAACCTTAAAGTTTAAACCTAAGTTAAACCTTAAAGTTTAAACCTTAAAGTTTAAACCTTAAAGTTTAAACCTTAAAGTTTAAACCTTAAAGTTTAAACCTTAAAGTTTAAACCTTAAAGTTTAAACCTTAAAGTTTAAACCTTAAAGTTTAAACCTTAAAGTTTAAACCTTAAAGTTTAAACCTTAAAGTTTAAACCTTAAAGTTTAAACCTTAAAGTTTAAACCTTAAAGTTTAAACCTTAAAGTTTAAACCTTAAAGTTTAAAACTTAAAGTTTAAACCTTAAAGTTTAAACCTTAAAGTTTAAACCTTAAAGTTTAAACCTTAAAGTTTAAACCTTAAAGTTTAAACCTTAAAGTTTAAACCTTAAAGTTTAAACCTTAAAGTTTAAACCTTAAAGTTTAAACCTTAAAGTTTAAACCTTAAAGTTTAAACCTTAAAGTTTAAAACCTTAAAGTTTAAACCTTAAACCTTAAAGTTTAAACCTTAAAGTTTAAACCTTAAAGTTTAAACCTTAAAGTTTAAACCTTAAAGTTTAAACCTTAAAGTTTAAACCTTAAAGTTTAAACCTTAAAGTTTAAACCTTAAAGTTTAAACCTTAAAGTTTAAACCTTAAAGTTTAAACCTTAAAGTTTAAACCTTAAAGTTAGGTTTTGCACAGCAGTACTATTCCTTAAAAAATAGTAAAGTACATTTATATTTTCAGCATTGAAGGGTTTAAATGTGCACACTTGTTTAAAACTACAAGATATTCACTTTAAGAAAAGTTGTATGAACCTATACTCCAATTTTCTCACCACCATGAGCTCACATTTTAGAACTGTAACTTAAGGGGCCATGTACAAATATATGTGGAACGTAACCTCCTATCACCCGGCATCCACATGAGGTCATTTTACTGCCACATGTTAGTTGTAGACTAGAAAACATTACAGGGGACAGCCAAAATGGGTGATTGCAGAAGCCAAAGTTCCCATGGAAGCATCTGATCCAAACAGTATTCTGGTAAAAAAAAAAGAAAAAAAAAAGGTAGTGGCACAGGGTTAGCATGCCACTACTTGCATAATTACCTAACCCTGCAAGAAGACACCTCACAAAGACGTCAAACTGAAATAAGTGACCATCTCACAACCCAGTATTGTCCATATATACAACTCCAAGATGGGTGTAATTGACCTTATGAGTTGCTACCACACAAGTGGCAAAAAATGGAAATTGAGGGTACTAATTAAGGATCTTGCTATAGCCAATAGCTGGCTGTTGTACTGCAAAGACCAATGTGTGACACACAAAGAAGAGCATCATGCTTTTCTGCATGGAAGCTGCCAAAATGGTCTTGGGCCTCACATGGGCTTGTGAGGCTATAGAAGATTGGACTGCATTCAAGACTCCCGAGTCACCTTTCCCACGTGCTATCCGTTAACACTGCAAGGTTAACATGCAGCATGCTCTGCATTGATTGATTCTCTGCTGGTCTGGTTTGTGTAGAGTACTGGGAGTCTGCTTGGTGGGGCACCGACTCACCTTTATCAAGCTAGCCAAAATGAACTGCGCACCAGATTGGTATGGCTCCCCGTGTCATAACGCTAACCAGGAGGATGAGCATTAGCAGTCATACCAAGTCATCATCACCCAGCCATTGTCCCAAGGAAGAAGAACCTGGACCAGCTGCTGCTTTCCAGATCTCTAGACACTTGCTGGGGTTCAAACCATCATCCCTGAAACGAAACCAAAGAGCCATTCTAGTGCCATCATACACCGCAAGACCTCTAGAATGCTCCGTTGTAACTCCATGACCACATTAATAGGTAAGGGTACTTACCCAAAGCAGCCAGCAGGTGGTTTTTCTTTTTCAAGCTCGCAGCAGGCAACAGTTCAACAATAAACACCCTATTCTGACTCATGGTGCTGATTTTCTACAAGTTTCCAAATTCATTCTAAGTCATCTAGTTTGATAGAGGAGTTCATTTTGATGAAAACAGTATATGGTTTGTTAGGGGTTGCAGCAAAAACAGCTGAACTAGAAGCTAAAATATGAAGCCCCACCATGCAATGCATTCTGGGTTTTTTAAAGTCCATTTCTGATGTTCAGAACCGTGATAATACACATTTCTGGCACCTAGCAGGAGCTCAACAATGAAATCAGAAGCTGAGCTGTGATTTCTGTCTTCAAAACAGAGTTTGAAGACAAATAAAACAAAATAAAACTTGGTTAAAATATCAGACTTTTAAAACCAAATTCAAGCCCCTTCAGAGAAGCATTAAGATAAAACTCCATCATCCAACAGTTATCACTGAGATGACTTTTTAAAGCTGAGCTGAGTTCATTCCAATAACATGAGTTTATTGGAATGAACTCATGTTTATTCCAATAAACATGAATGAACATGAGTTCATCTGTTCCTTTTTACTCCTTAAAAAGTAAAAGGAGAGAAAATCTGTTTAAACATATTTACTTTTAAGGCCAATTCCTGGTGAGCCGAGCAGCATTGAGGCAAAACTCCTTCATTCAACAGAAACTCAGACGAGGTTTTAAAGCTCAGCTGATTTATTTAAAAGATTGAGCTAAAAAAGCAAATCAAAATGTAGTGAAACCTGGTTGAGGTAAGAGGCCACTGAAGTTAGGGTTAAGTCCCAGCGCGATAAGACGTTCCTAGCCAGACTTTGACTAGGTCGAAAAATGAACGGGAGTCTATGGCAGCTACATGAAAGGAATGGGCTAGGACCACCAAACATGGCGGGGACCTGCAGAGGGTTGGAGGGAGAATACGAATCAAGTTTGGTCAAATGAGCACTTCTTTTTGTACTTCACCAATTTTCCATTCTGTGCTCCACCCAGGTCCGTTTAACAGTTTCAGGACCTGACCAGCACCCCTCAGCATCATTTGCTTGAGAAATAATGAGATTTGGAACCTATTGGAACTTCTTCATCGTGCTTGAACAACCAGAGACTGTCAGGATCTGCGGCTTCAGCAGTTCCTCTGGTTTCCTTCTAGGTGGCGTTCGAGAGCTCGCCCGCGTATTCACACACCCTCTCCACAGGTGTGTTTCGGCACACCTGTGGATCATCAGCGGGAGCATATTAGGAGCGGGTTCCCGGCACTTCGTCGCCAGAGTGTTGTCGCCTTTGTGGTACATCTGGTCCTGAGATCTCTAGAAAGATATCCAGTCTGTTTCGCACGCTTACCTGTCCTGTACCTTTCTGTGATTCCTAGGCTCCCTGTTGTCTGGACACTCCATGCGAAGTACGGGATTTGCAGTTCCATCCGCTGAGCTCCCTGACGAGTTACGCCCACCTACCAGCTGTTCGATCACACCGGTCCGCTCCTGATCAGACGCTCCTGCATTACACACCAATTGTCTTTTGTAAATAAATCTTTAATCTGATCTCCTGAGAGAGTCTTTGCATGTGGGTTCGGAGAGTTCAAAACAACATGACAGAGACCAGATGAAGAACCAGACAGGTCCAACTGATGACTTTAGGAGCAACTGTCGTGGCCATTTATGCTAAGGTTTTGTAGTTTATCATTTCTACCAATTTTGTTTTGTTCTTTGGGTAGTTGGAATATATTTAAGTTAATTTAGAATCAAAATTTGTCATTAATTTTTATATTTGGAATTGTTTAATTTACGTTGTTAATTGTTAGACCCTCCCACCAATTTAAGTAATTAATTAAGAACACACCGGGTGCTGGGTGGATTGTTTGGTGGATGTCTGGTGTGGACGGGAGGTTTGGTAGAATGATTTTTTTTTTTTGAACACTTGTTTACACCTTCAAACATTAAATTGAGATTATTTTTCATTTCAACTAAGTTACAAGACCTTTATTTCTACTTTTGCAATAAATGAATCGAGTCAAAGTGCGTACAAATCCCAAACCGCCTGTTACCACCCACAGCCTTTATTGGAGTTTTTATTTTTTGCTTTTTTGGAACGAAAGGCTGCGACAAGCAACTTTATTTCAGATGTATGGTGCATCAGAACCAACTCCTCCTGGTACCAGGTAACAACTGAGCCGGGCCGGGTGGGATCACAGCTTTCATGGTTGCACAGAAAGAAGGAAAGAAAAGGAATATTTAATAGCTGAAGCAAAAAGAGCAACAGCTCTTTAAACCTTAAAGTTTAAACTAAGGGTACCTAGGTTGAGGGAGAGACTCTCCTCTCAGGCAAAAAGTGTGAGAAGAAGACGCAGAATGTACAAGACAAGTTTATTTATTATATGTGTACACAATCAGCTGCATAAAAAATACACAAAGATTTTTTAAAAACTTTATTTGGTCGTTAAACACCCAGCAACCCACATTACATTAGAAGAATTATGAAAATCAAACATGAACCAATCAGCACATTATCCCAGTGATTCTCTGAGGTTTGAATAAATCAGTAAAATCACAGTAAAGAGCCCGAAGTTCTCTAG
Source organism: Xiphophorus hellerii (assembly GCF_003331165.1). Classification (NCBI taxonomy): domain Eukaryota; kingdom Metazoa; phylum Chordata; class Actinopteri; order Cyprinodontiformes; family Poeciliidae; genus Xiphophorus; species Xiphophorus hellerii. The sequence goes on from NC_045691.1 coordinate 9,244,485, forward strand.
AAAACTCAAAACATGAAATATGGAGTTAAAAAAGTAAAAACCAAAACAAACTGAGAGAAATTAAAGCTGAGAATCAATGATGACGTAAAACTTCAAGATTTAGCTTTTACAATGAACATAAAATATATAAAATCTTTATTTTCCAGGTTCCACATGTTTCTGAAAACTGCTCTAAGATCAGAGTTTCTGTAGGACATCCAGTTCTAAACTGGTTAAACTGGTTTCTCTGATGGAAGCTGAAGTTTCGCTGCAGTTTCCAGTGAAGCATCTTTTTATCTGTGGAGCTTTGAGGAACATTTTCATGTCAGCAGAAGGACGAAGCAGCAGAGAAAAGAGGTTTGAAGTGTCTTTCATGGCTTCAAAGCTGAACTGAAAATGATTCCCATGTTTCCATTCTCAGACCATTTCTGGTTCCAGGATGAAAATGAATCAGAGAGAAAAAAGATCAACTTTCCAGTTGAATCCAGTTCAGATCAAAACTCCACGAAGCCTCTAAATGGAGCCCAGTTTGAATTGGATCTTTATTGATCCAAAGAGACAAACAATAAATGACAGACACGAGAAAATAAACGGGAGGAAAACCTTGGAGGTCAGAGGTCATCATCATGATCCAGTCAGAGTCTCTTTAGACTCAAACTGCTGCAGCTTCAACCTCTGAGGATCAGCAGGACACTGAGACCATTCTCTACTTCACAGAGATCAGAACCTGCAGAGAGAAGAAGGAAGGAGAGAGCAGATCAGTGAGTGTTTCCAGCCTCTCTCCAGCAGCAGTCAGTGACGCAGCACATCCAGTAGATGGTTTCCAGGCTGCAGTCAGACTGATCTCAGAGCTGTGACCAGGATGAACCCGATCAGTTGTTTCCTGTTGAGCTGAGAGAGCAAACAGATCTGAGATCAGATCTGCTGCTGCCACAGTTTGATGGATGAGGACCACTGTCTCTAGACATGTTGGACGGCTGGAGTCCAGCTGGACTTCCTGGAGACATGGACACAGCAACAACACTCATCTTCACACCAACACAAACGCAGGAACACAGCAAGCTGCTGCTCCTCTGATTGGCTGATTGCTGTCTCTGTGTCCAATCAGGAAGCCTGAACCATTCTCCTCCCACTGAGAAGCTGCAGCTTTAAGAGAGTTTGTAGAAATCTGCTGTCAGAGTTTGTTGGTTCTGATCAGGAGGAAACCAGAACCACAGCTCCATGAAGCCAGCAGCTTGGTTCTGAAGGAGAACCGGGCCACACACACACGCACACACACACATACACCTGTGTGTGGGCGTGTGTGTGTGTGTACATATATACACATACATACTTTTAAGTACAATTCAACAACCTGGATGTCCATGTGACAATATTTTATTAACATTTATTTAAAAAAAAACAAAACAACTACTGTATTGTTTTTACCTCTAAAATATATATTTCTCAAATATCAATTGTTACAGCTAATCGTGGATCCAGTTTAAGTAAATTTAAAGCAAGTACACTCTGCGGTCGGAGTCCCGTTCGGAAGTGCGGTCGGAAATGCCCCGAACGGGACTCCGACCGCAGAGTGTACTTGCTTTAAATTTACTTAAATGGATCCACGATTAGCTGTAACAATTGATATTTGAGAAATATATATTTTAGAGGTAAAAACAATACAGTAGGGTTTTTTTTATTTGAAATAAAGGTCGGAGCCGTGGTCTGAGATGCGGGGAGCCGCGTTCGGAAATTCGGATCAACTGACAAAACAGTTGGATTTTTATTTTGCAGATTTTGGTTCAGCTGCTAAATAAAAGCTGGAGAGTTTATATTTTGGAAACCAGTGTAGAGTCTGAAAACATGTTATATATTTAAAACTCAATAATACATCCAGGCTGAAGCCTTTGTGCTATGAGTGACCTACACATTCAACAGACTCAGGCTGCCATATACAGATAAACACCACAGCTGGGAGGCCCAACATATACAAACAGTGGTGCCAAAGCACGTTGACACGTGGCAAGAGGAAGATGAAATCGAACCTACGCCCTTCCTATTACAAGACAACAACGCTACTCTCAGAATCTTGACTTTTGGATCCCACAGAGGAATGTTATTGACAACCTCAAAATATACTTCAGTTTTTCTGATTCAGCTCAATTCTTCCTCTAAAACCAGGTTCTGAGTCTCTGATGTCAGCAATTATAAATCACTGCAATTAGTAAACATGATTTGATTTTAAAATAATTGGACATAATTTATTCTCCTTGTTAATTTATCATTTCTCTTTCATACATTTTATTCATTGTTAGCTTTCAGTGCCTGCGATGGACTGGTGACCTGTCCAGGGTGAACCCCGCCTCTCGTCTGATGACAGCTGGAGCTGGGCCCCACCGGCCCCCCTCACCACCCTGCAGGGATCAATGTGTTCAGATCATGGATGGAAAGATTTTATGGTAGATTGTCTCCCTTAAGACCTCACTGAAAACAGCTTCATAGTTGATGCCTCAACATCAACTGATTCTATGATATTGCTGACTATTTTTTCTACTTCTAACATAAACAGGTAAAGAAGTAACCTAGAAATGTTTCCCCACCCCAGGCATCCGGTCCCAATCATCATCGGTTCCGATGATGTCACATGCATAGCGAGTCCGCTACGTCTTAAAATTGTAAGTCAGACTTTTTTCTTTGCCATTTGTCTGTACTCTTTAAAATACAAGTGTTCTTTTTTTGTAGGTTTCTGTAAAGTGCAGTGAATGGGAATGTTCTGCCGTTGATCCTCACTGTTCTTAGGAAGGAGAAATGTCAGTATGTTTGCAATAATACTGGAATACTGTGATATTAAATTAAAACAATACTCTGTCCTTGGTTAAATATTTTTCACATTTCCTCTAAAGTGTACCTTGTCAAGAAAACTGGCATAAGGGTATGAGATCTTTCCAGGCACACGCAGAAAAAGATGTATAATGGCTTGGAAGAAATAAAGTAATCCTGTAGTTTGATTAAAAGTTAATTAAGTTGAATAAGTCGGAATAATATGAGTATAAGTAATCACTCAATAACTTTCTGCAAAGAATCTCTGATTAATGATCTGTAATGATTTAACTATGTAATGATTATGTTAATGATTAACAATAAGACAAAAGATGTGATTTATTGTCAATGAATATGAAGTTGTAATCATTTGAAATCAATTCAAATAGGATGAATGTGTTTAATGAGTTATAATAAATAATAGTGAGTTATAGGAAAAGAGAGGAATGCAGTACAGCCCTGAAACAGGAAATGTCGCAAGCAGTTCTGAACAGATGGCCAAAGCGGCAGGATGGGTGGTGCGGTGAGTTTGGCTGAGGCAACGGAAAAAGAGGAAGTACGGGAACTTCCACTATGGTCAGCAAAAACAGGTTGGGAAATGTAGGGACTTTTTCATGAGAGACAGCAGATGTGAAGCAAGTCACGTAGACCAAACCTCCCCATACACACATATGGTGAGGAGAGGCATAAAAAGGGGCTGAAAAGAGGAACCAGCTGTTCCCAGTCCGGCGGCGCAGAAGGAGAGACAACTCACAGAGGAGCAGATTGAGCTACGGACCGCACTTCAGAACCACGGGGAAGCTCGGACTTCACACCGCTAAGAAAGGACTGGGTCCCATCGCCCCATCTCTGGTTCTTTATTTGACCGTTGGTCTCGTCTCAACCCAGCACTTTCAAACTCTGCAACAAGACTTGGAGGAAGGACAAAGACCCCTAAGGGATGAAGAACTGGGTCTTGCAAAAGGATTCGGACCCGTTCTGCTTTGTTTCCTTTCTAAGGAGGATTTTTCCACACAAGGCAAAGACCTCAACCAAGGACGCTAGAAATTCCTGTTGCCAAAAGATCCACCATCTTCTGGGTATGAGTTGAATCTGCTCATCGAAATTCCATTTCAGAACGTGCGACTTAAAAGTTAGGGAAAGGAGACAGGGTAGTATGATTGTACATGTAAATTTTATTACACTGTTTTTGAATTATATACGATTGATTATTGATTTGTATGTCGCATACCCCTGCTTAAGCTTGCTTAATAAATTTATACTATAAAATTCTAATGAGGTTGGTGGACATTGGAATTAATAGAGTCATTTAATCTTTGTCCAGTTCTTTTAATTAAGGTAAAACTAATGTACATGATTCCAGTAAATAGGAGGCTTCATAATTTCCTTTGGTGAGATTAAATAATGACCCTGGGACTTACATCTAAGTCACTAAACATAATCTAGCCGGTTCCAAGTGCAAGTTATGATTTAGAAAGTGGGCTACCGTTAACAGAAGTGGTTATTGGAATTATGCAGCTGCGAGGGCTACTCAGCTGATTGTTTCTTAACTGTAAAGGGTCATAACTTCTGGATTGGAGGTAGTTAGAGCTAGACGAATCACTTTCGCCACCAGTTTAAATAGATTATCTCTTATAGAGTACTCTTAGGGTAATACCCAGGACTCAGAGATTTTCCGGACCTGTTAGACGGAGAACTGGTCAGTAGGCAGCCCTGGGGAGTAGTGAGGAGTGGGCGGGGCTGACTATTGCAGGATAACCTTCAACCTATTGTTTCATTGTACTAATTTTCATAAGCATGTTGTCTGCAAATTTTGAATGCATTGACAATTTGTACAATTCTGTACAAGTACATATTGGCAATGTACTCTTGAAAAATGTAAATGTATTTAAAATAAAATGTGATTTGTTATGCATGCCTGCATCCAACTCTATGACCATTCGTGACGCCAACATTCACCATCCGACCCGATGGAACTGGAGAGGTTCTGAAGGAGGAGTGGCAGAGGATCCCCAAATCCAGCTGTGAAAAACCAGTTGCATCATTTCCAAGAAGACTCATGGCTGTACAAGCTAAAAAGGGGTTTCTACTGAGCAAAAGGTCTGAATACTTATGACCATGTGATGTTTCAGTTTTTCTTTTTTTTTTTTATAAATTTACAAAGCTTTCTACAATTCTGTATGTTTTCTGTCAAGAGGGGATGCTGAGTATACATTAATGAGAAATAATATGAACTTTTCTGAGATTAGCAAATGGCTGCAATGAAACAGAGTGAGAAATTTAAAGGGGTATGAATACGTTTCATTCATTAATTCACCAGGGACTTTGATTTTGCTCATTAAAACAAAATCAGAGTAAAGGAAAAACATGGATATTTGAAATGTCCGTGATTGTATTCAGTGACTCAAATATAAAATACATAAAACAGCTTTCCTAGCAAGTTGGCAAACAGCTGTGGAAATTATTGCTGTGATTCAACCAACAATTTTCTGATTTTCTAATGAGCAAACATTTAAAACCAGAAAGACTCGGAAATGGAGCGATGGTCAGAAAGAGGTCAAGTTTTCCATATTAAAGAAAGTCCATAAAGTAACGCATTTGATCCACAATGTCTGATTCAATCTGGATTTTCTACTGATAAAAGCCCAGAGAAATCCTCTCTGATCAATAAATTATTGACTTCATATTGAAATATTTTCCATCCACCAATCAGGAACCCAGATATCTCAGCCGGGCCACAAACACTCAGAACCTACTGGTACCAGTTTGACTCCACTATGAAACTGGGAGCAAACTCAGCTTGTTGTCTGGGTTACAGATGAAAACTCAGAGAAAATCAGAGTTCCTGATTGAAACCAGGTGCTGCAGCTCTGCATCATAACCAGAACCAGAACCAGAACCAGGCCCAGTTCTGGTTCTGTCCAGCAGCTCAAAGAGAGAAAACCCAGTCAGGACTGGAAACCAGAAGAATGTGGAGTTAAAACTCACCTGATCAGATCTTTGCTTCTCCTTCTGTTCACACAAACCGAGTCGGAACGAACTGGACCCGATTCTCCAGAACTTGAACCGGACCCACCTGTGGCTCCGCCCCCTCTCACAGCAGAGGTGTGTTGCTAATGAGAAGAATCCTGTCTGATCATCACTACCAGGAAATAAATGGAAAATAACAACCAGTTCACATTTCAGTTTATAGCTTATTTATGTTTAAACATTTCAAGATTTTTTTTCCATTACTATTTCATTAAATTAATAAAGATTTTCAAGTTGATCAGATTCAGTTTTATCTATAAAGACTTTTATAAAATAGCCAAAGCTGCACCAAGTTTCTGCTCAGCAACACAATAAACCACTAATAACAGTTTCTGCTTGTTCTAATCCTCAGCGCTCACGTAGCAGAGCTCACTTCCTCTGACTCCCCAGAGGATCCATCACTCTGCGTCTCTGAGGTCTGAGTCCGGGTCCAGAAAATTATCTTTACACCCGTCTGGCCCCCCGGCACTGCAGAACAGGACATTACCTGTCCAGATCGCTACAAAAACCTTTTACAAAAAAACAGAAATATAAAATACAGCGGACCTAATTCAAACCTCAGACTGAAGAACTTTTGGCCTCCAACTCGCTTAAACTTAAACATTTAAACTCTTTTAAACACCAGATCTCTCTGTGCTAAAGCTCTATTAATTAATGATTTCATCACTGAGCATAATATCAATGTTATGTTTCTGACAGAAACATGGTTGAATGACAATAACGAACCGATCGTACCTCCTAACTACAATTTCTTAAGTGAGAATAGAAAACATAAAAAAGGAGGAGGTGTGGCCTCAATATTTAAGAATATACCATACCATACCAACTTTATTTATGAAGCACTTTATACACCGACAGGACCAAAGTGCTATACACAATCATAAAATACAATGCGATTATAAAATAGAAAAGATTGAAACATAAAATACATATAAAACAAAGTGAAACCTCTCAGATTGTGCCAAAAGCCAAAGAAAAAAGATCCTAAAACCAGGAAGACAGAGCACATAACACCAGTTTTATAGTCCCTCCACTGGCTCCCTGTAGCTCAAAGAATAGACTTTAAAATACCGTTGTTAGTTTACAAATCACTGAACGGCTCAATACATTAAAGATCCGCTGTTGTCGTATCAACCTTCCAGACCTCTCAGGTCTTCCGGTTCTGGTCTGCTCTGCATCCCCAGAACCAGAACCAAACGAGGAGAAGCAGCTTTCAGCATCTATTCACCACAAATTTGGAACAAACTTCCAGAAAACTGTAAAACAGCTGAAACACTGACTTCCTTTAAATCTCCACTAAAAACCCACTTGTTTAGGATTGTAACGAGTAACTCAATTAAGACCTGAACATAACGTTTATTCATCCAGATCCCCTCAAATCATTTACAAATTACAACTTGCACATTTACATTCTACTCTCTGTACTCCAACACAATCAACAGCTTTTAAATACAGAAAATGATGACAAAAAAAATACATTTTCTGTCACTGCTATCCGTTCTAGTCTCAATAGAAATGAACAGCTGCACATTATTTCGCTGGCAAACATGTCAAAAACTATTCTTCACGCACCAACATCCCATAATATATCCCTCAGGCGGGTTTGGACGCAGCGGTCAGCTTCTTCCGGCGCAACATCCACTCCGAGGGCCTTCAGGACGTCCACCACCGCTGTGGCCCCGCAGGCCGACGCTCCGATCTGCTGGGTCTGCCTCTCCAGAGCCTCCTGGATGGACCACAGCATGGCGGCAGCCGCCTCTTCCTCCTCCTGGTCCTCCGGCTCTGCCTCCATCCGAGCGCTCCACCTGCGGAGAAACGACCGACTTGCTCTAATTTTAAATAAAATTAAGCGGCACTGTTAGTTATAAAGCGAAAACAGCGACACCTACTGTCGTTTCTGTAAAATATTTCAATCCGTTCGGCTTTTGCTCCGTTTCACTTGATATTTTTCTCCACTTTTCGCCAGAATGACAACCACCAGCTGACTACAACAACAATGCTCAGTGAGCATGCGCACTGTACAAGGTAACGTGCTCGCTACTTCTATTCCAAGAGAGAAGAGAAACAGCGCGGCCGCTAGCGCACCCTAGTGGTGTGAGGTCACAACTGCATCCTTACAGAAACATTTTCTACATCCAGGAATACTGATTTTATATTTCATTCATTAATTTAATCCGAGTTATATTTGATCTAAGGGCAGCGTTATAGTTTTGTTCAATAACCCACACAGTAAAAGTGTAAACTTTGTCAATTTTTTTGGTAAATAATGAGATTTTTATGCACACTTACGCTAAAACATTACATAAAAGTCAATTAAAAGTGTAAACCCTGTATAAAAAGTGTCATTTCATGACAACATTTATAAAGAATCCTATGTCCTTTTTACGTGCACCCCTTCAAATAAAGTCTTACCAAATTTACTTCCTTGCAACCACATTGTTTTAAATAATATCACACCCTGCTTAGTTGTTTATGCTGTGGATTAATTTCACATTGTAAATAAAACATCAGCAAAACACTCACCTGATCCAGACGCTGCTCCTCTTCTTCTTCTTTTTTGGCGGTTGGCAAGCAACTTATTGATGTGCATTACCGCCATGAACTGGAATGGAGTGTGGATCGGGATGCTACATATATATTACTCCCAAGCCCCCCCAAAAAAGAAAAAGAAAAGAAACCTTATATCCTATCAATTTCGCTTTCTTAAGATAATTGATTAAATAACAAAAATATACAGACTCTGCTCTGCTGCTGCACGGAGTCTGAACCGGTTCTGATCCAAACCTGACTAGAGCTGACACACCTGAGGCTCCGCCCCCTGACCCAGCTGACAATAAACACCTTTATTTTCATGTTTTCCTTTGTATGAGTTGAGCTGTAAAACTTTAGGTCACATTTGAACTTTTTCAGGTTTTTCTCAGTTTTCTGCTCATTTCCAACCAACATTTTATTGCAGGAAATCATTTCAGGAAGGAACCAGAAGATTCAGGAGTCTGGGAGATGTGACTGTAACCGACCTGGACACTGAGGCCCCAGAGCGCCCCCTGCAGGATCTGCTGCACCATTAACCAGACAGAAATGGCAGTTTTATACAAGTTATTATTCTAATTCAATAGCTGATTTAATTAAACAAGTTTTGATTGAAAAGATTCTCATCTGTTTTATTAAAAAAAACATCTTCAGTCTGAATACTGCAAAAAATAAACTGCTGGCTAAATTAGTAGCTTAAAGCTGAAATCAACTTGAGATGTTTCTGCTTTTACTAATTTAAGCTGTGAAACTAAATGTGAAAACTTATAATACAGCAAAAATGGCATGGAGGATTAACATGAAGGTTTAGTTATTATATGTGTACACAGTCAGCTGCATAAAAAATACACAAAGATTCTTTAAAAACTTTATTTGGTCGTTAAACATCCAGCAACCCACATTGCATTAGAAGAATTATGAAAATCAAACATGAACCAATCAGCACATTATCCCAAAACAAAAAGAACTGCTCTTCGGGGCCCCTGGTGGACGCGGTAGGTACCGCACGCTTCGCAAGTTTAAACCTTAAAGTTTGAACTCGGCATGGGAAGGGACGAGATTCTCACGGTACAACCTTGAATATCACATTTTTACAAAAACGAATCTTTAAGAATATCTCGGCAGGTAAGCGTTTCTCGGCAAAACACATGCCCAAGGCATAAAAAACTAAGCCTAAAGGCCAATAACAGGCACCTTGGTGGAGCTGATTTTTATTCATTTTTTGTAACAATTCCTGTCATATCAAAAACACACAATTTCACTATGAAGTGATTTGTGCTCACAATATATACAGTATTTGATAATGTATGTAGAAATTATTTTATCGATAAGAAAAAAAAAAAAAATGCTCTTCGGCGCCCCTGGTGGCCACGGTAGGTACTGCATGTGAAAGTTTAAACTAAGTTTAAACCTTAAAGTTTAAACCTTAAAGTTTAAACCTTAAAGTTTAAACCTTAAAGTTTAAACCTTAAAGTTTAAACCTTAAAGTTTAAACCTTAAAGTTTAAACCTTAAAGTTTAAACCTTAAAGTTTAAACCTTAAAGTTTAAACCTTAAAGTTTAAACCTTAAAGTTTAAACCTTAAAGTTTAAACCTTAAAGTTTAAACCTTAAAGTTTAAACCTTAAAGTTTAAACCTTAAAGTTTAAACCTTAAAGTTTAAACCTTAAAGTTTAAACCTTAAAGTTTAACCTTAAAGTTTAAACCTTAAAGTTTAAACCTTAAAGTTTAAACCTTAAAGTTTAAACCTTAAAGTTTAAACCTTAAAGTTTAAACCTTAAAGTTTAAACCTTAAGTTTAAACCTTAAAGTTTAAACCTTAAAGTTTAAACCTTAAAGTTTAAACCTTAAAGTTTAAACCTTAAAGTTTAAACCTTAAAGTTTAAACCTTAAAGTTTAAACCTTAAAGTTTAAACCTTAAAGTTTAAACCTTAAAGTTTAAACCTTAAAGTTTAAACCTTAAAGTTTAAACCTTAAAGTTTAAACCTTAAAGTTTAAACCTTAAAGTTTAAACCTTAAAGTTTAAACCTTAAAGTTTAAACCTTAAAGTTTAAACCTTAAAGTTTAAACCTTAAAGTTTAAACCTTAAAGTTTAAACCTTAAAGTTTAAACCTTAAAGTTTAAACCTTAAAGTTTAAACCTTAAAGTTTAAACCTTAAAGTTTAAACCTTAAAGTTTAAACCTTAAAGTTTAAACCTTAAAGTTTAAACCTTAAAGTTTAAACCTTAAAGTTTAAACCTTAAAGTTTAAACCTTAAAGTTTAAACCTTAAAGTTTAAACCTTAAAGTTTAAACCTTAAAGTTTAAACCTTAAAGTTTAAACCTTAAAGTTTAAACCTTAAAGTTTAAACCTTAAAGTTTAAACCTTAAAGTTTAAACCTTAAAGTTTAAACCTTAAAGTTTAAACCTTAAAGTTTAAACCTTAAAGTTTAAACCTTAAAGTTTAAACCTTAAAGTTTAAACCTTAAAGTTTAAACCTTAAAGTTTAAACCTTAAAGTTTAAACCTTAAAGTTTAAACCTTAAAGTTTAAACCTTAAAGTTTAAACCTTAAAGTTTAAACCTTAAAGTTTAAACCTTAAAGTTTAAACCTTAAAGTTTAAACCTTAAAGTTTAAACCTTAAAGTTTAAACCTTAAAGTTTAAACCTTAAAGTTTAAACCTTAAAGTTTAAACCTTAAAGTTTAAACCTTAAAGTTTAAACCTTAAAGTTTAAACCTTAAAGTTTAAACCTTAAAGTTTAAACCTTAAAGTTTAAACCTTAAAGTTTAAACCTTAAGTTTAAACCTTAAAGTTTAAACCTTAAAGTTTAAACCTTAAAGTTTAAACCTTAAAGTTTAAACCTTAAAGTTTAAACCTTAAAGTTTAAACCTTAAAGTTTAAACCTTAAAGTTTAAACCTTAAAGTTTAAACCTTAAAGTTTAAACCTTAAAGTTTAAACCTTAAAGTTTAAACCTTAAAGTTTAAACCTTAAAGTTTAAACCTTAAAGTTTAAACCTTAAAGTTTAAACCTTAAAGTTTAAACCTTAAAGTTTAAACCTTAAAGTTTAAACCTTAAAGTTTAAACCTTAAAGTTTAAACCTTAAAGTTTAAACCTTAAAGTTTAAACCTTAAAGTTTAAACCTTAAAGTTTAAACCTTAAAGTTTAAACCTTAAAGTTTAAACCTTAAAGTTTAAACCTTAAAGTTTAAACCTTAAAGTTTAAACCTTAAAGTTTAAACCTTAAAGTTTAAACCTTAAAGTTTAAACCTTAAAGTTTAAACCTTAAAGTTTAAACCTTAAAGTTTAAACCTTAAAGTTTAAACCTTAAAGTTTAAACCTTAAAGTTTAAACCTTAAAGTTTAAACCTTAAAGTTTAAACCTTAAAGTTTAAACCTTAAAGTTTAAACCTTAAAGTTTAAACCTTAAAGTTTAAACCTTAAAGTTTAAACCTTAAAGTTTAAACCTTAAAGTTTAAACCTTAAAGTTTAAACCTTAAAGTTTAAACCTTAAAGTTTAAACCTTAAAGTTTAAACCTTAAAGTTTAAACCTTAAAGTTTAAACCTTAAAGTTTAAACCTTAAAGTTTAAACCTTAAAGTTTAAACCTTAAAGTTTAAACCTTAAAGTTTAAACCTTAAAGTTTAAACCTTAAAGTTTAAACCTTAAAGTTTAAACCTTAAAGTTTAAACCTTAAAGTTTAAACCTTAAAGTTTAAACCTTAAAGTTTAAACCTTAAAGTTTAAACCTTAAAGTTTAAACCTTAAAGTTTAAACCTTAAAGTTTAAACCTTAAAGTTTAACTAAGTTTAAACCTTAAAGTTTAAACCTTAAAGTTTAAACCTTAAAGTTTAAACCTTAAAGTTTAAACCTTAAAGTTTAAACCTTAAAGTTTAAACCTTAAAGTTTAAACCTTAAAGTTTAAACCTTAAAGTTTAAACCTTAAAGTTTAAACCTTAAAGTTTAAACCTTAAAGTTTAAACCTTAAAGTTTAAACCTTAAAGTTTAAACCTTAAAGTTTAAACCTTAAAGTTTAAACCTTAAAGTTTAAACCTTAAAGTTTAAACCTTAAAGTTTAAACCTTAAAGTTTAAACCTTAAAGTTTAAACCTTAAAGTTTAAACCTTAAAGTTTAAACCTTAAAGTTTAAACCTTAAAGTTTAAACCTTAAAGTTTAAACCTTAAAGTTTAAACCTTAAAGTTTAAACCTTAAAGTTTAAACCTTAAAGTTTAAACCTTAAAGTTTAAACCTTAAAGTTTAAACCTTAAAGTTTAAACCTTAAAGTTTAAACCTTAAAGTTTAAACCTTAAAGTTTAAACCTTAAAGTTTAAACCTTAAAGTTTAAACCTTAAAGTTTAAACCTTAAAGTTTAAACCTTAAAGTTTAAACCTTAAAGTTTAAACCTTAAAGTTTAAACCTTAAAGTTTAAACCTTAAAGTTTAAACCTTAAAGTTTAAACCTTAAAGTTTAAACCTTAAAGTTTAAACCTTAAAGTTTAAACCTTAAAGTTTAAACCTTAAAGTTTAAACCTTAAAGTTTAAACCTTAAAGTTTAAACCTTAAAGTTTAAACCTTAAAGTTTAAACCTTAAAGTTTAAACCTTAAAGTTTAAACCTTAAAGTTTAAACCTTAAAGTTTAAACCTTAAAGTTTAAACCTTAAAGTTTAAACCTTAAAGTTTAAACCTTAAAGTTTAAACCTTAAAGTTTAAACCTTAAAGTTTAAACCTTAAAGTTTAAACCTTAAAGTTTAAACCTTAAAGTTTAAACCTTAAAGTTTAAACCTTAAAGTTTAAACCTTAAAGTTTAAACCTTAAAGTTTAAACCTTAAAGTTTAAACCTTAAAGTTTAAACCTTAAAGTTTAAACCTTAAAGTTTAAACCTTAAAGTTTAAACCTTAAAGTTTAAACCTTAAAGTTTAAACCTTAAAGTTTAAACCTTAAAGTTTAAACCTTAAAGTTTAAACCTTAAAGTTTAAACCTTAAAGTTTAAACCTTAAAGTTTAAACCTTAAAGTTTAAACCTTAAAGTTTAAACCTTAAAGTTTAAACCTTAAAGTTTAAACCTTAAAGTTTAAACCTTAAAGTTTAAACCTTAAAGTTTAAACCTTAAAGTTTAAACCTTAAAGTTTAAACCTTAAAGTTTAAACCTTAAAGTTTAAACCTTAAAGTTTAAACCTTAAAGTTTAAACCTTAAAGTTTAAACCTTAAAGTTTAAACCTTAAAGTTTAAACCTTAAAGTTTAAACCTTAAAGTTTAAACCTTAAAGTTTAAACCTTAAAGTTTAAACCTTAAAGTTTAAACCTTAAGTTTAAACCTTAAGTTTTAACCTTTAAAGTTTAAACCTTAAAGTTTAAACCTTAAATGTTTAAACCTTAAGTTTAACCTTAAAGTTTAAACCTTAAGTATAAACCTTTAAAGTTTAAACCTTAAAGTTTATTTAAGTTTAAACCTTAAAGTTTAAACCTTAAAGTTTAAACCTTAAAGTTAGGTTTTGCACAGCAGTACTATTCCTTAAAAATAGTAAGTACATTATGTTTTCAGCATTGAAGGGTTTAAATGTGCACACTTGTTATAAACTACAAGATATTCACTTTAAGAAAAGTTGTTATGAAACCTATACTCCCATTTTCTCACCACCATGAGCTCACATTTTAGAACTGTAACTTAAGGGGCCATGTACAAATATATGTGGAACGTAACCTCCTATCACCCTGGCATCCACATGAGGTCATTTTACTGCCACGTTAGTTGTAGACTAGAAAACATTACAGGGGACAGCCAAAATGGGTGATTGCAGAACCCAAAGTTCCCATGGAAGCACCTGATCCAAACAGTATTCTGGTATAAAAAAAAAGAAAAAAAAGGTAGTGGCACAGGGTTAGCATGCCACTACTTGCATAATTACCTAACCCTGCAAGAAGACACCTCACAAAGACGTCAAACTGAAATAAGTGACCATCTCACAACCCAGTATTGTCCATATATACAACTCCAAGATGGGTGTAATTGACCTTATCAGTTGCTACCACACAAGTGGCAAAAAATGGAAATTGAGGGTACTAATTAAGGATCTTGCTATAGCCAATAGCTGGCTGTTGTACTGCAAAGACCAATGTGTGACACACAAAGAAGAGCATCATGCTTTTCTGCATGGAAGCTGCCAAAATGGTCTTGGGCCTCACATGGGCTTGTGAGGCTATAGAAGATTGGACTGCATTCAAGACTCCCGAGTCACCTTTCCCACGTGCTATCCGTTAACACTGCAAGGTTAACATGCAGCATGCTCTGCATTGATTGATTCTCTGCTGGTCTGGTTTGTGTAGAGTACTGGGAGTCTGCTTGGTGGGGCACCGACTCACCTTTATCAAGCTAGCCAAAATGAACTGCGCACCAGATTGGTATGGCTCCCCGTGTCATAACGCTAACCAGGAGGATGAGCATTAGCAGTCATACCAAGTCATCATCACCCAGCCATTGTCCCAAGGAAGAAGAACCTGGACCAGCTGCTGCTTTCCAGATCTCTAGACACTTGCTGGGGTTCAAACCATCATCCCTGAAACGAAACCAAAGAGCCATTCTAGTGCCATCATACACCGCAAGACCTCTAGAATGCTCCGTTGTAACTCCATGACCACATTAATAGGTAAGGGTACTTACCCAAAGCAGCCAGCAGGTGGTTTTTCTTTTTCAAGCTCGCAGCAGGCAACAGTTCAACAATAAACACCCTATTCTGACTCATGGTGCTGATTTTCTACACGTTTCCAAATTCATTCTAAGTCATCTAGTTTGATAGAGGAGTTCATTTTGATGAAAACAGTATATGGTTTGTTAGGGGTTGCAGCAAAAACAGCTGAACTAGAAGCTAAAATATGAAGCCCCACCATGCAATGCATTCTGGGTTTTTTAAAGTCCATTTCTGATGTTCAGAACCGTGATAATACACATTTCTGGCACCTAGCAGGAGCTCAACAATGAAATCAGAAGCTGAGCTGTGATTTCTGTCTTCAAAACAGAGTTTGAAGACAAATAAAACAAAATAAAACTTGGTTAAAATATCAGACTTTTAAAACCAAATTCAAGCCCCTTCAGAGAAGCCTTAAGATAAAACTCCATCATCCAACAGTTATCACTGAGATGACTTTTTAAAGCTGAGCTGAGTTCATTCCAATAACATGAGTTTATTGGAATGAACTCATGTTTATTCCAATAAACATGAATGAACATGAGTTCATCTGTTCCTTTTTACTCCTTAAAAAGTAAAAGGAGAGAAAATCTGTTTAAACATATTTACTTTTAAGGCCAATTCCTGGTGAGCCGAGCAGCATTGAGGCAAAACTCCTTCATTCAACAGAAACTCAGACGAGGTTTTAAAGCTCAGCTGATTTATTTAAAAGATTGAGCTAAAAAAGCAAATCAAAATGTAGTGAAACCTGGTTGAGGTAAGAGGCCACTGAAGTTAGGGTTAAGTCCCAGCGCGATAAGACGTTCCTAGCCAGACTTTGACTAGGTCGAAAAATGAACGGGAGTCTATGGCAGCTACATGAAAGGAATGGGCTAGGACCACCAAACATGGCGGGGACCTGCAGAGGGTTGGAGGGAGAATACGAATCAAGTTTGGTCAAATGAGCACTTCTTTTTGTACTTCACCAATTTTCCATTCTGTGCTCCACCCAGGTCCGTTTAACAGTTTCAGGACCTGACCAGCACCCCTCAGCATCATTTGCTTGAGAAATAATGAGATTTGGAACCTATTGGAACTTCTTCATCGTGCTTGAACAACCAGAGACTGTCAGGATCTGCGGCTTCAGCAGTTCCTCTGGTTTCCTTCTAGGTGGCGTTCGAGAGCTCGCCCGCGTATTCACACACCCTCTCCACAGGTGTGTTTCGGCACACCTGTGGATCATCAGCGGGAGCATATTAGGAGCGGGTTCCCGGCACTTCGTCGCCAGAGTGTTGTCGCCTTTGTGGTACATCTGGTCCTGAGATCTCTAGAAAGATATCCAGTCTGTTTCGCACGCTTACCTGTCCTGTACCTTTCTGTGATTCCTAGGCTCCCTGTTGTCTGGACACTCCATGCGAAGTACGGGATTTGCAGTTCCATCCGCTGAGCTCCCTGACGAGTTACGCCCACCTACCAGCTGTTCGATCACACCGGTCCGCTCCTGATCAGACGCTCCTGCATTACACACCAATTGTCTTTTGTAAATAAATCTTTAATCTGATCTCCTGAGAGAGTCTTTGCATGTGGGTTCGGAGAGTTCAAAACAACATGACAGAGACCAGATGAAGAACCAGACAGGTCCAACTGATGACTTTAGGAGCAACTGTCGTGGCCATTTATGCTAAGGTTTTGTAGTTTATCATTTCTACCAATTTTGTTTTGTTCTTTGGGTAGTTGGAATATATTTAAGTTAATTTAGAATCAAAATTTGTCATTAATTTTTATATTTGGAATTGTTTAATTTACGTTGTTAATTGTTAGACCCTCCCACCAATTTAAGTAATTAATTAAGAACACACCGGGTGCTGGGTGGATTGTTTGGTGGATGTCTGGTGTGGACGGGAGGTTTGGTAGAATGATTTTTTTTTTTTGAACACTTGTTTACACCTTCAAACATTAAATTGAGATTATTTTTCATTTCAACTAAGTTACAAGACCTTTATTTCTACTTTTGCAATAAATGAATCGAGTCAAAGTGCGTACAAATCCCAAACCGCCTGTTACCACCCACAGCCTTTATTGGAGTTTTTATTTTTTGCTTTTTTGGAACGAAAGGCTGCGACAAGCAACTTTATTTCAGATGTATGGTGCATCAGAACCAACTCCTCCTGGTACCAGGTAACAACTGAGCCGGGCCGGGTGGGATCACAGCTTTCATGGTTGCACAGAAAGAAGGAAAGAAAAGGAATATTTAATAGCTGAAGCAAAAAGAGCAACAGCTCTTTAAACCTTAAAGTTTAAACTAAGGGTACCTAGGTTGAGGGAGAGACTCTCCTCTCAGGCAAAAAGTGTGAGAAGAAGACGCAGAATGTACAAGACAAGTTTATTTATTATATGTGTACACAATCAGCTGCATAAAAAATACACAAAGATTTTTTAAAAACTTTATTTGGTCGTTAAACACCCAGCAACCCACATTACATTAGAAGAATTATGAAAATCAAACATGAACCAATCAGCACATTATCCCAGTGATTCTCTGAGGTTTGAATAAATCAGTAAAATCACAGTAAAGAGCCCGAAGTTCTCTAGAAAACTCAAAACATGAAATATGGAGTTAAAAAAGTAAAAACCAAAACAAACTGAGAGAAATTAAAGCTGAGAATCAATGATGACGTAAAACTTCAAGATTTAGCTTTTACAATGAACATAAAATATATAAAATCTTTATTTTCCAGGTTCCACATGTTTCTGAAAACTGCTCTAAGATCAGAGTTTCTGTAGGACATCCAGTTCTAAACTGGTTAAACTGGTTTCTCTGATGGAAGCTGAAGTTTCGCTGCAGTTTCCAGTGAAGCATCTTTTTATCTGTGGAGCTTTGAGGAACATTTTCATGTCAGCAGAAGGACGAAGCAGCAGAGAAAAGAGGTTTGAAGTGTCTTTCATGGCTTCAAAGCTGAACTGAAAATGATTCCCATGTTTCCATTCTCAGACCATTTCTGGTTCCAGGATGAAAATGAATCAGAGAGAAAAAAGATCAACTTTCCAGTTGAATCCAGTTCAGATCAAAACTCCACGAAGCCTCTAAATGGAGCCCAGTTTGAATTGGATCTTTATTGATCCAAAGAGACAAACAATAAATGACAGACACGAGAAAATAAACGGGAGGAAAACCTTGGAGGTCAGAGGTCATCATCATGATCCAGTCAGAGTCTCTTTAGACTCAAACTGCTGCAGCTTCAACCTCTGAGGATCAGCAGGACACTGAGACCATTCTCTACTTCACAGAGATCAGAACCTGCAGAGAGAAGAAGGAAGGAGAGAGCAGATCAGTGAGTGTTTCCAGCCTCTCTCCAGCAGCAGTCAGTGACGCAGCACATCCAGTAGATGGTTTCCAGGCTGCAGTCAGACTGATCTCAGAGCTGTGACCAGGATGAACCCGATCAGTTGTTTCCTGTTGAGCTGAGAGAGCAAACAGATCTGAGATCAGATCTGCTGCTGCCACAGTTTGATGGATGAGGACCACTGTCTCTAGACATGTTGGACGGCTGGAGTCCAGCTGGACTTCCTGGAGACATGGACACAGCAACAACACTCATCTTCACACCAACACAAACGCAGGAACACAGCAAGCTGCTGCTCCTCTGATTGGCTGATTGCTGTCTCTGTGTCCAATCAGGAAGCCTGAACCATTCTCCTCCCACTGAGAAGCTGCAGCTTTAAGAGAGTTTGTAGAAATCTGCTGTCAGAGTTTGTTGGTTCTGATCAGGAGGAAACCAGAACCACAGCTCCATGAAGCCAGCAGCTTGGTTCTGAAGGAGAACCGGGCCACACACACACGCACACACACACATACACCTGTGTGTGGGCGTGTGTGTGTGTGTACATATATACACATACATACTTTTAAGTACAATTCAACAACCTGGATGTCCATGTGACAATATTTTATTAACATTTATTTAAAAAAAAACAAAACAACTACTGTATTGTTTTTACCTCTAAAATATATATTTCTCAAATATCAATTGTTACAGCTAATCGTGGATCCATTTAAGTAAATTTAAAGCAAGTACACTCTGCGGTCGGAGTCCCGTTCGGAAGTGCGGTCGGAAATGCCCCGAACGGGACTCCGACCGCAGAGTGTACTTGCTTTAAATTTACTTAAATGGATCCACGATTAGCTGTAACAATTGATATTTGAGAAATATATATTTTAGAGGTAAAAACAATACAGTAGGGTTTTTTTTATTTGAAATAAAGGTCGGAGCCGTGGTCTGAGATGCGGGGAGCCGCGTTCGGAAATTCGGATCAACTGACAAAACAGTTGGATTTTTATTTTGCAGATTTTGGTTCAGCTGCTAAATAAAAGCTGGAGAGTTTATATTTTGGAAACCAGTGTAGAGTCTGAAAACATGTTATATATTTAAAACTCAATAATACATCCAGGCTGAAGCCTTTGTGCTATGAGTGACCTACACATTCAACAGACTCAGGCTGCCATATACAGATAAACACCACAGCTGGGAGGCCCAACATATACAAACAGTGGTGCCAAAGCACGTTGACACGTGGCAAGAGGAAGATGAAATCGAACCTACGCCCTTCCTATTACAAGACAACAACGCTACTCTCAGAATCTTGACTTTTGGATCCCACAGAGGAATGTTATTGACAACCTCAAAATATACTTCAGTTTTTCTGATTCAGCTCAATTCTTCCTCTAAAACCAGGTTCTGAGTCTCTGATGTCAGCAATTATAAATCACTGCAATTAGTAAACATGATTTGATTTTAAAATAATTGGACATAATTTATTCTCCTTGTTAATTTATCATTTCTCTTTCATACATTTTATTCATTGTTAGCTTTCAGTGCCTGCGATGGACTGGTGACCTGTCCAGGGTGAACCCCGCCTCTCGTCTGATGACAGCTGGAGCTGGGCCCCACCGGCCCCCCTCACCACCCTGCAGGGATCAATGTGTTCAGATCATGGATGGAAAGATTTTATGGTAGATTGTCTCCCTTAAGACCTCACTGAAAACAGCTTCATAGTTGATGCCTCAACATCAACTGATTCTATGATATTGCTGACTATTTTTTCTACTTCTAACATAAACAGGTAAAGAAGTAACCTAGAAATGTTTCCCCACCCCAGGCATCCGGTCCCAATCATCATCGGTTCCGATGATGTCACATGCATAGCGAGTCCGCTACGTCTTAAAATTGTAAGTCAGACTTTTTTCTTTGCCATTTGTCTGTACTCTTTAAAATACAAGTGTTCTTTTTTTGTAGGTTTCTGTAAAGTGCAGTGAATGGGAATGTTCTGCCGTTGATCCTCACTGTTCTTAGGAAGGAGAAATGTCAGTATGTTTGCAATAATACTGGAATACTGTGATATTAAATTAAAACAATACTCTGTCCTTGGTTAAATATTTTTCACATTTCCTCTAAAGTGTACCTTGTCAAGAAAACTGGCATAAGGGTATGAGATCTTTCCAGGCACACGCAGAAAAAGATGTATAATGGCTTGGAAGAAATAAAGTAATCCTGTAGTTTGATTAAAAGTTAATTAAGTTGAATAAGTCGGAATAATATGAGTATAAGTAATCACTCAATAACTTTCTGCAAAGAATCTCTGATTAATGATCTGTAATGATTTAACTATGTAATGATTATGTTAATGATTAACAATAAGACAAAAGATGTGATTTATTGTCAATGAATATGAAGTTGTAATCATTTGAAATCAATTCAAATAGGATGAATGTGTTTAATGAGTTATAATAAATAATAGTGAGTTATAGGAAAAGAGAGGAATGCAGTACAGCCCTGAAACAGGAAATGTCGCAAGCAGTTCTGAACAGATGGCCAAAGCGGCAGGATGGGTGGTGCGGTGAGTTTGGCTGAGGCAACGGAAAAAGAGGAAGTACGGGAACTTCCACTATGGTCAGCAAAAACAGGTTGGGAAATGTAGGGACTTTTTCATGAGAGACAGCAGATGTGAAGCAAGTCACGTAGACCAAACCTCCCCATACACACATATGGTGAGGAGAGGCATAAAAAGGGGCTGAAAAGAGGAACCAGCTGTTCCCAGTCCGGCGGCGCAGAAGGAGAGACAACTCACAGAGGAGCAGATTGAGCTACGGACCGCACTTCAGAACCACGGGGAAGCTCGGACTTCACACCGCTAAGAAAGGACTGGGTCCCATCGCCCCATCTCTGGTTCTTTATTTGACCGTTGGTCTCGTCTCAACCCAGCACTTTCAAACTCTGCAACAAGACTTGGAGGAAGGACAAAGACCCCTAAGGGATGAAGAACTGGGTCTTGCAAAAGGATTCGGACCCGTTCTGCTTTGTTTCCTTTCTAAGGAGGATTTTTCCACACAAGGCAAAGACCTCAACCAAGGACGCTAGAAATTCCTGTTGCCAAAAGATCCACCATCTTCTGGGTATGAGTTGAATCTGCTCATCGAAATTCCATTTCAGAACGTGCGACTTAAAAGTTAGGGAAAGGAGACAGGGTAGTATGATTGTACATGTAAATTTTATTACACTGTTTTTGAATTATATACGATTGATTATTGATTTGTATGTCGCATACCCCTGCTTAAGCTTGCTTAATAAATTTATACTATAAAATTCTAATGAGGTTGGTGGACATTGGAATTAATAGAGTCATTTAATCTTTGTCCAGTTCTTTTAATTAAGGTAAAACTAATGTACATGATTCCAGTAAATAGGAGGCTTCATAATTTCCTTTGGTGAGATTAAATAATGACCCTGGGACTTACATCTAAGTCACTAAACATAATCTAGCCGGTTCCAAGTGCAAGTTATGATTTAGAAAGTGGGCTACCGTTAACAGAAGTGGTTATTGGAATTATGCAGCTGCGAGGGCTACTCAGCTGATTGTTTCTTAACTGTAAAGGGTCATAACTTCTGGATTGGAGGTAGTTAGAGCTAGACGAATCACTTTCGCCACCAGTTTAAATAGATTATCTCTTATAGAGTACTCTTAGGGTAATACCCAGGACTCAGAGATTTTCCGGACCTGTTAGACGGAGAACTGGTCAGTAGGCAGCCCTGGGGAGTAGTGAGGAGTGGGCGGGGCTGACTATTGCAGGATAACCTTCAACCTATTGTTTCATTGTACTAATTTTCATAAGCATGTTGTCTGCAAATTTTGAATGCATTGACAATTTGTACAATTCTGTACAAGTACATATTGGCAATGTACTCTTGAAAAATGTAAATGTATTTAAAATAAAATGTGATTTGTTATGCATGCCTGCATCCAACTCTATGACCATTCGTGACGCCAACATTCACCATCCGACCCGATGGAACTGGAGAGGTTCTGAAGGAGGAGTGGCAGAGGATCCCCAAATCCAGCTGTGAAAAACCAGTTGCATCATTTCCAAGAAGACTCATGGCTGTACAAGCTAAAAAGGGGTTTCTACTGAGCAAAAGGTCTGAATACTTATGACCATGTGATGTTTCAGTTTTTCTTTTTTTTTTTTATAAATTTACAAAGCTTTCTACAATTCTGTATGTTTTCTGTCAAGAGGGGATGCTGAGTATACATTAATGAGAAATAATATGAACTTTTCTGAGATTAGCAAATGGCTGCAATGAAACAGAGTGAGAAATTTAAAGGGGTATGAATACGTTTCATTCATTAATTCACCAGGGACTTTGATTTTGCTCATTAAAACAAAATCAGAGTAAAGGAAAAACATGGATATTTGAAATGTCCGTGATTGTATTCAGTGACTCAAATATAAAATACATAAAACAGCTTTCCTAGCAAGTTGGCAAACAGCTGTGGAAATTATTGCTGTGATTCAACCAACAATTTTCTGATTTTCTAATGAGCAAACATTTAAAACCAGAAAGACTCGGAAATGGAGCGATGGTCAGAAAGAGGTCAAGTTTTCCATATTAAAGAAAGTCCATAAAGTAACGCATTTGATCCACAATGTCTGATTCAATCTGGATTTTCTACTGATAAAAGCCCAGAGAAATCCTCTCTGATCAATAAATTATTGACTTCATATTGAAATATTTTCCATCCACCAATCAGGAACCCAGATATCTCAGCCGGGCCACAAACACTCAGAACCTACTGGTACCAGTTTGACTCCACTATGAAACTGGGAGCAAACTCAGCTTGTTGTCTGGGTTACAGATGAAAACTCAGAGAAAATCAGAGTTCCTGATTGAAACCAGGTGCTGCAGCTCTGCATCATAACCAGAACCAGAACCAGAACCAGGCCCAGTTCTGGTTCTGTCCAGCAGCTCAAAGAGAGAAAACCCAGTCAGGACTGGAAACCAGAAGAATGTGGAGTTAAAACTCACCCGATCAGATCTTTGCTTCTCCTTCTGTTCACACAAACCGAGTCGGAACGAACTGGACCCGATTCTCCAGAACTTGAACCGGACCCACCTGTGGCTCCGCCCCCTCTCACAGCAGAGGTGTGTTGCTAATGAGAAGAATCCTGTCTGATCATCACTACCAGGAAATAAATGGAAAATAACAACCAGTTCACATTTCAGTTTATAGCTTATTTATGTTTAAACATTTCAAGATTTTTTTTCCATTACTATTTCATTAAATTAATAAAGATTTTCAAGTTGATCAGATTCAGTTTTATCTATAAAGACTTTTATAAAATAGCCAAAGCTGCACCAAGTTTCTGCTCAGCAACACAATAAACCACTAATAACAGTTTCTGCTTGTTCTAATCCTCAGCGCTCACGTAGCAGAGCTCACTTCCTCTGACTCCCCAGAGGATCCATCACTCTGCGTCTCTGAGGTCTGAGTCCGGGTCCAGAAAATTATCTTTACACCCGTCTGGCCCCCCGGCACTGCAGAACAGGACATTACCTGTCCAGATCGCTACAAAAACCTTTTACAAAAAAACAGAAATATAAAATACAGCGGACCTAATTCAAACCTCAGACTGAAGAACTTTTGGCCTCCAACTCGCTTAAACTTAAACATTTAAACTCTTTTAAACACCAGATCTCTCTGTGCTAAAGCTCTATTAATTAATGATTTCATCACTGAGCATAATATCAATGTTATGTTTCTGACAGAAACATGGTTGAATGACAATAACGAACCGATCGTACCTCCTAACTACAATTTCTTAAGTGAGAATAGAAAACATAAAAAAGGAGGAGGTGTGGCCTCAATATTTAAGAATATACCATACCATACCAACTTTATTTATGAAGCACTTTATACACCGACAGGACCAAAGTGCTATACACAATCATAAAATACAATGCGATTATAAAATAGAAAAGATTGAAACATAAAATACATATAAAACAAAGTGAAACCTCTCAGATTGTGCCAAAAGCCAAAGAAAAAAGATCCTAAAACCAGGAAGACAGAGCACATAACACCAGTTTTATAGTCCCTCCACTGGCTCCCTGTAGCTCAAAGAATAGACTTTAAAATACCGTTGTTAGTTTACAAATCACTGAACGGCTCAATACATTAAAGATCCGCTGTTGTCGTATCAACCTTCCAGACCTCTCAGGTCTTCCGGTTCTGGTCTGCTCTGCATCCCCAGAACCAGAACCAAACGAGGAGAAGCAGCTTTCAGCATCTATTCACCACAAATTTGGAACAAACTTCCAGAAAACTGTAAAACAGCTGAAACACTGACTTCCTTTAAATCTCCACTAAAAACCCACTTGTTTAGGATTGTAACGAGTAACTCAATTAAGACCTGAACATAACGTTTATTCATCCAGATCCCCTCAAATCATTTACAAATTACAACTTGCACATTTACATTCTACTCTCTGTACTCCAACACAATCAACAGCTTTTAAATACAGAAAATGATGACAAAAAAAATACATTTTCTGTCACTGCTATCCGTTCTAGTCTCAATAGAAATGAACAGCTGCACATTATTTCGCTGGCAAACATGTCAAAAACTATTCTTCACGCACCAACATCCCATAATATATCCCTCAGGCGGGTTTGGACGCAGCGGTCAGCTTCTTCCGGCGCAACATCCACTCCGAGGGCCTTCAGGACGTCCACCACCGCTGTGGCCCCGCAGGCCGACGCTCCGATCTGCTGGGTCTGCCTCTCCAGAGCCTCCTGGATGGACCACAGCATGGCGGCAGCCGCCTCTTCCTCCTCCTGGTCCTCCGGCTCTGCCTCCATCCGAGCGCTCCACCTGCGGAGAAACGACCGACTTGCTCTAATTTTAAATAAAATTAAGCGGCACTGTTAGTTATAAAGCGAAAACAGCGACACCTACTGTCGTTTCTGTAAAATATTTCAATCCGTTCGGCTTTTGCTCCGTTTCACTTGATATTTTTCTCCACTTTTCGCCAGAATGACAACCACCAGCTGACTACAACAACAATGCTCAGTGAGCATGCGCACTGTACAAGGTAACGTGCTCGCTACTTCTATTCCAAGAGAGAAGAGAAACAGCGCGGCCGCTAGCGCACCCTAGTGGTGTGAGGTCACAACTGCATCCTTACAGAAACATTTTCTACATCCAGGAATACTGATTTTATATTTCATTCATTAATTTAATCCGAGTTATATTTGATCTAAGGGCAGCGTTATAGTTTTGTTCAATAACCCACACAGTAAAAGTGTAAACTTTGTCAATTTTTTTGGTAAATAATGAGATTTTTATGCACACTTACGCTAAAACATTACATAAAAGTCAATTAAAAGTGTAAACCCTGTATAAAAAGTGTCATTTCATGACACATTTATAAAGAATCCTATGTCCTTTTTACGTGCACCCCTTCAAATAAAGTCTTACCAAATTTACTTCCTTGCAACCACATTGTTTTAAATAATATCACACCCTGGTTCACTTACACCTGCTTAGTTGTTTATGCTGTGGATTAATTTCACATTGTAAATAAAACATCAGCAAAACACTCACCTGATCCAGACGCTGCTCCTCTTCTTCTTCTTTTTTGGCGGTTGGCAAGCAACTTATTGATGTGCATTACCGCCATGAACTGGAATGGAGTGTGGATCGGGATGCTACATATATATTACTCCCAAGCCCCCCCAAAAAAGAAAAAGAAAAGAAACCTTATATCCTATCAATTTCGCTTTCTTAAGATAATTGATTAAATAACAAAAATATACAGACTCTGCTCTGCTGCTGCACGGAGTCTGAACCGGTTCTGATCCAAACCTGACTAGAGCTGACACACCTGAGGCTCCGCCCCCTGACCCAGCTGACAATAAACACATTTATTTTCATGTTTTCCTTTGTATGAGTTGAGCTGTAAAACTTTAGGTCACATTTGAACTTTTTCAGGTTTTTCTCAGTTTTCTGCTCATTTCCAACCAACATTTTATTGCAGGAAATCATTTCAGGAAGGAACCAGAAGATTCAGGAGTCTGGGAGATGTGACTGTAACCGACCTGGACACTGAGGCCCCAGAGCGCCCCCTGCAGGATCTGCTGCACCATTAACCAGACAGAAATGGCAGTTTTATACAAGTTATTATTCTAATTCAATAGCTGATTTAATTAAACAAGTTTTGATTGAAAAGATTCTCATCTGTTTTATTAAAAAAAACATCTTCAGTCTGAATACTGCAAAAAATAAACTGCTGGCTAAATTAGTAGCTTAAAGCTGAAATCAACTTGAGATGTTTCTGCTTTTACTAATTTAAGCTGTGAAACTAAATGTGAAAACTTATAATACAGCAAAAATGGCATGGAGGATTAACATGAAGGTTTAGTTATTATATGTGTACACAGTCAGCTGCATAAAAAATACACAAAGATTCTTTAAAAACTTTATTTGGTCGTTAAACATCCAGCAACCCACATTGCATTAGAAGAATTATGAAAATCAAACATGAACCAATCAGCACATTATCCCAAAACAAAAAGAATTGCTCTTCGGGGCCCCTGGTGGACGCGGTAGGTACCGCACGCTTCGCAAGTTTAAACCTTAAAGTTTGAACTCGGCATGGGAAGGGACGAGATTCTCACGGTACAACCTTGAATATCACATTTTTACAAAAACGAATCTTTAAGAATATCTCGGCAGGTAAGCGTTTCTCGGCAAAACACATGCCCAAGGCATAAAAAACTAAGCCTAAAGGCCAATAACACACAATTTCACTATGAAGTGATTTGTTTTCACAATATATCCAGTATTTGATAATGTATGTAGAAATTATTTTATTGATAAAAAGAAAAAAAAAAAAAGAATTGCTCTTCGGCGCCCCTGGTGGCCACGGTAGGTACTGCATGCACCGCAAGGTTTAAGCCTTAAAGTTTAAACCTTGAATATCACATTTTTACAAAAACGAATCTTTAAGAATATCTCGGCAGGTAAGCGTTTCTCGGCACAACACATGCCCAAGGCATAAAAAACTAAGCCTAAAGGCCAATAACAGGCACCTTGGTGGAGCTGATTTTTATTCATTTTTTGTAACAATTCCTGTCATATCAAAAACACACAATTTCACTATGAAGTGATTTGTGCTCACAATATATACAGTATTTGATAATGTATGTAGAAATTATTTTATCGATAAGAAAAAAAAAAAAAAATGCTCTTCGGCGCCCCTGGTGGCCACGGTAGGTACTGCATGTGAAAGTTTAAACCTTAAAGTTTAAACCTTAAAGTTTAAACCTTAAAGTTTAAACCTTAAAGTTTAAACCTTAAAGTTTAAACCTTAAAGTTTAAACCTTAAAGTTTAAACCTTAAAGTTTAAACCTTAAAGTTTAAACCTTAAAGTTTAAACCTTAAAGTTTAAACCTTAAAGTTTAAACCTTAAAGTTTAAACCTTAAAGTTTAAACCTTAAAGTTTAAACCTTAAAGTTTAAACCTTAAAGTTTAAACCTTAAAGTTTAAACCTTAAAGTTTAAACCTTAAAGTTTAAACCTTAAAGTTTAAACCTTAAAGTTTAAACCTTAAAGTTTAAACCTTAAAGTTTAAACCTTAAAGTTTAAACCTTAAAGTTTAAACCTTAAAGTTTAAACCTTAAAGTTTAAACCTTAAAGTTTAAACCTTAAAGTTTAAACCTTAAAGTTTAAACCTTAAAGTTTAAACCTTAAAGTTTAAACCTTAAAGTTTAAACCTTAAGTTTAAACCTTAAAGTTTAAACCTTAAAGTTTAAACCTTAAAGTTTAAACCTTAAAGTTTAAACCTTAAGTTTAAACCTTAAAGTTTAAACCTTAAAGTTTAAACCTTAAAGTTTAAACCTTAAAGTTTAAACCTTAAAGTTTAAACCTTAAAGTTTGGTTTTGCACAGCAGTACTATTCCTTACAAAATAGTAAAGTACATTTATATTTTTCAGCATTGAAGGGTTTAAATGTGCACACTTGTTAAAACTACAAGATATTCACTTTAAGAAAAGTTGTATGAACCTATACTCCAATTTTCTCACCACCATGAGCTCACATTTTAGAACTGTAACTTAAGGGGCCATGTACAAATATATGTGGAACGTAACCTCCTATCACCTGGCATCCACATGAGGTCATTTTACTGCCACGTTAGTTGTAGACTAGAAAACATTACAGGGGACAGCCAAAATGGGTGATTGCAGAACCCAAAGTTCCCATGGAAGCACCTGATCCAAACAGTATTCTGGTATAAAAAAAAAAAAAAAAAAGGTAGTGGCACAGGGTTAGCATGCCACTACTTGCATAATTACCTAACCCTGCAAGAAGACACCTCACAAAGACATCAAACTGAAATAAGTGACCATCTCACAACCCAGTATTGTCCATATATACAACTCCAAGATGGGTGTAATTGACCGTATCAGTTGCTACCACACAAGTGGCAAAAAATGGAAATTGAGGGTACTAATTAAGGATCTTGCTATAGCCAATAGCTGGCTGTTGTACTGCAAAGACCAATGTGTGACACACAAAGAAGAGCATCATGCTTTTCTGCATGGAAGCTGCCAAAATGGTCTTGGGCCTCACATGGGCTTGTGAGGCTATAGAAGATTGGACTGCATTCAAGACTCCCGAGTCACCTTTCCCACGTGCTATCCGTTAACACTGCAAGGTTAACATGCAGCATGCTCTGCATTGATTGATTCTCTGCTGGTCTGGTTTGTGTAGAGTACTGGGAGTCTGCTTGGTGGGGCACCGACTCACCTTTATCAAGCTAGCCAAAATGAACTGCGCACCAGATTGGTATGGCTCCCCGTGTCATAACGCTAACCAGGAGGATGAGCATTAGCAGTCATACCAAGTCATCATCACCCAGCCATTGTCCCAAGGAAGAAGAACCTGGACCAGCTGCTGCTTTCCAGATCTCTAGACACTTGCTGGGGTTCAAACCATCATCCCTGAAACGAAACCAAAGAGCCATTCTAGTGCCATCATACACCGCAAGACCTCTAGAATGCTCCGTTGTAACTCCATGACCACATTAATAGGTAAGGGTACTTACCCAAAGCAGCCAGCAGGTGGTTTTTTCTTTTTCAAGCTCGCAGCAGGCAACAGTTCAACAATAAACACCCTATTCTGACTCATGGTGCTGATTTTCTACAAGTTTCCAAATTCATTCTAAGTCATCTAGTTTGATAGAGGAGTTCATTTTGATGAAAACAGTATATGGTTTGTTAGGGGTTGCAGCAAAAACAGCTGAACTAGAAGCTAAAATATGAAGCCCCACCATGCAATGCATTCTGGGTTTTTTAAAGTCCATTTCTGATGTTCAGAACCGTGATAATACACATTTCTGGCACCTAGCAGGAGCTCAACAATGAAATCAGAAGCTGAGCTGTGATTTCTGTCTTCAAAACAGAGTTTGAAGACAAATAAAACAAAATAAAACTTGGTTAAAATATCAGACTTTTAAAACCAAATTCAAGCCCCTTCAGAGAAGCCTTAAGATAAAACTCCATCATCCAACAGTTATCACTGAGATGACTTTTTAAAGCTGAGCTGAGTTCATTCCAATAACATGAGTTTATTGGAATGAACTCATGTTTATTCCAATAAACATGAATGAACATGAGTTCATCTGTTCCTTTTTACTCCTTAAAAAGTAAAAGGAGAGAAAATCTGTTTAAACATATTTACTTTTAAGGCCAATTCCTGGTGAGCCGAGCAGCATTGAGGCAAAACTCCTTCATTCAACAGAAACTCAGACGAGGTTTTAAAGCTCAGCTGATTTATTTAAAAGATTGAGCTAAAAAAGCAAATCAAAATGTAGTGAAACCTGGTTGAGGTAAGAGGCCACTGAAGTTAGGGTTAAGTCCCAGCGCGATAAGACGTTCCTAGCCAGACTTTGACTAGGTCGAAAAATGAACGGGAGTCTATGGCAGCTACATGAAAGGAATGGGCTAGGACCACCAAACATGGCGGGGACCTGCAGAGGGTTGGAGGGAGAATACGAATCAAGTTTGGTCAAATGAGCACTTCTTTTTGTACTTCACCAATTTTCCATTCTGTGCTCCACCCAGGTCCGTTTAACAGTTTCAGGACCTGACCAGCACCCCTCAGCATCATTTGCTTGAGAAATAATGAGATTTGGAACCTATTGGAACTTCTTCATCGTGCTTGAACAACCAGAGACTGTCAGGATCTGCGGCTTCAGCAGTTCCTCTGGTTTCCTTCTAGGTGGCGTTCGAGAGCTCGCCCGCGTATTCACACACCCTCTCCACAGGTGTGTTTCGGCACACCTGTGGATCATCAGCGGGAGCATATTAGGAGCGGGTTCCCGGCACTTCGTCGCCAGAGTGTTGTCGCCTTTGTGGTACATCTGGTCCTGAGATCTCTAGAAAGATATCCAGTCTGTTTCGCACGCTTACCTGTCCTGTACCTTTCTGTGATTCCTAGGCTCCCTGTTGTCTGGACACTCCATGCGAAGTACGGGATTTGCAGTTCCATCCGCTGAGCTCCCTGACGAGTTACGCCCACCTACCAGCTGTTCGATCACACCGGTCCGCTCCTGATCAGACGCTCCTGCATTACACACCAATTGTCTTTTGTAAATAAATCTTTAATCTGATCTCCTGAGAGAGTCTTTGCATGTGGGTTCGGAGAGTTCAAAACAACATGACAGAGACCAGATGAAGAACCAGACAGGTCCAACTGATGACTTTAGGAGCAACTGTCGTGGCCATTTATGCTAAGGTTTTGTAGTTTATCATTTCTACCAATTTTGTTTTGTTCTTTGGGTAGTTGGAATATATTTAAGTTAATTTAGAATCAAAATTTGTCATTAATTTTTATATTTGGAATTGTTTAATTTACGTTGTTAATTGTTAGACCCTCCCACCAATTTAAGTAATTAATTAAGAACACACCGGGTGCTGGGTGGATTGTTTGGTGGATGTCTGGTGTGGACGGGAGGTTTGGTAGAATGATTTTTTTTTTTTGAACACTTGTTTACACCTTCAAACATTAAATTGAGATTATTTTTCATTTCAACTAAGTTACAAGACCTTTATTTCTACTTTTGCAATAAATGAATCGAGTCAAAGTGCGTACAAATCCCAAACCGCCTGTTACCACCCACAGCCTTTATTGGAGTTTTTATTTTTTGCTTTTTTGGAACGAAAGGCTGCGACAAGCAACTTTATTTCAGATGTATGGTGCATCAGAACCAACTCCTCCTGGTACCAGGTAACAACTGAGCCGGGCCGGGTGGGATCACAGCTTTCATGGTTGCACAGAAAGAAGGAAAGAAAAGGAATATTTAATAGCTGAAGCAAAAAGAGCAACAGCTCTTTAAACCTTAAAGTTTAAACTAAGGGTACCTAGGTTGAGGGAGAGACTCTCCTCTCAGGCAAAAAGTGTGAGAAGAAGACGCAGAATGTACAAGACAAGTTTATTTATTATATGTGTACACAATCAGCTGCATAAAAAATACACAAAGATTTTTTAAAAACTTTATTTGGTCGTTAAACACCCAGCAACCCACATTACATTAGAAGAATTATGAAAATCAAACATGAACCAATCAGCACATTATCCCAGTGATTCTCTGAGGTTTGAATAAATCAGTAAAATCACAGTAAAGAGCCCGAAGTTCTCTAGAAAACTCAAAACATGAAATATGGAGTTAAAAAAGTAAAAACCAAAACAAACTGAGAGAAATTAAAGCTGAGAATCAATGATGACGTAAAACTTCAAGATTTAGCTTTTACAATGAACATAAAATATATAAAATCTTTATTTTCCAGGTTCCACATGTTTCTGAAAACTGCTCTAAGATCAGAGTTTCTGTAGGACATCCAGTTCTAAACTGGTTAAACTGGTTTCTCTGATGGAAGCTGAAGTTTCGCTGCAGTTTCCAGTGAAGCATCTTTTTATCTGTGGAGCTTTGAGGAACATTTTCATGTCAGCAGAAGGACGAAGCAGCAGAGAAAAGAGGTTTGAAGTGTCTTTCATGGCTTCAAAGCTGAACTGAAAATGATTCCCATGTTTCCATTCTCAGACCATTTCTGGTTCCAGGATGAAAATGAATCAGAGAGAAAAAAGATCAACTTTCCAGTTGAATCCAGTTCAGATCAAAACTCCACGAAGCCTCTAAATGGAGCCCAGTTTGAATTGGATCTTTATTGATCCAAAGAGACAAACAATAAATGACAGACACGAGAAAATAAACGGGAGGAAAACCTTGGAGGTCAGAGGTCATCATCATGATCCAGTCAGAGTCTCTTTAGACTCAAACTGCTGCAGCTTCAACCTCTGAGGATCAGCAGGACACTGAGACCATTCTCTACTTCACAGAGATCAGAACCTGCAGAGAGAAGAAGGAAGGAGAGAGCAGATCAGTGAGTGTTTCCAGCCTCTCTCCAGCAGCAGTCAGTGACGCAGCACATCCAGTAGATGGTTTCCAGGCTGCAGTCAGACTGATCTCAGAGCTGTGACCAGGATGAACCCGATCAGTTGTTTCCTGTTGAGCTGAGAGAGCAAACAGATCTGAGATCAGATCTGCTGCTGCCACAGTTTGATGGATGAGGACCACTGTCTCTAGACATGTTGGACGGCTGGAGTCCAGCTGGACTTCCTGGAGACATGGACACAGCAACAACACTCATCTTCACACCAACACAAACGCAGGAACACAGCAAGCTGCTGCTCCTCTGATTGGCTGATTGCTGTCTCTGTGTCCAATCAGGAAGCCTGAACCATTCTCCTCCCACTGAGAAGCTGCAGCTTTAAGAGAGTTTGTAGAAATCTGCTGTCAGAGTTTGTTGGTTCTGATCAGGAGGAAACCAGAACCACAGCTCCATGAAGCCAGCAGCTTGGTTCTGAAGGAGAACCGGGCCACACACACACGCACACGCACACATACACCTGTGTGTGGGCGTGTGTGTGTGTGTACATATATACACATACATACTTTTAAGTACAATTCAACAACCTGGATGTCCATGTGACAATATTTTATTAACATTTATTTAAAAAAAAACAAAACAACTACTGTATTGTTTTTACCTCTAAAATATATATTTCTCAAATATCAATTGTTACAGCTAATCGTGGATCCATTTAAGTAAATTTAAAGCAAGTACACTCTGCGGTCGGAGTCCCGTTCGGAAGTGCGGTCGGAAATGCCCCGAACGGGACTCCGACCGCAGAGTGTACTTGCTTTAAATTTACTTAAATGGATCCACGATTAGCTGTAACAATTGATATTTGAGAAATATATATTTTAGAGGTAAAAACAATACAGTAGGGTTTTTTTTATTTGAAATAAAGGTCGGAGCCGTGGTCTGAGATGCGGGGAGCCGCGTTCGGAAATTCGGATCAACTGACAAAACAGTTGGATTTTTATTTTGCAGATTTTGGTTCAGCTGCTAAATAAAAGCTGGAGAGTTTATATTTTGGAAACCAGTGTAGAGTCTGAAAACATGTTATATATTTAAAACTCAATAATACATCCAGGCTGAAGCCTTTGTGCTATGAGTGACCTACACATTCAACAGACTCAGGCTGCCATATACAGATAAACACCACAGCTGGGAGGCCCAACATATACAAACAGTGGTGCCAAAGCACGTTGACACGTGGCAAGAGGAAGATGAAATCGAACCTACGCCCTTCCTATTACAAGACAACAACGCTACTCTCAGAATCTTGACTTTTGGATCCCACAGAGGAATGTTATTGACAACCTCAAAATATACTTCAGTTTTTCTGATTCAGCTCAATTCTTCCTCTAAAACCAGGTTCTGAGTCTCTGATGTCAGCAATTATAAATCACTGCAATTAGTAAACATGATTTGATTTTAAAATAATTGGACATAATTTATTCTCCTTGTTAATTTATCATTTCTCTTTCATACATTTTATTCATTGTTAGCTTTCAGTGCCTGCGATGGACTGGTGACCTGTCCAGGGTGAACCCCGCCTCTCGTCTGATGACAGCTGGAGCTGGGCCCCACCGGCCCCCCTCACCACCCTGCAGGGATCAATGTGTTCAGATCATGGATGGAAAGATTTTATGGTAGATTGTCTCCCTTAAGACCTCACTGAAAACAGCTTCATAGTTGATGCCTCAACATCAACTGATTCTATGATATTGCTGACTATTTTTTCTACTTCTAACATAAACAGGTAAAGAAGTAACCTAGAAATGTTTCCCCACCCCAGGCATCCGGTCCCAATCATCATCGGTTCCGATGATGTCACATGCATAGCGAGTCCGCTACGTCTTAAAATTGTAAGTCAGACTTTTTTCTTTGCCATTTGTCTGTACTCTTTAAAATACAAGTGTTCTTTTTTTGTAGGTTTCTGTAAAGTGCAGTGAATGGGAATGTTCTGCCGTTGATCCTCACTGTTCTTAGGAAGGAGAAATGTCAGTATGTTTGCAATAATACTGGAATACTGTGATATTAAATTAAAACAATACTCTGTCCTTGGTTAAATATTTTTCACATTTCCTCTAAAGTGTACCTTGTCAAGAAAACTGGCATAAGGGTATGAGATCTTTCCAGGCACACGCAGAAAAAGATGTATAATGGCTTGGAAGAAATAAAGTAATCCTGTAGTTTGATTAAAAGTTAATTAAGTTGAATAAGTCGGAATAATATGAGTATAAGTAATCACTCAATAACTTTCTGCAAAGAATCTCTGATTAATGATCTGTAATGATTTAACTATGTAATGATTATGTTAATGATTAACAATAAGACAAAAGATGTGATTTATTGTCAATGAATATGAAGTTGTAATCATTTGAAATCAATTCAAATAGGATGAATGTGTTTAATGAGTTATAATAAATAATAGTGAGTTATAGGAAAAGAGAGGAATGCAGTACAGCCCTGAAACAGGAAATGTCGCAAGCAGTTCTGAACAGATGGCCAAAGCGGCAGGATGGGTGGTGCGGTGAGTTTGGCTGAGGCAACGGAAAAAGAGGAAGTACGGGAACTTCCACTATGGTCAGCAAAAACAGGTTGGGAAATGTAGGGACTTTTTCATGAGAGACAGCAGATGTGAAGCAAGTCACGTAGACCAAACCTCCCCATACACACATATGGTGAGGAGAGGCATAAAAAGGGGCTGAAAAGAGGAACCAGCTGTTCCCAGTCCGGCGGCGCAGAAGGAGAGACAACTCACAGAGGAGCAGATTGAGCTACGGACCGGACTTCAGAACCACGGGGAAGCTCGGACTTCACACCGCTAAGAAAGGACTGGGTCCCATCGCCCCATCTCTGGTTCTTTATTTGACCGTTGGTCTCGTCTCAACCCAGCACTTTCAAACTCTGCAACAAGACTTGGAGGAAGGACAAAGACCCCTAAGGGATGAAGAACTGGGTCTTGCAAAAGGATTCGGACCCGTTCTGCTTTGTTTCCTTTCTAAGGAGGATTTTTCCACACAAGGCAAAGACCTCAACCAAGGACGCTAGAAATTCCTGTTGCCAAAAGATCCACCATCTTCTGGGTATGAGTTGAATCTGCTCATCGAAATTCCATTTCAGAACGTGCGACTTAAAAGTTAGGGAAAGGAGACAGGGTAGTATGATTGTACATGTAAATTTTATTACACTGTTTTTGAATTATATACGATTGATTATTGATTTGTATGTCGCATACCCCTGCTTAAGCTTGCTTAATAAATTTATACTATAAAATTCTAATGAGGTTGGTGGACATTGGAATTAATAGAGTCATTTAATCTTTGTCCAGTTCTTTTAATTAAGGTAAAACTAATGTACATGATTCCAGTAAATAGGAGGCTTCATAATTTCCTTTGGTGAGATTAAATAATGACCCTGGGACTTACATCTAAGTCACTAAACATAATCTAGCCGGTTCCAAGTGCAAGTTATGATTTAGAAAGTGGGCTACCGTTAACAGAAGTGGTTATTGGAATTATGCAGCTGCGAGGGCTACTCAGCTGATTGTTTCTTAACTGTAAAGGGTCATAACTTCTGGATTGGAGGTAGTTAGAGCTAGACGAATCACTTTCGCCACCAGTTTAAATAGATTATCTCTTATAGAGTACTCTTAGGGTAATACCCAGGACTCAGAGATTTTCCGGACCTGTTAGACGGAGAACTGGTCAGTAGGCAGCCCTGGGGAGTAGTGAGGAGTGGGCGGGGCTGACTATTGCAGGATAACCTTCAACCTATTGTTTCATTGTACTAATTTTCATAAGCATGTTGTCTGCAAATTTTGAATGCATTGACAATTTGTACAATTCTGTACAAGTACATATTGGCAATGTACTCTTGAAAAATGTAAATGTATTTAAAATAAAATGTGATTTGTTATGCATGCCTGCATCCAACTCTATGACCATTCGTGACGCCAACATTCACCATCCGACCCGATGGAACTGGAGAGGTTCTGAAGGAGGAGTGGCAGAGGATCCCCAAATCCAGCTGTGAAAAACCAGTTGCATCATTTCCAAGAAGACTCATGGCTGTACAAGCTAAAAAGGGGTTTCTACTGAGCAAAAGGTCTGAATACTTATGACCATGTGATGTTTCAGTTTTTCTTTTTTTTTTTTATAAATTTACAAAGCTTTCTACAATTCTGTATGTTTTCTGTCAAGAGGGGATGCTGAGTATACATTAATGAGAAATAATATGAACTTTTCTGAGATTAGCAAATGGCTGCAATGAAACAGAGTGAGAAATTTAAAGGGGTATGAATACGTTTCATTCATTAATTCACCAGGGACTTTGATTTTGCTCATTAAAACAAAATCAGAGTAAAGGAAAAACATGGATATTTGAAATGTCCGTGATTGTATTCAGTGACTCAAATATAAAATACATAAAACAGCTTTCCTAGCAAGTTGGCAAACAGCTGTGGAAATTATTGCTGTGATTCAACCAACAATTTTCTGATTTTCTAATGAGCAAACATTTAAAACCAGAAAGACTCGGAAATGGAGCGATGGTCAGAAAGAGGTCAAGTTTTCCATATTAAAGAAAGTCCATAAAGTAACGCATTTGATCCACAATGTCTGATTCAATCTGGATTTTCTACTGATAAAAGCCCAGAGAAATCCTCTCTGATCAATAAATTATTGACTTCATATTGAAATATTTTCCATCCACCAATCAGGAACCCAGATATCTCAGCCGGGCCACAAACACTCAGAACCTACTGGTACCAGTTTGACTCCACTATGAAACTGGGAGCAAACTCAGCTTGTTGTCTGGGTTACAGATGAAAACTCAGAGAAAATCAGAGTTCCTGATTGAAACCAGGTGCTGCAGCTCTGCATCATAACCAGAACCAGAACCAGAACCAGGCCCAGTTCTGGTTCTGTCCAGCAGCTCAAAGAGAGAAAACCCAGTCAGGACTGGAAACCAGAAGAATGTGGAGTTAAAACTCACCCGATCAGATCTTTGCTTCTCCTTCTGTTCACACAAACCGAGTCGGAACGAACTGGACCCGATTCTCCAGAACTTGAACCGGACCCACCTGTGGCTCCGCCCCCTCTCACAGCAGAGGTGTGTTGCTAATGAGAAGAATCCTGTCTGATCATCACTACCAGGAAATAAATGGAAAATAACAACCAGTTCACATTTCAGTTTATAGCTTATTTATGTTTAAACATTTCAAGATTTTTTTTCCATTACTATTTCATTAAATTAATAAAGATTTTCAAGTTGATCAGATTCAGTTTTATCTATAAAGACTTTTATAAAATAGCCAAAGCTGCACCAAGTTTCTGCTCAGCAACACAATAAACCACTAATAACAGTTTCTGCTTGTTCTAATCCTCAGCGCTCACGTAGCAGAGCTCACTTCCTCTGACTCCCCAGAGGATCCATCACTCTGCGTCTCTGAGGTCTGAGTCCGGGTCCAGAAAATTATCTTTACACCCGTCTGGCCCCCCGGCACTGCAGAACAGGACATTACCTGTCCAGATCGCTACAAAAACCTTTTACAAAAAAACAGAAATATAAAATACAGCGGACCTAATTCAAACCTCAGACTGAAGAACTTTTGGCCTCCAACTCGCTTAAACTTAAACATTTAAACTCTTTTAAACACCAGATCTCTCTGTGCTAAAGCTCTATTAATTAATGATTTCATCACTGAGCATAATATCAATGTTATGTTTCTGACAGAAACATGGTTGAATGACAATAACGAACCGATCGTACCTCCTAACTACAATTTCTTAAGTGAGAATAGAAAACATAAAAAAGGAGGAGGTGTGGCCTCAATATTTAAGAATATACCATACCATACCAACTTTATTTATGAAGCACTTTATACACCGACAGGACCAAAGTGCTATACACAATCATAAAATACAATGCGATTATAAAATAGAAAAGATTGAAACATAAAATACATATAAAACAAAGTGAAACCTCTCAGATTGTGCCAAAAGCCAAAGAAAAAAGATCCTAAAACCAGGAAGACAGAGCACATAACACCAGTTTTATAGTCCCTCCACTGGCTCCCTGTAGCTCAAAGAATAGACTTTAAAATACCGTTGTTAGTTTACAAATCACTGAACGGCTCAATACATTAAAGATCCGCTGTTGTCGTATCAACCTTCCAGACCTCTCAGGTCTTCCGGTTCTGGTCTGCTCTGCATCCCCAGAACCAGAACCAAACGAGGAGAAGCAGCTTTCAGCATCTATTCACCACAAATTTGGAACAAACTTCCAGAAAACTGTAAAACAGCTGAAACACTGACTTCCTTTAAATCTCCACTAAAAACCCACTTGTTTAGGATTGTAACGAGTAACTCAATTAAGACCTGAACATAACGTTTATTCATCCAGATCCCCTCAAATCATTTACAAATTACAACTTGCACATTTACATTCTACTCTCTGTACTCCAACACAATCAACAGCTTTTAAATACAGAAAATGATGACAAAAAAAATACATTTTCTGTCACTGCTATCCGTTCTAGTCTCAATAGAAATGAACAGCTGCACATTATTTCGCTGGCAAACATGTCAAAAACTATTCTTCACGCACCAACATCCCATAATATATCCCTCAGGCGGGTTTGGACGCAGCGGTCAGCTTCTTCCGGCGCAACATCCACTCCGAGGGCCTTCAGGACGTCCACCACCGCTGTGGCCCCGCAGGCCGACGCTCCGATCTGCTGGGTCTGCCTCTCCAGAGCCTCCTGGATGGACCACAGCATGGCGGCAGCCGCCTCTTCCTCCTCCTGGTCCTCCGGCTCTGCCTCCATCCGAGCGCTCCACCTGCGGAGAAACGACCGACTTGCTCTAATTTTAAATAAAATTAAGCGGCACTGTTAGTTATAAAGCGAAAACAGCGACACCTACTGTCGTTTCTGTAAAATATTTCAATCCGTTCGGCTTTTGCTCCGTTTCACTTGATATTTTTCTCCACTTTTCGCCAGAATGACAACCACCAGCTGACTACAACAACAATGCTCAGTGAGCATGCGCACTGTACAAGGTAACGTGCTCGCTACTTCTATTCCAAGAGAGAAGAGAAACAGCGCGGCCGCTAGCGCACCCTAGTGGTGTGAGGTCACAACTGCATCCTTACAGAAACATTTTCTACATCCAGGAATACTGATTTTATATTTCATTCATTAATTTAATCCGAGTTATATTTGATCTAAGGGCAGCGTTATAGTTTTGTTCAATAACCCACACAGTAAAAGTGTAAACTTTGTCAATTTTTTTGGTAAATAATGAGATTTTTATGCACACTTACGCTAAAACATTACATAAAAGTCAATTAAAAGTGTAAACCCTGTATAAAAAGTGTCATTTCATGACAACATTTATAAAGAATCCTATGTCCTTTTTACGTGCACCCCTTCAAATAAAGTCTTACCAAATTTACTTCCTTGCAACCACATTGTTTTAAATAATATCACACCCTGGTTCACTTACACCTGCTTAGTTGTTTATGCTGTGGATTAATTTCACATTGTAAATAAAACATCAGCAAAACACTCACCTGATCCAGACGCTGCTCCTCTTCTTCTTCTTTTTTGGCGGTTGGCAAGCAACTTATTGATGTGCATTACCGCCATGAACTGGAATGGAGTGTGGATCGGGATGCTACATATATATTACTCCCAAGCCCCCCCAAAAAAGAAAAAGAAAAGAAACCTTATATCCTATCAATTTCGCTTTCTTAAGATAATTGATTAAATAACAAAAATATACAGACTCTGCTCTGCTGCTGCACGGAGTCTGAACCGGTTCTGATCCAAACCTGACTAGAGCTGACACACCTGAGGCTCCGCCCCCTGACCCAGCTGACAATAAACACCTTTATTTTCATGTTTTCCTTTGTATGAGTTGAGCTGTAAAACTTTAGGTCACATTTGAACTTTTTCAGGTTTTTCTCAGTTTTCTGCTCATTTCCAACCAACATTTTATTGCAGGAAATCATTTCAGGAAGGAACCAGAAGATTCAGGAGTCTGGGAGATGTGACTGTAACCGACCTGGACACTGAGGCCCCAGAGCGCCCCCTGCAGGATCTGCTGCACCATTAACCAGACAGAAATGGCAGTTTTATACAAGTTATTATTCTAATTCAATAGCTGATTTAATTAAACAAGTTTTGATTGAAAAGATTCTCATCTGTTTTATTAAAAAAAACATCTTCAGTCTGAATACTGCAAAAAATAAACTGCTGGCTAAATTAGTAGCTTAAAGCTGAAATCAACTTGAGATGTTTCTGCTTTTACTAATTTAAGCTGTGAAACTAAATGTGAAAACTTATAATACAGCAAAAATGGCATGGAGGATTAACATGAAGGTTTAGTTATTATATGTGTACACAGTCAGCTGCATAAAAAATACACAAAGATTCTTTAAAAACTTTATTTGGTCGTTAAACATCCAGCAACCCACATTGCATTAGAAGAATTATGAAAATCAAACATGAACCAATCAGCACATTATCCCAAAACAAAAAGAATTGCTCTTCGGGGCCCCTGGTGGACGCGGTAGGTACCGCACGCTTCGCAAGTTTAAACCTTAAAGTTTGAACTCGGCATGGGAAGGGACGAGATTCTCACGGTACAACCTTGAATATCACATTTTTACAAAAACGAATCTTTAAGAATATCTCGGCAGGTAAGCGTTTCTCGGCAAAACACATGCCCAAGGCATAAAAAACTAAGCCTAAAGGCCAATAACACACAATTTCACTATGAAGTGATTTGTTTTCACAATATATACAGTATTTGATAATGTATGTAGAAATTATTTTATTGATAAAAAGAAAAAAAAAAAAAGAATTGCTCTTCGGCGCCCCTGGTGGCCACGGTAGGTACTGCATGCACCGCAAGGTTTAAGCCTTAAAGTTTAAACCTTGAATATCACATTTTTACAAAAACGAATCTTTAAGAATATCTCGGCAGGTAAGCGTTTCTCGGCACAACACATGCCCAAGGCATAAAAAACTAAGCCTAAAGGCCAATAACAGGCACCTTGGTGGAGCTGATTTTTATTCATTTTTTGTAACAATTCCTGTCATATCAAAAACACACAATTTCACTATGAAGTGATTTGTGCTCACAATATATACAGTATTTGATAATGTATGTAGAAATTATTTTATCGATAAGAAAAAAAAAAAAAAATTGCTCTTCGGCGCCCCTGGTGGCCACGGTAGGTACTGCATGTGAAAGTTTAAACCTTAAAGTTTAAACCTTAAAGTTTAAACCTTAAAGTTTAAACCTTAAAGTTTAAACCTTAAAGTTTAAACCTTAAAGTTTAAACCTTAAAGTTTAAACCTTAAAGTTTAAACCTTAAAGTTTAAACCTTAAAGTTTAAACCTTAAAGTTTAAACCTTAAAGTTTAAACCTTAAAGTTTAAACCTTAAAGTTTAAACCTTAAAGTTTAAACCTTAAAGTTTAAACCTTAAAGTTTAAACCTTAAAGTTTAAACCTTAAAGTTTAAACCTTAAAGTTTAAACCTTAAAGTTTAAACCTTAAAGTTTAAACCTTAAAGTTTAAACCTTAAAGTTTAAACCTTAAAGTTTAAACCTTAAAGTTTAAACCTTAAAGTTTAAACCTTAAAGTTTAAACCTTAAAGTTTAAACCTTAAAGTTTAAACCTTAAGTTTAAACCTTAAAGTTTAAACCTTAAAGTTTAAACCTTAAAGTTTAAACCTTAAAGTTTAAACCTTAAAGTTTAAACCTTAAAGTTTAAACCTTAAAGTTTAAACCTTAAAGTTTAAACCTTAAAGTTTAAACCTTAAAGTTTAAACCTTAAAGTTTAAACCTTAAAGTTTAAACCTTAAAGTTTAAACCTTAAAGTTTAAACCTTAAAGTTTAAACCTTAAAGTTTAAACCTTAAAGTTTAAACCTTAAAGTTTAAACCTTAAAGTTTAAACCTTAAAGTTTAAACCTTAAAGTTTAAACCTTAAAGTTTAAACCTTAAAGTTTAAACCTTAAAGTTTAAACCTTAAAGTTTAAACCTTAAAGTTTAAACCTTAAAGTTTAAACCTTAAAGTTTAAACCTTAAAGTTTAAACCTTAAAGTTTAAACCTTAAAGTTTAAACCTTAAAGTTTAAACCTTAAAGTTTAAACCTTAAAGTTTAAACCTTAAAGTTTAAACCTTAAAGTTTAAACCTTAAAGTTTAAACCTTAAGTTTAAACCTTAAAGTTTAAACCTTAAAGTTTAAACCTTAAAGTTTAAACCTTAAAGTTTAAACCTTAAAGTTTAAACCTTAAAGTTTAAACCTTAAAGTTTAAACCTTAAAGTTTAAACCTTAAAGTTTAAACCTTAAAGTTTAAACCTTAAAGTTTAAACCTTAAAGTTTAAACCTTAAAGTTTAAACCTTAAAGTTTAAAACCTTAAAGTTTAAACCTTAAAGTTTAAACCTTAAAGTTTAAACCTTAAAGTTTAAACCTTAAAGTTTAAACCTTAAAGTTTAAACCTTAAAGTTTAAACCTTAAAGTTTAAACCTTAAAGTTAAACCTTAAAGTTTAAACCTTAAAGTTTAACCTTAAAGTTTAAACCTTAAAGTTTAAACCTTAAAGTTTAAACCTTAAAGTTTAAACCTTAAAGTTTAAACCTTAAAGTTTAAACCTTAAAGTTTAAACCTTAAGTTTAAACCTTAAAGTTTAAACCTTAAAGTTTAAACCTTAAAGTTTAAACCTTAAAGTTTAAACCTTAAAGTTTAAACCTTAAAGTTTAAACCTTAAAGTTTAAACCTTAAAGTTTAAACCTTAAAGTTTAAACCTTAAAGTTTAAACCTTAAAGTTTAAACCTTAAAGTTTAAACCTTAAAGTTTAAACCTTAAAGTTTAAACCTTAAAGTTTAAACCTTAAAGTTTAAACCTTAAAGTTTAAACCTTAAAGTTTAAACCTTAAAGTTTAAACCTTAAAGTTTAAACCTTAAAGTTTAAACCTTAAAGTTTAAACCTTAAAGTTTAAACCTTAAAGTTTAAACCTTAAAGTTTAAACCTTAAAGTTTAAACCTTAAAGTTTAAACCTTAAAGTTTAAACCTTAAAGTTTAAACCTTAAAGTTTAAACCTTAAAGTTTAAACCTTAAAGTTTAAACCTTAAAGTTTAAACCTTAAAGTTTAAACCTTAAAGTTTAAACCTTAAAGTTTAAACCTTAAAGTTTAAACCTTAAAGTTTAAACCTTAAAGTTTAAACCTTAAAGTTTAAACCTTAAAGTTTAAACCTTAAAGTTTAAACCTTAAAGTTTAAACCTTAAAGTTTAAACCTTAAAGTTTAAACCTTAAAGTTTAAACCTTAAAGTTTAAACCTTAAAGTTTAAACCTTAAAGTTTAAACCTTAAAGTTTAAACCTTAAAGTTTAAACCTTAAAGTTTAAACCTTAAAGTTTAAACCTTAAAGTTTAAACCTTAAAGTTTAAACCTTAAAGTTTAAACCTTAAAGTTTAAACCTTAAAGTTTAAACCTTAAAGTTTAAACCTTAAAGTTTAAACCTTAAAGTTTAAACCTTAAAGTTTAAACCTTAAAGTTTAAACCTTAAAGTTTAAACCTTAAAGTTTAAACCTTAAAGTTTAAACCTTAAAGTTTAAACCTTAAAGTTTAAACCTTAAAGTTTAAACCTTAAAGTTTAAACCTTAAAGTTTAAACCTTAAAGTTTAAACCTTAAAGTTTAAACCTTAAAGTTTAAACCTTAAAGTTTAAACCTTAAAGTTTAAACCTTAAAGTTTAAACCTTAAAGTTTAAACCTTAAAGTTTAAACCTTAAAGTTTAAACCTTAAAGTTTAAACCTTAAAGTTTAAACCTTAAAGTTTAAACCTTAAAGTTTAAACCTTAAAGTTTAAACCTTAAAGTTTAAACCTTAAAGTTTAAACCTTAAAGTTTAAACCTTAAAGTTTAAACCTTA
The DNA here is from genome assembly GCF_003331165.1 of Xiphophorus hellerii. Classification (NCBI taxonomy): domain Eukaryota; kingdom Metazoa; phylum Chordata; class Actinopteri; order Cyprinodontiformes; family Poeciliidae; genus Xiphophorus; species Xiphophorus hellerii. The sequence goes on from NC_045691.1 coordinate 9,289,208, forward strand.
AAGTTTAAACCTTAAAGTTTAAACCTTAAAGTTTAAACCTTAAAGTTTAAACCTTAAAGTTTAAACCTTAAAGTTTAAACCTTAAAGTTTAAACCTTAAAGTTTAAACCTTAAAGTTTAAACCTTAAAGTTTAAACCTTAAAGTTTAAACCTTAAAGTTTAAACCTTAAAGTTTAAACCTTAAAGTTTAAACCTTAAAGTTTAAACCTTAAAGTTTAAACCTTAAAGTTTAAACCTTAAAGTTTAAACCTTAAAGTTTAAACCTTAAAGTTTAACCTTAAAGTTTAAACCTTAAAGTTTAAACCTTAAAGTTTAAACCTTAAAGTTTAAACCTTAAAGTTTAAACCTTAAAGTTTAAACCTTAAAGTTTAAACCTTAAAGTTTAAACCTTAAAGTTTAAACCTTAAAGTTTAAACCTTAAAGTTTAAACCTTAAAGTTTAAACCTTAAAGTTTAAACCTTAAAGTTTAAACCTTAAAGTTTAAACCTTAAAGTTTAAACCTTAAAGTTTAAACCTTAAAGTTTAAACCTTAAAGTTTAAACCTTAAAGTTTAAACCTTAAAGTTTAAACCTTAAAGTTTAAACCTTAAAGTTTAAACCTTAAAGTTTAAACCTTAAAGTTTAAACCTTAAAGTTTAAACCTTAAAGTTTAAACCTTAAAGTTTAAACCTTAAAGTTTAAACCTTAAAGTTTAAACCTTAAAGTTTAAACCTTAAAGTTTAAACCTTAAAGTTTAAACCTTAAAGTTTAAAACCTTAAAGTTTAAACCTTAAAGTTTAAACCTTAAAGTTAAACCTTAAAGTTTAAACCTTAAAGTTTAAACCTTAAAGTTTAAACCTTAAAGTTTAAACCTTAAAGTTTAAACCTTAAAGTTTAAACCTTAAAGTTTAAACCTTAAAGTTTAAACCTTAAAGTGTAAACCTTAAAGTTTAAACCTTAAAGTTTAAACCTTAAAGTTTAAACCTTAAAGTTTAAACCTTAAAGTTTAAACCTTAAAGTTTAAACCTTAAAGTTTAAACCTTAAAGTTTAAACCTTAAAGTTTAAACCTTAAAGTTTAAACCTTAAGTTTAAACCTTAAAGTTTAAACCTTAAAGTTTAAACCTTAAAGTTTAAACCTTAAAGTTTAAACCTTAAAGTTTAAACCTTAAAGTTTAAACCTTAAAGTTTAAACCTTAAAGTTTAAACCTTAAAGTTTAAACCTTAAAGTTTAAACCTTAAGTTTAAACCTTAAAGTTTAAACCTTAAAGTTTAAACCTTAAAGTTTAAACCTTAAAGTTTAAACCTTAAAGTTTAAACCTTAAAGTTTAAACCTTAAAGGTTTAAACCTTAAAGTTTAAACCTTAAAGTTTAAACCTTAAAGTTTAAACCTTAAAGTTTAAACCTTAAAGTTTAAACCTTAAAGTTTAAACCTTAAAGTTTAAACCTTAAAGTTTAAACCTTAAAGTTTAAACCTTAAAGTTTAAACCTTAATTAAACCTTAAAGTTTAAACCTTAAAGTTTAAACCTTAAAGTTTAAACCTTAAAAGTTTAAACCTTAAAGTTTAAACCTTAAAGTTATAAACCTTAAAGTTTAAAACCTTAAAGTTTAAACCTTAAAGTTTAAACCTTAAAGTTTAAACCTTAAAGTTTAAACCTTAAAGTTTAAACCTTAAAGTTTAAACCTTAAAGTTTAAACCTTAAAGTTTAAACCTTAAAGTTTAAACCTTAAAGTTTAAACCTTAAAGTTTAAACCTTAAAGTTTAACCTTAAAGTTTAAACCTTAAAGTTTAACCTTAAAGTTTAAACCTTAAAGTTTAAACCTTAAAGTTTAAACCTTAAAGTTTAAACCTTAAAGTTTAAACTTAAAGTTTAAACCTTAAAGTTAAACCTTAAAGTTTAAACCTTAAAGTTTAAACCTTAAAGTTTAAACCTTAAAGTTTAAACCTTAAAGTTTAAACCTTAAAGTTTAAACCTTAAAGTTTAAACCTTAAAGTTTTAAACCTTAAAGTTTAAACCTTAAAGTTTAAACCTTAAAGTTTAACCTTAAAGTTTAAACCTTAAAGTTTAAACCTTAAAGTTTAAACCTTAAAGTTTAAACCTTAAAGTTTAACCTTAAAGTTTAACCTTAGTTTAAACCTGTAAGTTTAACCTTAAAGTTTAAACCTTAAAGGGTTTTAAACCTTAAAGTTTAAACCTAAAGTTTAACCTTAAAGTTTAACCTAAAGTTTTAAACCTTAAAGTTTAAACCTGAGTTTAACCTTAAAAGTTTAACCTTAAGTTAAAAGTTTAAAACCTAAGTTCAACCTAAAGTTAAACCTTCAAAGTTTAACTTAAGTAACCTTAAAGTTTAACCTTAAAGTTTAACCTTAAAGTTTAAACCTTAAAGTTTAAACCTTACAGTTTAAACCTTAAAGTTTAAACCTTAAAGTTTAAACCTTAAAGTTTAAACCTTAAAGGTTTAACCTTAAAGTTTAAACCTTAAGTTTAAACCTTAAAGTTTAAAAACCTTAAAGTTTAAACCTTAAAGTTTAAACCTTAAAGTTTAAACCTTAAAGTTTAAAACCTTAAAGTTTAAACCTTAAAGTTTAACCTTAAGTTTAAACCTTAAAGTTAAACCTTAAAGTTTAAACCTTAAAGTTTAAACCTTAAAGTTTTAAACCTTAAAGTTTAAACCTTAAAGTTTAAACCTTAAAGTTTTAAACCTTAAAGTTTAAACCTAAAGTTTAAACCTTAAGTTTAAACCTTAAAGTTTAACCTTAAAGTTTAAACCTTAAAGTTTAAACCTTAAAGTTTAAACCTTAAAGTTTAAACTTAAAGTTTAAACCTTAAAGTTTAAACCTTAAAGTTTAAACCTTAAAGTTTAAACCTTAAAGTTTAAACCTTAAAGTTTAAACCTTTAAAGTTAAACCTTAAAGTTTAAAAACCTTAAAGTTTAAACCTTAAAGTTTAAACCTTAAGTTTAAACCTTAAAGTTTAAACCTTAAAGTTTAAACCTAAAGTTTAAACCTTAAAGTTTAAACCTTAAGTTTAAACCTTAAAGTTTAAACCTTAAAGTTTAAACCTTAAAGTTTAAACCTTAAGTTTAAACTTTTAAACTTTAAGGACATAACTAAAACATGAGCAAGATATAATGACATAACTACTAAACATGAACAAGTATAAAATGACATAACTACTAAACATGAACAAGTATAAATGACATAACTACTAAACATGAGCAAGTATAATGACATAACTACTAAACATGAACAAGTATAAATGACATAACTACTAAACATGAGCAAGTATAAATGACATAACTACTAAACATGAACAGGTATAAAATGACATAACTACTAACATGAGCAAGTACTAATGACATAACTACTAAACATGAACAGGTATAAAATGACATAACTACTAAACATGAGCAAGTACATAATCACATAACTAGTAAACATGAACAAGTATAAAATGACATAACTACTAAACATGAGCAAGTATATAATGACATAACTACTAAACATGAACAAGTATAAAATGACATAACTACTAAACATGAACAAGTATAAAATGACATAACTACTAAACATGAACAGGTATAAAATGGCACAACTACTAAACATGAACAAGTATAAAATGACATAACTACTAAGCATGAACAAGTATAAAATGACATAACTACTAAGCATGAACAAGTATAAAATGACATAACTACTAAGCATGAACAAGTATAAAATGACATCACTTCTAAGCAGGTATAAATTGACATAACTACTAAACATGAACAAGTATAAAATGACATAACTACTAAGCATGAACACGTATAAAATGACATAACTACTAAGCATGAACAAGTATAAAATGACATCACTTCTAAGCATGAACAAGTATAAAATGACATAACTACTAAACATGGACAAGTATAAAATGACATAACTACTAAGCATGAACAAGTATAAAATGACATAACTACTAAACATGAACAAGTATAAAATGACATAACTACTAAGCATGAACAAGTATAAAATGACATCACTTCTAAGCATGAACAAGTATAAAATGACATAACTACTAAACATGAACAAGTACAAAATGACATAACTACTAAGCATGAACAAGTATAAAATGACATCACTTCTAAGCATGAACAAGTATAAAATGGCATCACTTCTAAACATGAACAAGTATAAAATGACATAACTACTAAACATGAACAAGTATAAAATGACATAACTACTAAACATGAACAGTATAAAATGACATAACTACTAACATGAACAGGTATAAAATGCACAACTACTAAACATGAACAAGTATAAAATGACATAACTACTAAGCATGAACAAGTATAAAATGACATAACTACTAAACATGAACAAGTATAAAATGACATGACTACTAAGCATGAACAAGTATAAAATGACATAACTACTAAACATGAACAGGTATAAAATGACATAACTACCAAACATGAGCAAGTATATAATGACATAACTACTAAACATGAACAGGTATAAAATGACAAAACTACTAAACATGAGCAAGTATATAATGACATAACTACTAAACATGAACAGGTATAAAATGGCACAACTACTAAACATGAACAAGTATAAAATGACATATCTACTAAGCATGAACAAGTATAAAATGACATCACTTCTAAGCATGAACAAGTATAAAATGACATAACTACTAAACATGAACAAGTATAAAATGACACAACTACTAAACATGAACAAGTATAAAATGACATGACTACTAAACATGAGCAAGTATATAATGACATATCTACTAAGCATGAACAAGTATAAAATGACATAACTACTAAACATGAACAAGTATAAAATGACATAACTACTAAATATGAACAAGTATAAAATGGCACAACTACTAAACATGAACAAGTATAAAATGACATCACTTCTAAGCATGAACAAGTATAAAATGACATGACTACTAAACTTGAGCAAGTATATAATTACATAACTACTAAATATGAACAAGTATACAATGGCACAACTACTAAACATGAACAAGTATAAAATGACATCACTTCTAAACATGAACAGGTATAAAATGACATAACTACTAAACATGAGCAAGTACATAATGACATAACTACTAAACATGAACAGGTATAAAATGACATAACTACTAAACATGAGCAAGTATATAATCACATAACTACTAAACATGAACAAGTATAAAATGACATCACTTCTAAGCATGAACAAGTATAAAATGACATAACTACTAAACATGAACAAGTATAAAATGACATAACTACTAAATATGAACAAGTATAAAATGGCACAACTACTAAACATGAACAAGTATAAAATGACATCACTTCTAAGCATGAACAAGTATAAAATGACATAACTACTAAACATGAACAGGTATAAAATGGCACAACTACTAAACATGAACAAGTATAAAATGACATAACTACTAAGCATGAACAAGTATAAAATGACATAACTACTAAACATGAACAAGTATAAAATGACATAACTACTACGCATTAACAAGTATAAAATGACATAACTACTAAACATGAACAGGTATAAAATGGCACAACTACTAAACATGAACAAGTATAAAATGACATGACTACAAAACATGAGCAAGTATATAATGACATAACTACTAAACATGAAGAAGTATAAAATGACATAACTACTAAACATGAACAAGTATAAAATGACATGACTACTAAACATGAGCAAGTATATAATGACATAACTACTAAACATGAACAAGTATAAAATGACATAACTACTAAACATAAACAAGTATAAAATGACATGACTACTAAGCATGAACAAGTATAAAATGACATAACTACTAAACATGAACAAGTATAAAATGACATAACTACTAAACATGAACAGGTATAAAATGGCACAACTACTATACATGAACAAGTATAAAATGACATAACTACTAAGCATGAACAAGTATAAAATGACATAACTACTAAACATGAACAGGTATAAAATGGCACAACTACTAAACATGAAGAAGTATAAAATGACATAACTACCAAGCATGAACAAGTATAAAATGACATAACTACTAAAGATGAACAAGTATAAAATGACATGACTACTAAACATGAGCAAGTATATAATGACATATCTACTAAGCATGAACAAGTAGAAATTGACATCACTTCTAAGCATGAACAAGTATAAAATGACATAACTACTAAACATGAACAAGTATAAAATGACATCACTTCTAAACATGAACAAGTATAAAATGACATAACTACTAAGCATGAACAAGTATAAAATGACATAACTACTAAACATGAACAGGTATAAAATGGCATAACTACTAAGCATGAGCAAGTATATAATGACATAACTACTAAACATGAACAAGTATAAAATCACAAGACTACTAAACATGAACAAGTATAAAATGACATCACTTCTAAGCATGAACAAGTATAAAATGACATAACTACTAAGCATGAACACGTATAAAATGACATAACTACTAAGCATGAACAAGTATAAAATGACATCACTTCTAAGCATGAACAAGTATAAAATGACATAACTACTAAACATGAACAAGTATAAAATGACATAACTACTAAGCATGAACAAGTATAAAATGACATCACTTCTAAGCATGAACAAGTATAAAATGACATAACTACTAAACATGAACAAGTATAAAATGACAAAACTACTAAGCATGAACAAGTATAAAATGACATCACTTCTAAGCATGAACAAGTATAAAATGACATAACTACTAAACATGAACAGGTATAAAATGGCACAACTACTAAACATGAACAAGTATAAAATGACATAACTACTAAGCATGAACAAGTATAAAATGACATAACTACTAAACATGAGCAAGTATATAATGACATAACTACTAAACATGAACAGGTATAAAATGGCACAACTACTATACATGAACAAGTATAAAATGACATAACTACTAAGCATGAACAAGTATAAAATGACATAACTACTAAACATGTACAGGTATAAAATGGCATAACTACTAAGCATGAGCAAGTATAAAATGACATAACTACTAAACATGTACAGGTATAAAATGACATAACTACTAAGCATGAACACGTATAAAATGACATAACTACTAAACATGTACAGGTATAAAATGACATAACTACTAAGCATGAACAAGCATAAAATGACATAACTACTAAACATGTACAGGTATAAAATGACATAACTACTAAGCATGAACACGTATAAAATGACATAACTACTAAGCATGAACAAGTATAAAATGACATCACTTCTAAGCATGAACAAGTATAAAATGACATAACTTCTAAGCATGAACAAGTATAAAATGACATAACTACTAAACATGAACAAGTATAAAATGACATAACTACTAAGCATGAACAAGTATAAAATGACATAACTACTAAACATGAACAAGTATAAAATCACAAGACTACTAAACATGAGCAAGTATATAATGACATAACTACTAAACATGAACAAGTATAAAATGGCACAACTACTAAACATGAACAAGTATAAAATGACATAACTACTAAACATGAACAAGTATAAAATGGCACAACTACTAAACATGAACAAGCATAAAATGACATAACTACTGTCAGGATTCAGGTTGGAGTGAGGGTTCTTTCCAGAGCCGAGCTACGCGGAGGAGTTTGACATCCTGATGCACCTACATCGGATTCCGGTAACCAGCGGCAGGCTTCTTAAGAAGCGGTGGAACCACTAGTCATCGCTCGATGGTTACCACTTGTTGGTCAGACTCAGTCCTAAGATCTCGCATAGTCCATGTTAAGTATTGTCCAGTCATTTTGCCCTTTTTCTCTCCGTTACCTCTCAGATCTTGTTCCCGCTTCCCGGAGCCAAGCCTGGAACTTCACCGGTCAGGCGCGTCTCGCTGGTTGGCACTTCCAAGCCGTTCTGATCCGCTGTGGCCCGGGACCCCCGAACCTACCTGGACTCTCGTTTCCTCCTGACGTCCTCCAGTCTCAATTCTCGAACCATCGTTTGACCTCATTAAAACAAACCCTCTTAACCGTAAAGTCTGTTCTTCTGTGAGCACCTGCATGTGGGCAAGGAAATTAAAATCCAACATGACAACTACTAAACATGAACAAGTACAAAGCGACATAACTACTAAACATGAACAAGTTTAAAATGACATAACTACTAAACATGAACAAGTATAAAGCGACATAACTACTAAACATGAACAAGTTTAAAATGACATAACTACTAAACATGACCAATTATAAAGCGACATAACTACTAAACATGAACAAGTTTAAAATGACATAACTACTAAACATGAACAAGTATAAAATGACATAACTACTAAACATGAACAAGTTTAAAATGACATAACTACTAAACATGACCAATTATAAAGCGACATAACTAATAAACATGAACAGGTATAAAATGGCATAATTACTAAACATGAAGAAGTATAAAATGGCATAACTATTAAACATGAACAAGTATAAAATTACATAACTACTAAACATGAACAAGTAGAAAATAAACTAACTACTAAACATGAACAAGTATAAAAAAGGGGGACTCTACGCTGCCATATAAAAGCATCATAATGGACACCAGCAGAGTTAAAAGAGGAAAAAAATCAATAGGTAATTCACATGTAAATGTGGCTTGAAGCTTTTCTCCAAGGTTTTTTAGTGCTTCCCTGAAAGCATCCCTGTAGCTGATCGTCTTCCACCGAGGCTGAAGTCGCTTTTCCATCGTAGTGAGGACGTTTCTCTCCATTATCGGCGTCCCTGCCTGCAGGAGAAGGAGTATGTTCTCTGGCTTGCTGCACCCCTTCAGCAGGTTCCTTAAAGATGGCCTTCCTCTGGCGTGTAATCGTGTCCGGGCTCATGTTGAGGACTGTGGGTTTGGTTTCAGCCCAGAGTTTTTCAAAGAGTCTATCACAGATGGCCTTGTATTCCTCTCGAGGGTAGTCTCTCTGTCCTGATTTATCAATAATCATCTTGATCACGTCTCTGACCAGGCTTCTCACGGCTGTTTTTCTCCTGTCTACCTCTTCAGACTGGTCTTCCTCTGACTTGCTGGTGGATTCCATTTCTGGTTCTTCCAGTTCCAGCTCACAGATAAAATTTTGAACTGGATGGGAAAACTATGAATCCAGGTAGATGTGAAGCCATTTCCTCTCTTTCCTCTTCAGAGCAAACTTGGGAACCTGTTAACTCCTCATTGCCGTCATCGTCCAGCACTGAAGAAGCCGACATCTGATTGTCCCACTCATTCACAGAAGTAGTGAAGGCAAATGAGGAATCATCAGAGCTGGACTCCGGTTCTGATTCATTTTCCAGCAGATTTCCAGTCAACAAGATCTCTGGTTCAAAGAAGGCTTCAGTGGGTGATACTTCATCCAACTTTGACTGCCCTTCTAGTTCCTGTGGCTCTTCGGTTGACTGACTCTCCGGTACAGAGTTCTCCACATCTGCATCAACATCAAGAGGATCGAACGGCTCAGCAGGTGAGATTTGATCAACCTCAGGCTCCTCTTTGTGTATATCTGCGGTTCCCTGGACGTCTAGAGGAATAACGGCTGCCGTGGTCGTAGTTTTCTTCTCATCTTTGGACGGTTGAGCCTCTGCTACACATCCTTTAATATCTGAAAGGTTGTTGACATCTTCCACCTGGATCTCCAGCGTTGACTTGTTTTCAGTCAGAGAGGTTTTCTGTTGTTCCTGGATGATCAATGGAGCCACCTTTGATGAATGTTTGCCAGTGAAATTTCTGAAAAAATCTCTTCATCTTCCCCATCAACCCTTCAATCTTAGATTTCGGCTTACAAGTTGTACCGTCGGCTGGTTTCTTGAATTCCGATCTATCCAAAAAGTCCTGCAAAATCAAACTGGTTTCATCCACCATATGTCTGATTATTGACATGCCAGCTGCTTGTTCAACATGTTCTCTTGTAGGAGCACCTGAGTCCAAGCTGTCATTGACTCTACCCATCAGATATTGCACAATGAGCCTGTTTAAATTGTGTGTGTGCTCAGTAATGATGTCTTCATTGATCTCCAGAAGTTTAGCAAAGGTTTCGGGAACTTTGTTTCCCAAGGCCGCCTTCAAGTCCTTCATTGTGCAGCTTTCCTTGTGGAGACTTTGCAGAACGTTGCATGTAAACAACTCCAAGATGTCTCCAAAAGTCTCCTGCAGAGCACAGGTGGTGCTGGGTTCTAGGTTCCCATTTGATAGTCCCAACCTCTCCTTCGGGGAGATGCTTTTGAAAAACGGTTGGACCGCAGCCATCAGGGCTTCCACGGTGACGGTCTGTGTCTCTATGGTTGGTGAACTCTGTATACTTGACATGATTATTTGTCAGGTTTGAAGATAAAATTCAGGTTTTCTGTGAGAACAACAGGCTCTGCAAGGAACAACTGCGAAGTGATGCTCAGGGAAAAAGAACGAGCAAATAAAGACCCACACGTCATAGGCATCAAACCCGCCCACACAGCAGCCTTATGTCGTCACGTACGAAGTCACTTTGGTCAGCAGCCACTTTACTGCGCATGTCAGACTATCTATTTAACTGTTTAAATGATTTACATTTGGGATTATTCAATAATTTACAAGCGGCAGCCACCACAGATCGCCTCTCTTCGCCCGGCACAACGTCCGCAGCTGTCAGGTTTTATTTTTAGCACATCGTGTGTGAAGCTCACACCGCCTCAACCCGGTGCTTTATTATTATTATTATTATTTTTGAAGGCTTAGTTTGTCAAATGCAGTCATGGAGGAAGCTACAGCTTCATTTTCCTCTGGCTGTGACCAGAGTAGGGAAAAAAATGAACAACTATAAATTTATTTTATCCAGCAATCTGTCATATTTTACATTACAACGGGATTTTCCAGAAAGCTATCACTCTCACCTTTTCAGGAAGTCTTCATTTTTCCTGCTCTTAACAATGAAGTATTTTTCCAGTCAGAAAATATTTACCAGTAATAAAGTAGTTGAGGATTCAGAAATGTGAAGCAGACGGTTCCTATGGGTGGCGGGGCGTTCTGGATTCCGGTTGGACAGCGCCTTCAGGGAGTGGGCGGGTCTTATCTGTCTGGTTTAACGCCTGGATGATGTGATGAAGCTGCAGCAGCAGCAAGCAGTGGCGATTCTAGCCCAGTTTTAGTGGTGCTTTAGTATCTCAGCTCCCCTGAATAGGATTGCCACCCGTAAAACACGGAATCGTCCCATATTTGGCCGTTAAATGTGCGTCCCATTTTAAACCGATACATAACTGTCCGATAGACACGCCTATCGTACACACATCAACACTAAGTTTAACAATAATGACCACAATAAAACACAGGAAATATTAAGGTCAGCTACATTGTCGTGGCGGGAGCTAAAGGACCCCCTGAACGCTACGGACAGACGCTGAACGTCCCGGTTGCCTAGAGACGGACACTACGCAGCCGCAGTGAGCTGCTATCAACCCGCGTCTATTTTAAACGTCCTCGACCCGATTCCATGTCCTTAGAAGCAAAAACGCTTTAAAAAAACAGACGTGAGTGAAAAGACGCGAATTATAAACTGAACAACTTCAGAGAGGATGGATACTGTGGACATCGAAAGACAAAAAAAATGTGTCCGTCGTGGCGCAGTCTATATATCAGACAGAATGGATCATTAGAGGAACTGCAGACCCGCTAGAACCTAAAGAACCAGAAATCAGCGTCTCTTCATCCTCAATCATCTCCTGACGCTGATATGGTACAAAATATTTAGTTATTATTGATTCAGTTTCTTATTGTGATTTTAGTTGACTATTGTGGTTTGATTCTTTGCTTAGGATGTTGAGTTTGGATGATATTTAATAAATAATAGCATTAGCCAAAATAAGTGGCCATTTAAAGAACAAATCATACTAATAAATTAACAGTAAATATATAATTATTTCCTACATTATATTATTTTCTGTGTGTTTTATTAATTTTTTTTGATATACTGTATTTTATGAATAATTTGTTCAGTGGTCATTTAATGTATTTCTTCACTAATATTGTATTAATGTGGTTTACCAGTTTGGATAATCTGACTTCCTATCAATGAAGAAAAAAAAATTGCTAAGTACTTAATTAATTTAGAATTATTTTTATATTTTTGAAGGAAATTGTGTACAGCATTGGCTTTATTTGTTGGAAGAGTATTTTGTAGTTCTGTACAAAATGTTGTATATGTGCAAAATATTTGGATAAATAATGGGTTAGTCTGATCCTGGTCTTAGCCTTGTTAATTACTCTTATTGGTCTTTTTTTAAGTTTGATTAGTGACTGTTATGTTGTTTTGTACTTAATTTCCCAAATCTCTCTGGAGTCATTTAAATAAGGTAAAACTAAAGAACAGTGCAGAATGATAGATTTTTCTGTGTCTGTGAATAGAAAGGTGTTTGGTACTGAAACTATGACAGGCCCACTTCATGAACTGTGAACTGAAATATTAAACCCCGACTCATCATATCTACTTTTCCATAGATGGACATTCATTCTTGTTTAAAGAAAAAAGGCCAACAGCCGCATAACGTTCAGACAAAAATAAGGGTAATGCAATTTCTAAGAATGATTTTCAAATAAAGTTCAGGTTAATGACTAGTTTTCACTAGTCATTAACCTGAACTTCTACCTTGATAGTAAACTGGTTTTAGGTTTATTAATCCTATGCATTTAGTAAAATGTTCTTCAAATGACTGGAAATGCAGTTTTGAGTAGATTTTATTTTAATTTCTGGGAGAGCAGATCACACTAGGACCGTGTCTCTCCACAGCTGCTTGTGTCTCATTAATGTTAGCAGATGTTGGCAGGTATGATGTAATCTTGAGATTCTGTTTCAAACTGAGTATATACACCTCTGGAAAAAATGTAAAGTTTCTCTATAAGTATATGTTTGAGTAAAATGAACATTGTTCTTTTATCCCATGAATTACTGACAACATGTCTCTTAATTTTGTTTGTGAATGTCTGTAAATAAGCAGTTAGATTTAGAAAACTGCTCCAACAAATATCTTCTCATGGGTCTTAGCCCTGCTGGGGGCTCAGCACCCCTAAAGGTCAGATCCTAGAATCGCCCCTGGGTACTGGTCCATTTTATCAAAGTAGATGCAATGATGACTCAAACTTTTACAAAGCAAAACAACAAAATAGAAAAAAATTCAAACACTTTTTAAGCAAGTTCTTTATGTGTTATATAATAAGTCCACCCAACAAAGCGTTAGTTCCAAAAATATATATTAAAAGCCAATAATTATTGTGACAGTCATGGTAAGTTTGAGTGCAACTTCTAATCACACCTGCAATGTTTTACAGTGTAATGTTGAATGACATATTGTTATTTTCAGCTTTGCTTCAAACAACATTGGATTAATAGGGAGGAAGTTGAGAGCTACTTCCTGTTTCTGACCTCACTCCCGTCTGGATCTGAAAAAGAGACGGTGGAGATCGCTTCATGATGCAGAACGTGAATCATGAATGAATGTCGATAAATTTGCTCTCTAATGTGTTTCGGTTGAGCTTTTCAGGCTCGCAGAACATCTGCTATAACATTAATCCAGGTCTTGGATTGTTCTGCTGCAGCAGCTGTGTCGGCTCTTACATTAGTGCTGAGTGTATACATGTGGCTGTCTGCTGAATGCTGCTGACTGTCACTTCCTGCAGCTCTAGTGTTTCTGTTTTTGCTCCTCCGCACCTCTCTCTCCCTGTGTGCAGACTTGCAGTGTATAAAAGCCTCTCTGCTGAGGCTGCTGCTCTGCAGAGGAAAACTAAAGGATCCAGAGGAACCAGAAAAGCGTTTGTCATCTTCTAGCCGTGAGTAACGCACGTCATAGTTTGTGCAGTTAGATAAAGTAGAGCTTAATATTTATGCATACTGATCATGTGAATGGACTGCTTTCTCTGAGTTTGCAGTGGCAGATGACTCAGCATTTTTTCTATCCTTGTTTTGAACTGTAAAAAAGCCAAGCAAACTTACTGTATAGTGGACACTAATGTTTAATACAACCTTGATTTTTGACAGGGTAGTAGATAAATTATATTTTGCATGACTGGTTCTTCAAAGTGTGGACCTGATTTGGTATTTTGGGGATGCCACCCCCCAGTTGTTTGTCCTACAGAGATTGATCTGTTGAAACCCTGGGTGATCCTATGTGATGCCTCCTATTCAGAAACCAAATACCTCGGCTTTTGCCCGTTTGCTTTTTGTCTGCTGTGTGCTGAATCAGAGTACCAGACATTAGTTTTTGAAATCTGTCTGCGCGGCAGACTCCTCATAAACAACAAACCGAGAAGACATGTTTAGCTAGTGATCTAATATGTTTTTCTTTGCAGGCCTTGAAAACCTATATTTACCCTGTAACCATGGCTAGAAACCTGCTAAGGAATCCCTGTGGAAATGGTGAGATGTCTATTTGTTTCTTCTCTTATGCCGGTCCAAACTGTACCAATAATGTATAAAGGAGTCAACACTAGACTATAAGGGGTTGTGGTGACACAGACATTTAGAGTTGTGTGTCATTAGCATAAGCATAGTAGCATATATTGTAACATAATACAATCTGAGCAACGAGGCAGCACTGTTGGCTCTACACGGAAAAGATCCAAGAACAGAGCCTTGAGGAACTACAGTTTATAAGCTTCATACAACACAGTGTCGTGGTGAACCTTTTTGGTGTGTCAAGTTTTAAAGAGTTTTCACTACATGTGATGTATATTTCTTTAAAAGTCAATATAAAATTCTGATACTTTGCAGTTTTAGCAGAAGTTTGAATGTTGACTTCCAGAGTGACACAATGTCACCAAATTCCCCCAAATCTCAAGATAGTCTAAAGATGATGCATACTATCAATTATCATCAGTCAATATGTTTAATGAGAGTTAAACATCATATAGCATCAACATCATTAGCATTGTACAAGATTTATCATTTAGGAATAAATGATAAATCTGTACAAGATGTACAGATTCAGCATTGTACATATTGTATGTCTTTAGCTTTGAGCTAAAAAACTAATAATTAAAAAAATATATATTTGAAGTTTTTATCTTGGACATCAACACCTGACCAATTAACCCACAAAGCAATTTGAATTAGTGAGTGGAATTTACTCTGAGGAATGTGACGTGCTGGTTGTGACTAATATGTAATCAGACCTCCAAAACATACATGTTTTAAATAACCTTTACATGATGGCCAATTGTATTTTGGCTGAAAGTGAACGAGTAAGCTCTGGTGTCTTGAGATTGAAAGATTAATTCTAGATTTAGAGATAAGCTACATAGTTCTACAGTTAGCCATTTGAGACTGAATTTCCCTCCTAGAGCAGCTGGAATCCTGGGAGCTGACAGAAAACGGTGGGAACCAGTGGAAAGTGGAGGACATGCCAGGAGACTGTGGTCATGACTTCTGCACTGAAGAAGTGACCAAATATTTTGCGACTTCCTTTGAGTGAGTGGTTGTTATCATTTGTGTTACAGTATAAGACAATTATACCACATGTAAATAAACCTGTTACGCTACCATTCAGACCTGTCTGTCTTTAGCACCAGCTTTAATACGCCTAATGTCTCATGCACCACCTGAACTCTGATTCTATCATTCTCATCAGCGGTGGACACACTTTCACTCATCTGCAAATGCACTCATAACGGAGCTGTTTCTTCGCTAAGAGCTTTAGCACTTTTGCTAACTTTGAAAATGTTTATCGTACTTAGCTTCCCTTGAATGAATTTTTTCCGGATAAATACTAAGGCGCTAATTTACTTAGCTGTTTTTTAAACTTTCAGTTGAAAGTTTAAGATCTGTGTTGAAGTTTTGATTGTCGACTATTTTTTAAGTAGTTAGAAGTTAATTCACATACTCTTACTATGAAGTGGGTGAAGACAGTTTGTGCAGCACTTCCGTTTTCTTTCCTTGAGTTTTATTTTGTCCAATAACTTTATTTAAAAAAAGAAACAAACAAAAACAAAGTAAAACACAGGCAGCAGAATCCAAGACATAGACATGAATACAATGTCTATGAACAATATAGAACATATACTGTAAATTATAATGTCAAAATTAAATTAGTGTAGTCTTTCAATGGCAGTTATAATTTGAATGGAAGTTAGTGCTTTAGCATGAGCTTCTGCTAAATACTGTATTGGTGTTATTCTTTAGTGTCAGCAGAACTCATGTTTGTGATGACTGCATTAAGGTTAGAGCAACTAACGTTTGAGTTAGCGGTGCCCACCACTGAACCTGATTTAGCTAACTGCTAACAATCGTCCCCATGCATTATCCTAGGCTTTGCCTAAAAAGGCAGGTGATCGACCTGATAGAGGAGGGTTACAGCCCAGAGCAGCTGGACGCTCAGCCTCCTGTCACAGTGAAAGACTGGTAAGACTTGAACATACAGGTAAGACAGACGCTTTGCATCAGGATGCAATCACACCAGCCCTGTTTAGTCAGCTTTAATCAAATTCTAGTTAGTCAAGAAAGTACGGTTTGTTTGGCGAGGTGTGAATGCTCAATCCAACTTTGATGCAGACCAAAAAAATCCAAACTCTGGTCCGCCTAAAAACCTCGGTCTGGATTCGGTTCGAATGCATATGTGGATGCAAGTGGACTAGTGACCGATCCAAAAGCAGGAAGCAAAGTATAGCGCAGGCCATTCTGGGTCTGGAATAAATACAACAGTCCAGCATTTATACCAAAGACTAAAAAAATCCTACAACTGTCAAAATCTCCATTTTGATTAGCTTTTGTGAAGAAGGAAGTTGTGCTGGTCTTTTTCTGAGGTTTTTGTGTTGTTTCCTTCAGTAGATCTTGGTACAGAACCACCACAGGAGACGAGGTTTTTCAATTAGTCTGGATCGGCGGTTTTCAAAGTGTGAGGCGCGCCTCCCCTAGGGGGCGCCAGAGCACTTTAGGGCAGGCGCGGTGCGAGGGAAAAAATAAACCGGAAAAAAAGCTATCTGCTTGCTGTCTTGCGCATAGCGTGCGTAATTGTTTTTTCCTTTGTATGCCTCCACTCTTTCATACAGCACGCTCTTTTAGCTCGAGATAAATTGTTTAGATGAGCCACAAAAAGAGCTCCACGATTTTGCAACTGTTTAGGTTTTTGATTTATTTTTTAATTTCAAGGAAATGTGCAACATTTACAGATGTGTTCCAAAGATCTGATCAAAATGTTTTTGTTAAGATGTGAAAACACTGTTGGTATCTCAAACATTAAACTCAGAATCTCAGATGTAACGTTTGTTTGAGAAAACAGTTGAAAAATGAGTTTGGGGTTGTTCTTATCATTAGAAAAATGAAAAAAGGGCGTATTTGCCATACAAAGGCCCTGATAAAATAATTAAAATGGGAGGAAATGTTTTTAAAATGTTCATGTGTTAAATTTCATTCAGATAAAGTGTCATTTTAAAAGATGAGATGGTTCTAAAATAAAAGCAATTAGATGGTGTTTTGTAGTGGCATTTGTTTGTGTGTGGGTTGATTATGGGGGGGGGGAACAAGCATTGTGCTCCTTGGAGGGGGGCTCACCCTTTCATACTTTGAAAACCCCTGGTCTGGATCATTTGACAGAGTCCAATGTGAAAGCGAGCCGCACCAGTTGAATACAGGTGGATCTTCCAACTATCTGGGGGTCGGGTCGCGGAGGCAGCAGCCTAAACTGAGAGACATGGACTTTCCTCTCCCCAGCCACTTGGAGAATCCCAAGTGGCTGGGGAATCCCAAGGCGTTCCCAGTTCATCCCACAAACAAAGTCATAGTCTGGACTTCCTCTGGATCTCCTTCTGTTGGGATGTGCCCTGAACATCTCACCAGCGAGGTGTTCAGGAGGCTGGTGAGATGCCTTTGAGAGCCCTGGTTTATCCAGCTGCACATTGTCCAAAGAGGCCAGAGCCCACAAATAAACACTTTGCTGCTGCATACAAACTGGTGTGACTAGAAAAAAAAGTGTTTCCATTACAATTTTGCAAAATACACACATATCAAAATGGCTAATAAGCATGATTTCCCCCACCCAAGTTGTCAAGCTTTCATTAAGCAAATTTATTTTTGTAATTCCAATTACATAATTTTATCATCAGTGGAAACACAGCTTGTGATGTCATCCTGCAGGTTCTGTGGCAGGACCGACTGCGGCTGCACCTATCAGATGACATCCTGTCTGCTGGATGAGAATAAAGAGGTTCTGCAGGAATACATTCATGATCCGGAGACTCTGGACCCCGAGGCAGACTCCTCATGGAGACAGGTTTTCAGATGCTTTCGTCTCTAATAGAAAAATAAAACCAACACATCCTGCAGAGAACATATTATCCAACCAACTATACAACCAGCAGTCCGCTTTCCCTTTCCTTGTTCATCTCCAGGTCACTCATACGTTTTATGACTACGGCCCTGGAATGCGTTTCATCTCATTCGAACATGGAGGATGTGACACCAGTTACTGGGAAGGCTGGTTTGGAGTTCGGGTCACTGGGAGCTCTGTGACGCTTGACGTCTGAACCAGAGGAGAAACGAGAAGAGGAGAATGGAAACAAGTATAGCCAAGAATAAAACATTCATTTATTAATCTTAGTGTATTTTAAATACTGTAGCAATTGCAGTATTTTCAAAGCAGCTGTTTGAAATCTTTTGGTTCAAGAAACTAACGTTCACACAAATAGGCACCTTCACTTTACTAACCTTTATATATTCAACCCAAAGCTTGCTGGACTAACCTTAAATTAGCCTCTAACTACTCTTTGCACTAATCAGCAATCCTTCAAATATTAATCACAGTAATAAAATAAACTATTGCATGCAATCCAGAATGTGTTGACATGCACTGGTGATTTATTATTCATGGCATTGAACTACTTCCAGCCACATGGATTTCAGTAGGATTTTATGTGTTGGACCTACACAAAATAGAGCTCAACTGTGAGAAAGAAGATAAATGATGTTACCATGAAATGAAGACCCCCGCAGCACTGAAAGCGCCTGTAGTAGCGTGTTGCCAACAACTAATGAGAAAAAGAGCATCAACTGTGGCAACTTTTCTTTTTAAACAGATGGGAATCTGAGCTCACACACAACCACACCCAAAGGTAGTTTAAAGAGCCAAATTAACCCAATAGTACAATAACGTTATAGGATATATATTCAGAATTCTAATTGACTACATTTCTGTTCTGCTTCCTCATTAAATGAAAATGGCACAATTTAAGATATAAACTCAATTTGTGAAATGAAGATTAGATTAAGACTGGGCTGACTATCATTTTTGTAACTCACGTTGAGCGTTTTCAAACATTCTTTATTTCGTGTGTGGTTGTTAGTGGGTTTGGAAATGACTTTAATTTGAATATATACATTTTTCTATGTTAGACATCAATAACTGGAGTTTAATTGCAATATATTTTGTTAAAAAATGTCACCTTCTTGAAATAGGCCCTATAAAAAGGATCACTGACAAGTTGATTTGAATTTTTACATTTAATTTTTAAAATTTTGAAATATTCAGATTAATTTAGTATTAAATTAATCCTTAGTGTTACTTAGTGAATTTTCAATTTGAATAAACTGCAGAGAACATGTCATCCAACTATACGGTTGTAATTAGTGAAGCTGGGAACACACTACTTCACAGATCTTGAAAAGACCTGGAGTTTATACACCAAGAGAGGTGTCAGCAATTTTTTGACAACAAAAAATTGCTGACAATTTTCCAGCAATTGAAAAATTGCTGAAAATATTTTCCCATTTAAAGGCGGACCTTTCATTACAATACCGAGAACATGTCATCTTTGAGCATGTTTTATGCTATAGTTAATATTTGGATATTATACTTTGCAAAAAAAAATCTGAAAACATGTTTTCATTTCCAAAATACTCCTATAAAATCATCTAAAATGTTATCAAGAAACAAAGTTCATAAAATATCACACATTCGAACAAACCTTTTTAATTAAATCAAAATTTTATAACAGAACATACGTACAACAGCAACTATTAATCTTTATAGTACAAAGTTTGTAACAACACATGCCAATCAAATAGTGAAAACCTTTTTGAAACATTTTTTAAGGTTTTACAGCCTTTGGCTGTTAGAGGTTTGCAGACAGTAGTTAATACTCTAAACAAAATAAGCTGATCAAAAGTAGAAGCTCTGAGAGGTAAAGGTCTTTCTGCTTTAAGTAATGTTGCATCAAATTATTAACCTGATCTTAAATAATTTGATAACTATTTAAAAGAAAATGTATATTCTGCAAAAAATACTAGGTGGTTTTACCCGGCATGTTTGCATCGACAGGCTTTAATACAGTCAGAAACATTGGAGCAAAATGTTCTGTGATAACAAAATGAATCAGAAAATTACATTTCTTTTACTGTTGAAACTTCTGATAGAGTTAACTCAACCTGGGAGAATCGCTTCAAACTACAGGAAGGAGACAGTTTCACTGTTCTCTTCGACTTCCAGGAACTTCAAATGTTGACCCAGTTAAATGCTTTAAAAGGCCTAACTCAGTTTATGTTTTAAGTTAATAAAACAAATGTAAAAATACAACAAAAAAAATGTATTGATCGGAAACATATCAACTGCTCTAAAGCAGCATGTCATTTGTTTTAAGCAGTGGTGGGATTAATCGCGTTCATTGAAGAGTCTGTAATTAATCCCATTTTAATGCAAAACTATGTTAATCAAATAACCAACATTTTCCATTCAATGCCTCTTCTTGCTGCTAAATTATTGTTTACATAGACATACGAGTCCAAAAACAAAGATATTTATTATTTTTAATCTGTTATTTAGGTTATTCAATCATCATTTTGATGCAAAGTTCAATTTGGGTAGAATAACAGAAACGGATCCACGTGGAAGGCGGAAGCGGAGCTACTGCTGTTATTCTCCTTGCGACTGCATCTGTTTGCAAAAGGTCTCAAACTGCTGCTGCTCCAACTCTGTCATCACCTTGTTCAATGCATATATCTGAAAATAAGAGAAGCAGACACAAGTAGGAGTAAAAAAGAAACAGAGTCCAGATGACCAACCAAAACATCATTTGAGTATCTACAGTTTAAATTTGCAGTGAGGATGGGATACCTCTGCTCTCTGTCGCTGTTTGGCCTCCTGCTGTGCAGACTTCTGCTTGGCTCTGTCTCCTCTGGTCGGAGTCGAGTTCAGCTTTGGTTTGTCCTTGCGGCAGGCCGGCTCCATGGCGTCGCTTTAATTCCACCTGAAAAAGTCCAAGAGAGAAACTTTTAACCTGAAAAATCTTGACAGGGGGACAAATTGATAAATGTAGTCAGAAGGGTTTACTGTGCTTCCAAAGGTTTTTCCACATCGCATTACGTTACACTAATATTTCAAATGTTCTTTTGTTTAAAATAAATTCTAAAAAGTGTGACATGCATATATGTTCACCTCCATTTCTTTTAATTTCAGAGCAACCAATTGAACTTGAAAATGCAGCTGAGGTTCACACCATCCTCAAACATACAGCCACAAAAGCATATTCATCAAATCAAATTTTATTTGCATAGCACATTTCAGCAGCAAGGAATTTCAAAGTGCTTTACATCATAACAAACACAAAAACACAAAGTCATGCAACATAGAATCAACAATCAAAACACAACATTAAGTCAAGTTCCATCATTAAATTTGTAATTGATTACGTTTGAAATACAACTCTAAACAGGTGGGTTTTTAGTCGAGATTTAAAGGAAGTCAGTCTTTCAGCTGTTTTACAGTTTTCTGGAAGTTTGTTCCAGATTCATGTTAAAATGGCTCAGTCAAAAAAAAGAGCAGGTAAAGACATAAACCCAAAGACTTGAAGATGTAGCTGCAGCTAAAGGTGCTTCTACAAAACAAAAACTCACAGGGGTTAATTTATGCACTACTTTAAAATACACTTAAAGTAGCAGATCTAATTGGACAAAGTACTTCAAGGGCTGTGAATACTTTTGAAGGCATTGCACCTGCGCATCAACGCAACGCCGCTAACTTAAAAGTCCAGGTGCTTTTGGAGCATAACTAATTAATTCGAAGCTAATAAACAGACGTATGTGAAAACTACACGTTCCCATAGCAACATGTTACTCTGAAGTCAAAGCAACTACCAATATTAATGTTAAGTGAAAATATTTATCGGGGCAGGTTGTTCTACGCCTAAATAGTCTATTAGTCGCTAAAGTTAGCGTATTAGTCAGTTCAGCTAACATTAGCCTGCTATCGGTTTGGTTTTACACGCTGACGTCTCAAATATTAGCAACATTAGCATTCTGATAGTGGTAAACTCACCTGCGATATGAGCCGAAGTCAAATGAAGCAATACAAGGAGGCTTTCATTAGCACTGAGAATAAAAACTGGCTGTGGGAGGCTACTAGCAGACAGAACAGCTGTTCTCTGTGTGTCACAAATAAACAAACCCGTGTTCAGCTGTATAAAACTCAATAGTTCCGGTCAGGAATTTTCTTGACCTTCTTTTTTTTTAGGTTTAATTTTTAAATATTGTGTTTTTCTAACTTTGAAAAGCTCTATTTTTTGTTATGAAAATTAACTTTTTGATTTTTATACAGCAAATATAAAGTGCTTTAGCATCAAAACGTAGGAAAAAAATATTTAGACGTGACGCCACTACCCCACGACTGAAATCAGTCTCTTATTAGCAAACTGGTAAACTAAAGTGTTATAATAACAAATTTTATCAATATTTATCAAGGAGGCTTCTTTGCCCCCAAGTTCCACCAAGAAAAGATTATTACACTCAAAGCAATTGCTAATAATAAAGCTATAGAACGCCAAAGCAATTGCTTTCGGTTTATTTCAAATGCAATGAACACAGAGACGTAGAAGACACGGGAAAAGAAAAAGAAAGGAAGAGAAAGTTTAAATGGACAGAGACAGATAAGAATAGAGTAGATAAAGAAGGATAAAGAGAATACCTGGTTGAGTTTAGCTATACTACTCTTTCCAACCCACTTTGGGGATTGTTGTATAGAATATTATTTCTGTTCATCTTCTTAGCAACATCGTTTCTATTGTCCACAAAAAGATCTTAAATCCACTTTTTTGCCATAACTAACTACTATCACTACTACTTTCTCTTGTGTTTTGATCAGGGAGAACCAATAGGCCTGACCACCAGATGTCGCCCTTGTATTACAGATAATCTTTGAATCCCAGTCTAATACTTGTATGTGACATGGCACATAATAAAAATAAAATACTTACAAAGGTGTCTAGTGAAATGAACTGCTAGTTTAGCTCTTGAATTCATTTTTGAATCAGAAAAGTCAGCTGATAAGCGTGCCTCAGACCAGGGTGCATGATGTGCAGACCCCCCTCATGAAGCCTTCTCAGCGCATACATCAGCTGGGTGGTGAGTGAGTGTGATGGTGGTCCAAGAAACATTCACCACTGCTGAAACCAAAACAGCCACCAATGGCAACACAGAATAACCAAACACCCTCATGTATGAAGAGAGCAAATTGTCCTCTTGTGCCAAACAACCTTACAGCGTCTGCTGCTAAGATGGAGGTTTGAAATGCGCTTCTCTTCTCTCCACACCACAGAGAATAATCGAACGGCATACCAAACGGTTTACCTGGATTTCTCGGCCAGTGGCTCTATTTTGGAACAATATCCTCCCAAGAACTGGTGCCAAACTCAGCAGACAACAGCTGGCCATGCTGCCCCAAAACACACCACAGGATAAATGGAAGGAGTCAAACATGCTTTATTTACACTTTATTTCGGTATCACAAAACCTATTTTTATTTCCTTTTCATATTCTGCAGTTCATGCAGTTTCATAAAAATCCCCTAACTTCCATTTAAACGAATTGGACAAGCGGTCCACAGAAACCTGGGAATGATGTGTAGCTTCTACATAAAATAAACTTTTCAGTTCACTTGAGTGGCACGAGTGAACAAACTGGGAAGTCAGAAAAGCCATCATGGCCGTCGCCACCCAGAGAAAACCCGGCTGAAAGACGTCACGGTGCTAACCGCGTCGTTTTGACTGACAGGCTGTTTCTGGGGAGTAAAAAACGCAAACAGCCACAGTGATGACTGAGCAAAAGCAGCAAAATACAGGATGAATATTCAACCGGCAGCAATGAGGCACCATAACCAACCTGTTCAGGTTGTGTAGCTCATATGTTACATTTCACTTTCGAAAATGATTTCTTAAAATGATCATTTAGCAGGAAAAACTCAGCTATGAATAAGTCACATCCATCTATCCACCCATCCATTGTAAAAGCAATTAATTTAATAACATTTGTAAGAAGGATGAAACATGGTATTATTTTATGCCAAGCCTCTTTACTTGTGAGTTATTTGCAACATCTTCTGAGAAATGTTTTCTTTTAGTTTCTTTTGCTTTTTCTACATACCTTCTCCAGTGGTCTTTTTCCAAATAATTTGTGGGAAAATCAAATTGAAAACGAGTTATCCATTTTCAAGAAGCGCTAAAAATGTCTGAGTTTTTGTGCAGTGATTTAAAATGTATCTTCATGAGATGTGGGAGTATCTTAGCCAGAATTACCTGGAAGCTTCCAGCTTCCTGTAGGCCTGCAGCTGAAGCTAAGGGACCCGCGCACGCTGTCAGCCAGCAGAGCTGCAGCTACAGGGCTGATCTGGAGGCTTAAATGAATGCGCTGTCTACATGTCACAGTGGTTGTGCTGTATAGTTCATATGTTCATATGTGTCTTATTATGTTCTGGGCGTATAGTACCATTTTATAGCACTTTATGTACAGTATATCCCATGTAATTTAGAAAATACTTCCTCATACAGACATCCACTGGTGTCAAAATGTGTTTCAAATGTGAAGGGCTGAAAGATGTGGAATACACAACACAGAAAACGTGTCTATCAATGCCTAAATGAGTAATGTGGTGCAGGATAAAAATCTACAATCTGTATTGACAAAGAAAGATTTAAGAAATGTTCAAAATGATTAAGATGATTAAAATAGACTTTACTTTTCTATACTGACCTGTTATTGTTAGATGCTAAGTTATAGTTAGGAGCCTTGTTCTTTAAATTAAGCTCGCTCTCCAGGGGTGAGTCCAGTTCTGACTGCTCCTTCACACCAGCAGACCTGAACATACAAACTGACGACAACCTCCTAACCCCACTCACCAGCCCCCTGCCAAAACACACACACATGCCTCCCCCCCCCCCACACACACACACAGACCAAAGCACACTTTGTACAAATCCCTGCAGACCTGTACATATCCATACACACAAAGTCTTTCAGGAATAAAAATAAATGATCATGGCGAATGTGCCTAAAATAACTGGTGGCACATACAAACACACACTTACTGTACACCCATACAGTATGTAAAGCCAAGACATGCACACAGTTCGACTTTTTTCTTTGCAAACATAAACCCCAAAAGACCTGGAGCCGCCAAAGCAAACATCACACAGCAACCAGAAAAAAAAAAAGAACGATATGAACAGGATGTGACCTAACAAGAAGAGGTCATATACATGCATATACTACACTAGACCCCACAGCGCACACACACACTGATCGCATGTTAGTTTTTAGAGGTTTCAGTTTTCTGATCTTATGCATTCTTAACCCTAATCAACCTCCCTCTATACTGTTGCAACTGTTCTTCAACCACTGAGCTGCGGGCGCAACAAATTGCTGCAAAACATCTCAGCCGTGTCTTCAGAGACATAAAGGAAGGAGGTCATAAAAAATGTAACTCAAGTCTCATGTTCACCAAATAAAAGTCCAGGAAATAAGTTCCAATCCAAATTTTATGGTAGGAATTATTTTAAAGAATGGTAGTAAATATCAAGAGCCAGTAGTCCTCAAAGTCTTGAGAAATTCATGAAAATTTCCTAAAACTAAATTCTAGTCACATTTTATTATCAATGCAAGTTGATAATCTATAACTATTACCCATAAATGTTCCAAAAACGTCAAAACCTTAAGTATGAACAAAATCCATACAATGAAGTTAAGGTGTAAATCTATAGACCTGATATATCCCAATTTTCCTTGTAGTCTAGTCAATGTCAAATGGCAAGATCTCAGGAGCTACAGATGTGTTCACAGCACCAAGGGGGAAAGACTAGCCATCAGATTTTAAAGGGTTTGGTAACAGCCAAACCAGAGTTTCCTCAGCTCCTGTCATGCTCACTGTTCTCCTTCCCTCAGCCTGCCTCACTGGTCTCCCCTCCCAGCTGCACCCAGTTCCCAGTCAACCACCTGTCCCCTGTGGCTAATCAGGCTCCCCATTCTCCTCCACACACTGCTGGATTCTGCCTAACTTAAGTTTTGTATATATTCAGTAACGTCTCTAAATATAATAACTCCAACTGCAACAGATAACGAAATAACATTGAACTGATGAAATGGAGGAATTTGTACTCAAAGTAAAAATTGTTATTGTTTGTTTTTAGTCTGTCTTTGAAATTGCTGAAATTTCCTGTTTTAATTTAATTAAATTGTGTGTTTGATGTTATTTTGTGATGTCCATTTATAATGTTTGTAAAATATTACAATTATTGGGGCAGTTGATTTGAATTTTGTGTTTTGATTTTGTTTGTGTCTTAAGTTATTTTCTTATGTTTTTTTTGTAATCTTTGTAAAAGCATGATTTTATTGTAATGTTTGTAGTGTGAACTGTAGGAAGTAGAGATCCTTAAATTTATACATAAAAGTGATAGAGCCCACAACTCTCAGAAACTCTAAAGTCTATTTCATATCTCCCTAATTGAGTGCCTCTTGAACATATCTATTTCGGGAAAGTCAGGACAGAAATTTTGCCTTTTCAGAAAATTTTAACTTGCCAACACCTTTTTTTACTCCCTCAAATCAGTTGTTACTGCTAAAATCTGTGTCTTGCCTCAGGATAAGTAAAATGCTTTTGTGCCACAAGGGGTCAAGGCTGAAATGCGCAGCTGCCTGCGCATCTGTGTGGACATACTTGTTCAGCATAACCAACCTGTGTTTCCCCACACACAGCCAGAAATGTTCCTCTAATTGCCATCGCTCACCTCCTACACGACTCCGTCTTACTCCTCGGCATCGGCGAGAGTCGGGCACAGGAAGAGGAGCGAGGAGGAGCGCGGGGTTAGGCTGATGAGGGTGATGGTGGTGCTGCACAGGAGGAGGACAGAAGGGGAACAGAGGGTCCTTTAAGTCCGCCCTAGGAGACAGCGGGGTCAGTGTGTTTGGCCTGGCCGGCTTTCACCCGTCTCTGCCTCTCACTCTCACTTCTCCCTCTCTGTCCCAGGAGCTGCTTCTCATTAAGCCTATTTGCTTTGGCCGACTCGCGCTGGCACTTAGTAGCAACACGCTTGCTGTCACGAGCGCGCTCCGACGCGCCTCGCGACCCACGCACACACGTACAGGCCGCTTTTGTTTGTTTTGGCCGCGACAAGGTGCCACTTAGCAGACCTCTAAACGCCAACGATCCGCCAAACACACCACGGTGTTTACTTTCGCCAAGCTTGGACTCATTCATACACACACATAAACATGCAGAGACAGGGCTGTAAACATGGAGGACCAGCTAAAAAATGAATTCAAAATGTCTTTCTAAATCACAGGAGTTTAATGGTAACCCTTAAAGCGATAATGTGTATTGTTTTTTTGTTTGTTTTTGCATGAGCAATCAAATGACGCTCTTTAAAAAAAAACACGTCAGTATAATTAGAATATAATCATACGTTTCAACTTCTTTTCCAAAATTTCAACTTTTTCACAACGACTTGTGAAGGCTGATGAAAAAAGATACATGGTTGTTTCATAAGAACCTAAAAAGAAAACAATTCTGAACCCTTTCAAGGATTCAGCACTAAATAAAATCAGCAACCATTTGCCTTCACTGAGAAAAAAAAAGCAGGTGAACCAACTTGAGCCTCTCCAAGTAAATATACTCGGTTTATTAAGTTGTCATGTTCAGCAAACATAAATAAAGTTCGACAAACTTTATTTATTTAATACCTTTACATGTAAAAACTTTACTCAATTTTTTCAGCAGCCCATTTACAGTGTTCAGGAACCCCTGAACCTCTGTGTATGTTGGACCTACTTGCAGTTCAGTTTACGTACATTTTTTAAGGATTTTTCAGTGAAACTTTGGATAATGCCCAGAAAATTTCCTCTAACATATTTTTTGTAGTGCATATTTATTGCTTTTTTTTTTTAGAATTTCATCTGTTCTAATGGAGCCTTGGCGAAAATTCAAGCTGGGAGACTCGACCCAGCTTCTCCTCATCATCTAATCACCACGCCCGGCCGCAGCCAACCCAGACCGGAGCTCCACGCCGCTCCAGCCAATCGTTGTCCAAGGACGCCTTTAAAAGTTCAAGCTACCCTGGGGTCTTCCTGCTCGTCAGCCGTGCTTTGATTAGTCCGCTGATTCGCTCTTGATCATATCTAATTCCGATTCAAACGATCCATTTGCCTCCCCCAAATTTCCTGTCGATCCGGTTCTTCAGCCTTCTCCCGATTTGCACCGCCTTACCTCGGCTCTCATCTCTTCAGCGAACCTCCTCCAGCACACCTTCTCCTCCCTCGCAGATAGGCTCCAAGAGCGCTCCCTCACCGCGCCAACTCAACCACCAGCTCCCACCAGCGCTCTTCCCCATGCGCAGGCAGAGCCGATCGAATTCACTCTGGCCAACTCCCTCCCCGGACGAGTCTCAGGTAAGACGTATCCATTCGCTCCCCGTCTTTGCCTCACAAACCTCCTGAACACACCGTTGCGTCTCCTCATTCCTGTTAGGCCGCTCCTATGTTCCCTCCTATGCTCTCAATCTCTCCCAAACTGCGATCTAAGATCCTGCAAGGACAATACGTGAACCTCGTTTCTCTCATTCTTCCATCTCCTGAAGTGGATCAGCGTGTCTCCTCGACAGATGGACTCACCGCTATCTTTAAATCCAGCGATCCCCGCCTGTCGAAGAATCTCTCCATTGAAGAGTTTCTGGCTGCCTTCAGCATCTATCGCGACGTCATATGCCCAGTTTATCCAGACCGCCGCACAGAACTCGACTCGTATCTCTCTCTCATTGCCGATCTTAATCTCAAATATGACAGATCTCTATTTTACCAATATCATAAAGCGTTCGCCGCCAAAGCTGCGACAACCCTGTCCCAATCCGGCATCTGCACGAACTGGTCGGTCCTGGACACAGAACTGCTGATCATGCTCATTCAGGCCTCTTCATGCCTCACATGTACCGCAGTCGGTCACCAGAGCGCGCTCTGCCCCACAATCCCTTTCGCCGCCTGCCCCCCCGCCGACCTCGTTCCGCCTGGCCGGACAGTCGCTGATCGCCTGGGTCGGAAGGTCGAGGTATTTAACAACCACCCAGTGTGCAATAACTTTAATGAAGGAATCTGCTCCTTTATTGCCCTTTCCTCCACGTATGCAGTTTCTGCAAAGACGCTCATCCCAAGTCCATCCGTCCTCGGAGTCTGCCCCCCGGCCGGATGCTCCAGCAATCCAAGCCCTGATTGCTCGCTCACTGTGTACACCTATCATCATTCACGAACTAGCCCTCCTCCTTCGCTCCCACCCCGATCCCTCCTTCGTGAACTTCTTACTCACCGGTCTCTCCCAGGGCTTCTGCATAGGTGTTCAGTTTTATCCCGCCAACACTTTCGTTTGCTCCAACCTCTGGTCCGCTCTTAACGAACCAGACATCGTGGCTCGCCTTCTTTCCTGCGAAGTCTCAAAGGGCTACATGATAGGACTTCTCATTCTCGACCTTTCCGCCCCCCACGGCGTTTCAACCTCCAGCATCAACAGTCTCATTCCCAAACCCCCCTTTTCTCTCTGTTACGCTTCGGTCGATCATGCCATCTCACTTATTAAAGCAAGCGGGCGGGGCACCTGGCTCGCTAAAGCTGACATCACCGATGCTTTTAACGTAATGCCGGTACAACCCTCTGACTGGCATCTCCCAGGTGCCAAGTGGAAAGGCTCCTTCTATTTCGCCGTAAGGCTTACTTTCGGCTGCAGGAGTAGTCCCAGCCTGTTCGACAACCTCTCCGAAGCGCTGTGCTGGATACTTCTCAATGTCTCTATAGCAGGGGTCACCAACACGGTGCCCGCGGGCCCCTGGTCGCCCGAGGGGACCTTGTCAGTCGCCCGCAGAGCAAGTTCTAAAAATAGCCATTGTCATTAGGGAGCACTGCCAACAAAATTATTTAATTTAATGTTTTTACATTGAATTAATAACATTTGTTTATATTAGAATTTTTTTAAAAGCAAATTACAAAAAAGATTTAAAATTAATTGCTTTATGCATAAATTTCTATGGTTAAAGTTCAGTACTGCGCAGACGCCTGCAGGATTTTATCGGAGGGCAGCAGCGCCTGCAGCTGGACGGCTGCACCCACTCTGCCTACCTTAAGATTTTCCTTGAAGTAAAAAATGAAAATAATAATTTCTGTAAGTTTTATTATCGACTCTCTTTACAATTCACAAAATTGTGGAGAAAAAAAAAAAAGATCTTATGTGTCAAAACATCTTGTACGTAGCGAACGTCTGAGTCTGTGGGGGGAGGGGAAGGGCACGCCAAAGCTTAAATCTGATTGGTCAGTTTGCTTTTGTTTATTTTGCGGCTTGGCGCTTTTTCTGTAAGATAAAAATGAATGACAGGAGTTTGAACCTCCCGTAGTTCTAAGAGCGGTCGTTTGGATCCCGGCGGAGCTTTTTACAGTGTCTGTTCTGGCGGGTCGTCGGTTTCTGAGCTTCTTTGATGTTTCCCGACCTGGAGAGCTGATGGTCACCTGTCGGCTGACATCTGCTGCTCTTCCTGAGCGTCGCGCTAAGACTGCGAGTTAAACAATTTAATCTAGTCGAAACGTTCCCCAAAAGAGTAGAAATTAAGCAAACATTGTTGCTTCACCTTCTCCTCCTTTGGACGTCTGACACCACCTGAACCTGGGAATCAACATCCTCCTCTTTCCGTGGATCACACGGGTCGGCTTCGCTTCCATGTCTTTATTATTTAGCATCGTTTGTGTAAAACGAAAAAAAGGGTGTGCTGCTTTAGCACTGCAATGGCCGAAGGTAGTCCACCTGGACAACACTCCTATTCCGGCTAGAGATGGCCAAATGGCCTAAGTACCCTTAAGTACCCTTAAGTACCCTGGTAATGGCCTCAACGCATCTCACAGTTGCACAATTGTTCCTTAGACTTCGACTTCAACACAATTAATTTGGTTAGTTTATTTCTAAACTGTCATTTTATACCCTCTTAGCTTTATTTCAACACTTCATGTATGCTTCAAAACTAGACTGAAGAGCATTACCTACAGGAGATCTGATCTCCTGTTGGTATCATAGATACCCACCCCCAACATGGACTATTCAGACTCCTACCTTCTGGCCTGACGGTCAACGACCACATTTACAATTGAAGAATAGAAGCATAGAAAAATGGATGAATGGAGGCTAATTTGAGCCATCAGTCGTCAGTTTGGACAGGGTCTTTTGGCCCTGTTTCAGCCATTCTGGGGAGAAATCGAAAACCTGGCCATTGCAGTGTTAGTGGTTTAGGTTTGTGCGGCTTTTGTGCGACGCCACATGATGAGAGAGGTGGTTGTGCTCTTGCAGGTCAGGTGCAGTGATACTTTTGTACATACCTTCCAATCTGTCGGACAGTTTTTTTTCCGACATCTGCTGGTGTCAGCCAGCTGGTGACCCGTCAGCTTTTAAGTTTGTGAAACCACAAAAAAAAGCTAATAAACCGGCGACTCGCCAGAACTGCACACTGTAAAAAGTTCAGGTGGGATCTTAGAACTATGGGAGATTCAAACTCCACTCATCATTTTTAGCTCACAGAAAAAGCAAACTGACCAATCAGATTTAAGTTTTCGCGTGCCCTTTGACCCCCACAGACTCACACTGATGTGCGCTACATACAAGATGTTGTGGCACAAAATAACTTTTTCTTCTCTCCATAATTTTGTTAATAGTAAAGAGGGTTGGATAATAACAAAATACAATAACGTTTCTTTTTTTTATTTAAAGTTAAATCTGTTCAGCTGCACCAATCCAGACTCTTCAGTCACTTGTGGGCAATTTAGAATCACACAGAAAAGCTCCAAAAGGGAATCAAACTGAAAACTCTGAACTAAGAATTTCTGATCACATAATAGCAATTAACCATAGCTGCATGGTAAATTATTACTGCTAACTATTGTCAGTAGTCCCTAACATTAATATGATCAGGCAGCATGCAATCATATACCATATACTCTTATTATAATGGCTGAGCCAAGAAAATTTATGTCCATATCAAACAAGTAGCCCTTCGTGTTACTCTGTACCCGTGAAGTAGCTCCCAGTCTCAAAAAGGTTGGTGACCCCTGCTCTATAGAGTACCTGCGGTCCTTCACCTCCTCGACGACTTTCTCTTTGTCGACCCCCCAACCCCCTCACCCGGTCCATCTCTGTCTGTACTTCGCCAGCTTTTCATCTGAGTAGGCGTTCCTCTTTCTGCTGAGAAAACAATCGGCCCCTCTACAGCGCTCGAATTTCTGGGGATTACACTCGATTCAGTCTCCATGGTCGCTTCGCTGTCTGTGGATAAACTGTCCCGAATCCGAGAAGTCTCCCGCTCTTTCGTCTCAGTATCGATAGTCTCTAAATGCCAGCTCCTCTCACTGCTGGGCCACCTTAACTTTGCCATGCGAATAATCCCCCAGGGCCGGTCCTTTATCTCGCGCCTACTCGATCTGGCCAACTCGGTCCCCTCGCTATTAGACCGCGCCGTCTTGGATGACGGCTGCCGCTCAGACCTCGCGTTCTGGCCGAAGCTACTTTCTGACTGGAACGGCATCTCATTCTTCTATAATGACGTCATCCTTTCAGCCGACTCGCTTCAGTATTTTACAGACGCGGCCCCGTCTTTGGGTTTTGGGGGCTTCTTCAAAGGAAAATGGTTCGCTGGGAAGTGGCCCCCCACTTTTCCCCAGTCCGAGTCCTCGGCTTTTTATGAAATAGTCCCTATCACCATAGCGTGCTGCCTTTGGGGCCGTCTTTGGAGCAGAATGCGTATTTTGGCTCGCTGCGACAATGCCGTCATGGTTCAAGCTATCAATAAAGGACGCTCTCCCTCCAGATCAATCATGCCTTTCATCCGCCGTATCACATGGCAGGCTGTAACTAACAACTTTATCATCACAGCTCAGCACGTGCCTGGCCATTCTAACACCATTGCTGATGCTCTGTCCCATTCCAAATTTCAGGTCTTTCATCATCTTTATCCCGCTGCCGACGTTCACCCAGAACCTATCCCGGTCTTCGAAGATCTGGCACTCAATTAAGCTGTTCTCTTCACTCCCTCTTGCGTTCAGCTCATCATTACATTAAGTCGGGTCTCGCTCCATCTACTCTCTCCTCCTATACGTTCGCCTGGCTAACCTTCGCCAAGTTTTGTTCAGCTTTCAACATGCGCCTTTATCCTGTCCGCATATCTGTGGTTCTCACTTTCATCACCTAGTGCTTCGACATTCGTCGTTTCAAACTAACATACATTCGCAGTTTGCTCGCAGGAATCAATTTCCACACTAAGCTGCATCAGCCTAGCTCGTCTACAAGTCTCTTTTCAAACCCCGTGGTGAAACTTCTTCTGAGAGGCATATCTAAGCTCAGCCCTGCTAAGCCCGATAGCAGAAAACCCATCACCCTCCCGTTACTGAGGAACCTCATCGCCACGCTTCGTTCTGGCCCTTTCTCTCCTTATCTAAAAGCACTCCTCTCCTGCGCTTTCCTCTTAGCCTTCTACGGTCTTTTAAGGCTGAGCGAAATCACCTCCACATCCAAAGTATTCAATCCGTCCAGAGATCTATCCATCTCCGATCTTAAATTCTATCCCATCCACTGCGATCTTCTCATTAAACACTCTAAAGCGAAAGGTTCCTGCACCATCTCTATAGCATGCACAGACTGTCCATTCTGCCCTTTCCACGCAATGTTTAAATACGCGCTTAAAAGACATAAATTCTGCCCCTATTCCAAACCTCTATTTCTTACACCAGAACGCTTTCCCATGACTGCCAATTGGTTCACCCGCCATCTCAGACTGATTCTAACGTCCTGCGGTCTGCCTTCTGGCCAATACTCGGGCCATTCTTTTAGAATAGGCGCAGCCACATCAGCCGCCACTCAGGGTCTTCCCACAGCTACCCTCCCTTCAGCTCAGCCGCTGGTCATCATCAGCCTTCTCTTCCTACATCAGACCAGGACGCATCACCGTACTCAAAGCCCAACGTTCCCTGTCCGCAGATGAGCATCTCTTCAAATAACCGGTGGTGGAGCTCGAGCCATCTCTAACATCTATTTCATACCTAGGGAATCCGGTTGGGCCTAACAGGCCCTCAGCCCTGCCGGCTAGGCAATCGCAGTCTCATCCAACGCTGCCTCGTCCATCAGGCTTGTCAGACTGCAGGCCCTGACCTACGCCTATCAGTTTCGGCAGACTGCAGGCCCAACAGACGCCTATCAATCTCGTCAGACTGCAGGCCTTGACTGACACCCATCAGTCTAGTCAGACTGCAGGCCTTGACTGACACCCATCAGTCAGTCAGATTGCAGGCCCCGACTGACGCCTATCAGTCTCACCAAGCTGCAGGCCCCGACTGACGCCTATCAGTTTTGGCAGACTGCAGGCCCTACCGATGCCTATCAGTCTTGTCAGATTGCAGGCCCCAACCCACACCTATCAGTCTCATCAGACTGGCCCTACCAACGTGGCGCGCCTATCAGTCGTCCGACTGCAGGCCAGCCAGGCCTCGGTCCGGCTCCCTCTTTTGGGGGGAAGACTATCCCGAGCTCGCCGAGCAGACCTCCTGCTCACGGTGATCCTCGACTCACGGTCTTCTGCTGGGTCCGAGCGCCAAAGAACTTGTACCATTAAATCTTTTTAACTGCTACTTTCTTCTCTGTGTGAGTCTCTCCAGATTGAAATAGCCTTGACATGTGGCAAGGCCATCAGAGCAAAGGTCAACGAGCTGGGATTCGACCCCGCGAAGGCCACATCAATGTTTGTAGCTACTGCAGATGTGTAGCACCCCCACCACTGTACAACCACCACAGCCATATCTAAAATCGTCTGAAGAAAATGCACCATGGGAAACTGAAACACTGAAGAGCAATGCTACTTGACATGCTATTGGCTGCAGCCAATCCAGGAGCAAACCTCATTTCCCTTGGTGCTGACTGGCTGCAGGGAGACAAAGAAGATCATGATGTTGACTTAAATTGCGAAGTTTTAATCCAAATAAAATATATTACTTCAATCTATTTTAGGATGATGTCATATGATAGATGAAAAGGAGAGCAAAATTGTGATGTGACCCACAAAACATGCATTAATTTGGCCAAAGCAAAATTAAAAATGATCACATGTTTCTATTCCACAGTTCATTTTCTGATTTATGTTCTCCTCGCCTGGCTTATCAGCTGATGTGGACGACCATGTCTCAGTAATGCTGCCTGTGAACAAGCCTGTGTGTGATGTCCAAAGCTCAGAAAAATATTTTACAACTTCAGTCTTTAAACTTCTCCTGACCTTTACCACTGACCTGCTCTCTGTGTATTCCTGATGACACTTGTCTATGGAGGTTCTCTGACCGTCCTCTGCAGCCTTCAGACTTAATGGGATTAATTTAAACACACACCTTGGGCTATGTTTACTAAATAGGAGGCTGGTAAGGGCAATTATGTGCAATGAGTGTAAAGTACTTGTTTTTATTTATGGATGTCAGGCCAGAGAAGACAGAAAACAAATCCATGTCAATGACTTGACACAATCTGTCGGGTTTCCATAGAAACTTTTTAATCTAATTTTAATAACTGATTGAGCACACTGCACTGCTTGACTCGGATCAATTAGGATTTTTTTGTGATTAAACTGACATTATTTTGTGTAAAATGCATTGAGACCGTTGTTGTGAATTGGACTAAATAAATAATTGATTAAATGGTCAGTCATATGAAATTGTATTGAGTTGTGTTTTTAAGGTGACAGGTGTGTAGAAAGCTCAGGAAATGTTAAAATAATAATAAATTCAGACAACACAAGACATCATTTAAATTATGGAATTTAAAAACAGATTGTCTAATCGGATGAAAGAAGTGCCTTTCAGACAGCATCAGTGCCTGTGTTTCTGACACCACTTTCGTTTTCATAAAGTTGATATACACATAATAGTCTGTCGCAGCCACACTGCTCTCCTACAGCTGGCTAAACCAGAGAAAAGCATACAGCCATTAAAACTCTACTACAACACAGACTCAACGCACTGTACATGTGGCAGGAAACAAAGGCGCGTTCTCTCACCAAGTGTAATTTGGACCCCAAACGTCCCAATTTTCTGTCTGGAATAGACTGCAGAAGCTTAAAACCCGGTTAGGTTTAGGTTTCCCTGTTCACCCAGCAGGAGGACGGTAAACAATACCATCATTCTCAGGATCTCACTCGTATTTTTGGCACATGCATCTATATGCACCCACATCCAGACAGTGGCTGTGTGGACTGGGCCTCTGGTAGTTATATAACTATTGTATACAGGTACAATAGTCTCTCTCACTTACATATATAGATAGCTGGACTGTGAACACACACTCCATTCAGTGAGAAGTGTTTTCCACCATAGGGCCAGGCACACTGCGACCCTGTGGTCAGAAATATTGCTCAACGATTGTGGATTACAACCAACAACCACTCTTTTCTTTGGAACATTGGAGAATCCGTGTGCAACTTGAATTTCATACCCTGTTGGTAACAAGGCAATAATACAAGTCAGGTGACTAAATACCATGAATTATGTTAGGATGTATTATCTAACAATATCAGCTTTTCTGTATAGATTAGTTAACTCTTTAAAGTGGAAGTATTATGAAAAAATGGACTTGTTCACCGTTTACCTCATGTTATAATGTTATGTTCTCATAAAAAAACATACTGTGAGTGTTGCTTTGATTCTTTCATGCATGTTTGAGAAATCCTTTAGTCTCCCATAGCAATCATTCAGCTGTGCAAAACACCGAGCCCCGGCTTCAAAGATGAAGCTCCTCAGTTTCGAAGCTTCTGCTTCACAGAGCAGAGCAGCCCTCCCCCACAACACCCCTCTCAGCTCCTTCTGTTCAACGCTGGTAAAAATGTTGTTAAAATAGAGGAGACATGACCTCCTGAACACAGAGTGTCAGAAAGAGAACTTTTTTTTTAAAGAGACACAGACCCAATTTCAATGCATTAAATTACAAAGTCAAACTTGCTTGAAGTCATATTTGATATAACATGTTTATAAAAACTGAAGTTAACATAGTTACTTGATTGTGCTATAAAATGGCCCTATGTGCCTGGAAAACAAATAACACTGCTCCTTTAAATACATTCTTTTTTAGAATTGGGGGATCTCACGGTGTTTCCAGGCTGAATGGGGTACCTGGTTCCACCTGCAAGTTCTGGTCTTCCCTCTGGTCCCACTCCAGTGGGACGTACCAGGAAAACCTCCAAAGGGGATCAGATGCCTGAAACTTCTCAACTGATTCTTTTTGATGCGAAGAAGCAGTGGCTCTACTTTGAGCTTCCTCATCCTGAATCCAGCCACCGAACAGACAAAGCTCATTTCAGCAGCTTGTATCCAAGAATTGTTTCTTTCAATTTTGATTCCTATCCCAAGACAGAGTGGCCAAAAAGCTGTGTGATATTCTTGATAAACTTGGTCTAATTCAATATCTTAACCAAGCAACACACAATCGAGGTCGCATACTGGATCTGGTACTGGACTCTTGGGTCCAGTCCTCAACTGGTTTATATCTTACATAAGGAACAGGGATTTCTTTGTTTCAATAGGAAACTTGTCATCAAAGCGGACAGAAGTCACATGTGGTGTATCCCAAGGTTCAAGCCTAGGACCCCTCTTATTCAATATCTATATGCTCCTATTAGTTCAGGTTATAACAGGAAATAAGATTAATTACCACAACTACCTGGATGATACACAGCTCTACATTACGATGTCACCAGGTGACTCAGAGCCCATCCAATCACTGAACAGATGCTTAGAACAGATAAATGTGAGGATGTGACAAAACTTTCTTCAGCTGAACAGAAACAAAACTGAAGTTATTATTTTTGGACCTAAAGAGGAACAATCTAGAGTCAATGCACAGCTTCAGTTATTGCAACTAAAAACCAGCGATCAGGCCCGAAACCTAGGAGTAGTAATGGACTCTGACCTGAACCTCCAGAGCCACATAAAGACAGTCACAAAGTCGGCCTTCTATCACCTGAAGAACATTTCCAGGATTAAAGGACTAATGTCTCAGGAAGATCTAGAGAAAGTCAACCATGCATTTATCTTTTATTGCCACAGTGTCCTGAGAGATCTGCCTAAAAAATCAATCCTCCAACTGCAGCTCATCCAAAATGCTGCTGCTGGTGTTCTGACTACAACCAGGAGGATAGAGAACATCACAAAGTTCTAAAGTCCCTACACTGTCTCCCTGTAGCTCAGAGAATAAACTATAAAATACTGTTGTTAGTTTATAAATCACTGAACAGCTTAGCACCACAATACATTAAAGATCTGCTGTTGTTGTATCAACCTTCCAAACCTCTCAGATCTTCTGGTTCTAGTCTGCTCTGCATCCCCAGAACCAGAACCAAACATGAAGAAGCAGCATTCAGCTTCTTTGCACCACAAATCTGGAACAAACTTCCAGAAAACTGCAGAACAGTTGAAACACCGAGTTCCATTCAAAATAGACCAACAACCCAGCTATTTAGATTTGCTATTGATACATAATCATGAAACATCAAACAATCTGAAGCGTTAAGACAACAAAATGTAATGTTGTTGACTGTGTTCTATGACTTTTTGTGTTTTTATGATGTGAAGCACTTTGAAATGCCTTGTTGCTGAAAGGTGCTATACAACTAAAATCTGATTGATTGATTTGATTAATTGATTGATTGGTCGATGTGAGGGACTTAGACAGACCAGTGTATCAATAGCTTTGTTTTTCAGCTCAGCTTTGTCTTCATTCCAACAAACCAGAGCAGAGTTTGCATTACTGCAGATGAAGCCCCAGTCTGTCGCTGGTGTCCCGTTCCATCTCACCATCACTCACAGACAAGACAACATGAGACTCCTGGTGTTTTCATACCCGATAGTCTGGTAGACTCAGTTCGACTGGAGACCAAAACTGAAAC
This sequence comes from Xiphophorus hellerii, assembly GCF_003331165.1. Taxonomy (NCBI): domain Eukaryota; kingdom Metazoa; phylum Chordata; class Actinopteri; order Cyprinodontiformes; family Poeciliidae; genus Xiphophorus; species Xiphophorus hellerii. Next base: position 9,328,425 of record NC_045691.1, read on the forward strand.
AGTTGTTACATTTTCAGCTGGTGTGGTTCTTGTTCAGACTGCACTGTGTCAAACCAACCAAGCCCTTTGAAAAACTTCTTCACCCCGTTGCCAGTGGGGCGCCGCACCAAGAACCACTGAAGTAAATTACATAAAAATGTATGAAGAAGACACTGAGCGAAACTTTCTTCTTCACAAAATTTAAACAAAAATTGAGTTTTTTAAAAATGATTTTTCTTATGTCTTTGGCAGAAGACCACAATCCATTTCTCTTCCTAGTGTTTAACTCTTGCATTTGTTTTGGTTTTATTGACCCAGAATGCCTTGCACCATAGTCCTCTTCTGCTTTTGGAGCAGTCTCCGGTTCACTTGGCATTCACATATTGATTCAAACTGCACCAGAGTTCATTTGAACTGAACAGAGACCTAGGTTTGTAGGCAGATCAGAGCTCCTTTTTTTAATCGGCGTAAGAGTTCAATTACACATTCACACTGTGCCGTACAAACCAGACTTTCTAGTCAAAAAAACTAGAGTTCAATTAAAGCAGACTAAACAGGGCTGTGAATGCATCCTTAAATTCCTTCACTTGAGGCAGAAACTGACCCACAACTCATAGGGATCCGTCTACCTTTTCGCTGGAGGATGTGGCCTGAACAAGCCAACAGAACTACATCATCTGCAAAAAGCAAAGAGAAGATCCTGATTTCCCCAAACCAGATAAACCACACACCAGGTTGGTGACAAAGAGGAGAGCTGGAGGAGTCCAGTGTTTGTGGTACTGAAGGTGCAAACACTGCTTAGATAATTTTTTATGGTTTCAATTTTTTTTGTCAGGTAAAATGTGCCTGGGGCTGCTGGGGTTGGTAGACTTTTTATATCGACTGTACCTGTTCCCTGTCTGCAAAGGACCAACAATACTCTGAGGTGGCAGGTCAAAAGATTAAGACATTTCTGTGGGGCAGCTGAGGACATTGTGCTGCTTGGTTGAAGACAGCTGTCAAAACATGTACACACCAACACACACACATTAAAACACACGCAAACACGTGCCAAGACAACCAGGTGTCTCTGTATGAATGAGAGTAGTGTATCACTTCTGCACATTAATTTGCTTTGCATCGGTTCTGCGGATCAGTGGTGTATTGTGTACACTGGCGGGGCCTCAAGGGACTGGCTGTCTGTGCTGGAGTACCAAATAACTTGGTGCACCTATTGAAGTTGTCAGCAAATTGTGTGTAAAATGATGTGTGTAAGAGAGACTTGTTTTGTGGGGCGGTCAGGGCCACTGTATGTACAAATGTGTTGACTCAGGGAGATTGGCGGCTCGGTCCCGAGGGAGTCGTGGCTTAGCCGACGGCGGCACAATGTCAAAGCTAAACACATCTAATTGAGGAGGACGCCCACAGGCCCTCCTCTGTGTGCGTGTGTTGGACAGAGAATGAGAATGTGTGAGTTGGACAAAAAGTTACGGACTGACTGGAGAACAGCAGAATTGCTTCGGTGAACAAGCCAGGGTAGCTGCGTCTGTGGCGTCTTAAGCTAACTTTTTGACAGAAAGCTGGTCAAAGAAAATGAAGGGTTGGTTCTCAGAGCTCTTTTTGGTTGCTTTTTAGATTATGTTGTTTTTGTTTGACATGATGCTATTTTCACTAATATGAGCCTCTAGAAAGTCCCTCAGCAAGCTGTAGCTTAACGGCAAACTTTTTGTAGACAATTTATACGCTTCGGAAATAAATCTTACTGAATATTTGATTATTTTTCTCTGTGAAATCCATGCAACTGTTTAAATTGATTTGTTTTAAACATGGTGCACAGATCGGTGACACTTTTGGAAGCTTATGCTAACTTACTGTGCCCATTCAAAAACTAGACTTTGTCCAATTCTGTTTCATCCATGCAGGTCTTAAACTGAACTGAAGTTGGAGAATATCAAGGTTTTCCTTCTTCTCATTGGTCAATCAAACTTATACAATGCAGAAACAACATCTGCAATAATTCCTTCTTAACTGTCTGTTCAAATTTCATCACTAAAGATGCTAATGCCACTGGCTGATACACATTGCAGGGATGTTTTCCACATAACACTCAAAGATGAATATGAAAATACCACACAAATAGAGAGCACAGTGTTTAAGTAAGTGTGTAGGAATTCTGATCAAGGCATTGACTTTTCCTTTCAAATGTCTTCCAAGCTATTAATTCCTAAATGCACATCTGGCTACTTGTCGGAGCAAACCCGTATTTGGGCAAGTTATCTGTGAAGTGACCTGAATCAAACCTAGCATAAAATCGAATAAGCTCTTCTTCTAGAACATGATCAGAATTATCGAGGTCTAACTATCCTTTTTGTTTATCCTGAATTGAACCAGTCTACTGGACTATCAGGTGTGATGCCAAGTTCACAAACAATCCAATTCTTTTGAACGGTTCTTTACTCTGAACCACAGGTGTCAAACTCCAGTCCTCAAGGGCCGGTGACCTCCAACTTTTAGATGTGCCTCTGCTGCACCACCTGAATAGAATAATTAGGTCATTAAGACTCTGGAGAACTGATCTACACAAGAAGGAGGTCATTAAGTCATTTCATTCCAGTGTTTTGTACCTGTGGCACATTTAAAAACTGCAAGACAGCGGCCCTTGAGGACTGGAGTTTGAGACCCCTGACCTGAACGATAGGACTCGAGTCTCAGTACACTGATGCTACATTGTTGCTCTTTGTTTCATGTCAGCAGTAAAGTGCTGTTTATCATTAGTTTGCTGCCTTAATTGTTGTATTTAATTGAGTAGTAGAGGATCTTTGTTTCTGCCAAAGCAACTCAAGTCCACTTCTTTTCTCTACTGTTTGTTACATTTTCCTTTTATTTTGTTTCTATAGTACAAATAGCCCTCAAATGTCATTAACACTTATTATTTTGTGTGTATTTGACTTTTATATTTTGCAATTTTATATTTTATGAACATATATAAATACATAGTTTCTTCTGTAAAAACTTATTGTGGGTATTGACTCAATTCAGATTATTTAACTTATTTTGTGAACTTAACCCACAAGAACCATGAAACTAAAACTAGATTATGGATAAAATGTACATTTTCAAAAATAGATCATTTTAATGGCTCTTTAAAGTGAATGGATCCTGAAGACTGAGACTCTTCACGGAGCCATTAGTGCCATCACGTGTGGAAACACCCTTATAGACAGTGAGACTCAGTGTTGCTGTGTGTACTTGATGTGAAGCAGGTGTTTCAGAGCCCAGGGTGAATGGAATGCAGAGCACCAATCACATTTTATCATAGTTATAGCAGAAAAGTATTTTCTTGATCTTATATTCCCAATGAGATGATCTGATTACCAATGTAACAGTGTTTACATAGCACTTCATTATAACACCAGTTAGCTCGTCCTGCATTATTTTCTACTGCGATACATTTGCAAAATCTGACTTTTTTTTTTTGTACCCTTCAAAGTAAGATCATAAAAGTTGCATGCTATCTCCTAGGGGACACCAAATCCAAATTCAAAATAGACAAAGATAAATAAATAAATAAATGACAAAAAAAAGACTCCGGTCCAATATTCTCTCAGGTATTTATTGAGGCTTGTCCGTGTTTGAAGAATCATAGCGGTCTGGGCCTTTAGCCAAAGCCAATTTGCTACAGTTAACAAAACAAAACTGTTTACAAAGCCTTAGATTTCTTGGCTGAATTCTATCGCGAACCTCCTCAGACGTTCTGTCCCTCCCACATGACGCGAACGGTGCGTAAAACGGGACAGGTGCTGCAGGTGTTGCACATCTGCACCGGAACCGCTGCGCTTCTCCAGCTTCTTCCAATGCGGGCGCTGTGAAGCGAGTGCGTGATTCCAGTGTTCTAGCTGCGCCTCCGGCCGCGGCGCTGGGAGGATTGCGCCAGCAGGGTTTACTTTAGGATTTGAGCGTGACAGCTGCTGGAATACCTCTTCCCTCAGAGAACGGGACACGGGTCACACCGACGCCACAGGCCCGGGCAGCGCGGTTCCAGCGGGGAGCTCAAATGGTCTGTGGATCAGAGCTCTTTTCCAAACTGACGCTGATGACGCTGCCATGGACTGAATGAAATAAATGTCCTGCAGAACATTTACATCTGTCCCTAACTTTTACAGACAGCATTTTACTGGTATGCCCAAAATTATTCATACCCTAGATAGATTTAGATTCTGAAGGACTTTAATTCAATAACACATGCATCTCTGAAATAACAATGGAAGCAGCCTAATATTGGGAAAACATTGTCTTTATTTGAATTTTATTTTTTTAAAGAAAATTACATGTTTAAAAAATACAAAACTAACTTACAAGTAGCTTTTCAGCAGGAAACAGGAGCTTGTTTTAAGTCAATAATTCCTTAATAGAAAAAGCAGCATTCAGCTTCTATGTACCACAAATCTGGAGGAAACTTCCAGAAACTAACACACTACTGAAAGGTTTTAGCCTTGATTTAAAGGCTAAAACCTCACCTGTTTAGAGCTGCCTTTGATTAGCAGTAACTTCAATATCGATCAATATGGTTTATTTGTAGTTGATTGATGATTTTCATGATAGTGTTTGACGAAATGTAATATTAATGTTGCTTCAACACAAATAAACTTGTCATATTGATGAAAAGTACTAGTTCCACTGGCAAATTATCCGACTTATAACCAGTACCTTTTCACCAATATTAAAGGATATACTGACTTAAAACAAGCTCCGATATCTTTCTGAGAAGTTGCTTGTCAGTTAGTTTTGTCTTATTTCAAGTGTACCAAGATATTTCCACTAGAAACGAGACAGAGCATTGCCATTGAATGGAATCCCAGCTATTGTGCTTTTAAAATTTTTCCCTGAATATAACCAAGAAATTGAGTCAAAATATGGATTCACTCTATTGAGAAACCAGCCAACATTCATGGCTTCGGCTCTCCACGCCAGATGAGTGCACTGCTGCTGCCTTTGAACACCACACCCCTTGTCAATAGCCCGTTACTCCTCATTTCCAAGCTGAGGTCACCTCTGTGACACCATCAGGGTTATTTTCTCAGACATCGGGGCTCCGCTGGAGCCGTGAAACATCTCCTCTGATTGTTTTCACATGGGGAGTTGTGCTGTCCACGATGAGTAAAATCACTGGCATTTCTAATGGCCTCTGATTTTTATCTGGGTGTTTTAGTGATCACAGTTCTGCCCTGGTCAAAACTTTAATTACATCCGCTGCGCCTGCAGTCGTGGATTTTTATGAAGCCAGTGACAGACATAATGTGTGGTTTTAGTGTTGGCCTGTTCGCTCCTTGTCTGTGGAAGCTCACCTGGGACCAAGCGTAAATGGAAGGTATGTTTGGTCAGCAGACTTGTCCAGCTGTATTTTTTTTCCTGGCTGGCAGCGATGATGACGGTGGTTCATGTTAGTCACGGCCGGCCTTCCTCACAGCAGCCAGAGACAGTTACTCTTGGCCCAGCTTCAGTCTGGATCCGGCCGCCTGATTGGATGCAGCCAGACGGATATGAAGTAGAACATGCAGTCAGAACCAGAACGTTTGTAAATGATAGTAAGGGAGATGGAAGTAGGTCATTTATGCTAGCTTGACTTTGACAATCTTGACCTGTAGATGTGGCACAGAATTTGATGTTTCGGTTCAGTAAAAAAATAAAATAAAATAAAATAAAGGAGCCGACCCACACAACAAATCTAGTAGAGCAAGTGTTTAAATTAGCTAATCAATCACCACAATATTCAGATGAACACTTATTAATAATCACAAAATTGAGATTATTAATTGAGATAAGTGGCAGAATTAAATAAGTGTTCACTTCTTCCTACTCCTTTTCAAATAGAAAAGTGATAAACTAATTATTTTGTTCTTTGTTATGTATTCACATGGTTTCTCTATCCTACTGATTGCTTGTTTTCTTGTTTTTTAAAGACCTTTTTTACATAAATAAATAAATAAATAAATAAATAAATAAATAAATAATGAACATAAAAGACTGAAAACATAATACTGTAATGAATTGAATGCTCTGCTCTTTGTGTGGGAAATGTTTACGTGTTTCTTGGTGTTATTTCCCGATACATTAGTAGAGCTGTCGTTAGTAGCGTAGTCGACTGTGCCAGAAAAAAGAAGAATACCAGTGGAGTTGAGTTGAGTTGTTCTTCAACGGTTTTTCTGCTTTATTTTTCCCTCTGCTGTGCCGCATTGCACCAAACTAATAACGCCAAAATCTCCAGGTTTCATTTTGTTAGCAGAATTGTTCTTCTGCTGCAGCTATACGGCTATGGACAGCATGTAAAAGAATAATCTCTTTGCCCTTCAGCTGCATGCGCATGTGCGACATTTCCGGATGTAAACAATGACATGCAAGGTTGATTGCATAAGTTGATTTTCAGAAGCTAGTGGGCAAGAAATAATCAGTAGGAAAAAAAACCTTGTTTGGAGGCATTCCAGACGCTTTTCCTTTGGCTGTTAGGTCTTCTCACGACATATTGTTCCTTCAGGCCATGGGAGAACAGAGTTGGCCGGGGAACACCGAGATAAATTGCTCAACATGAAAAGTTGGAGAGGTCCATTAAGCAAATTGACAAGGTGAACCGATGATAGAATGGGGTTTAGTGAAAAACTTTCATGTGAAATAAGCATGGCACTCAATTCAGTGTCAACTTATTAATAAACACAAACAGAAGGAGGCATACAGGTCCAGAGACGAGGCTGCTGGCACAAATCTGTGCCCACAGCCCGCAGTTTTATGCTCCAGCTGCAGAGCAGATAAAAACTCTCAGATCTCTAACAGCCGAGGGTGACGGCAACAGAGCGGCTTGACTCAACTCACAGAGTGTCGGTTGATGTGTTTCTTTGATGATCGGTAAACCCACAATCCTCCAGTCCTATCTAAGAAAATTACTTTACTTAGATAAAAAAACTTTTCAGACGACTCTGAATAATGAATTGATCATACTGTACAGTTTGATTACTAGGATTAATTGGAATGTATGTGTGATTGAATTGAGAGGGTTTTTTTTGTAAAGTGCCTCGAAACGATATTTGTTGTGAATTGGAGCTATATAAATAAAATGAATTGCCCTTAATTAGTTTATGACATTATTATATTATTATTCTACCCAAGTTTGAATCTGCCATCCACAGAAATGATCATGTTTTGGGGTGGTGAAGGTGGTGAGGCAGACACAGTGGACCCAGATTTGTAGAATGAAATGATGGTTTAATGAAGATAATGCAGAAAATCCAGGCAGCACAGATGAGCAGAAAGGCTAGAAGCTCAGAACTGGGAGCAACTGGAATAGAGACAAAACGTTGACGACTGGATAGACGGAAAACGAAACAAGGAACACAGGTGGGATTAAATACACAAGCAGGTAGTCAGTGGAAACAAGACACACCTGGGAACAATCAATGGGCTCGACAGGACAACACAGAGACTCAACTGAACACAGAAACCTAAATTAACACACAGAAAAAAATAAATCCTCACAGAAATTCTGTCAAAGTTCTCTACAGTCTGGATAAATGCAAAAAAAAAATGCTAAATTGACGCAAAATTGATAAATACTGAAAATGCAATCAGCTGCGTTTCCATAGATATAAAACTTCACTGAAATAATAAACTGTACTTGACGACATTCTAATTAACTCCAGAATGTATGCAACGACATTCTGCATTTCTAGGCTGCGATGAAATTTGTTTAGTGAATTGCCTGGAGATGATATTTGCTGTGAATTACTGCTTGACAATATATCAAAGTGAATATAAATGTATTGATTAAACTAGTGGTCATTGTAATGGGCTACACAAAAATGCTCACAATTCAATCCAATGGAATGTGACCCTAAAAAGAACATCAGTCTGTAGATGTAAAGAGCAAGTAGAGACAAACGCCCTGTGAATCTGTGGACCAGATGTTTAATTGTAAAAAAATTAAAAAGTTTAAAACCACATTATTGTTTCCATTCCACTTGACAATTTTTCATAACTTTGTGTTGGTTTAAATAGTAAAACACGGTTACTAATGTGGTTATGATGGGACATACTAATAATTTAAGGGGTGTGAAAACTTTTGAAAGGTGCTGAATATTTTATTACTAAAGTACAAATTATTTGTTCTAAAATTTTTGTTTTTAAAAGCAACCAGTAGAGGGCACTGAACACGGTCACTGTATGAAAGATTCCAGCATAAGATACGTTTCTTATGCTGGAACCCATTTAGATAAACAGCAATATTCGTCTCCAACAACGTAACTGTATGGCAAAATCTGGAAATCTTATCTATTATATAAGGTCTAGAACATTTTCAATGCTCCTGAATTGAAAATGTTCTGACTTGATGTTTAAAGGGACAGTATTATGTACTTTCCAGGCACATAATGTAATTCTATAGCACAATCAAGTAACTATGTTATCTTGGATTGTCATTAAAATGCTAAATACATACAGTTTATATCACATATGACTTAAAAGAAATTTGACTTTGTAATTTAACACCTTGAAATTGGGCCTCTGTCTCTTTAAGAAACTCCTGCTCTTTCTGAAACTCCGCCTTCAGGAAGTCATCACAACCTGGCTCCTCTATTAACCCTTTAACAATGTTTTTACCACCGCTGCACTGAAAAGTAGCTCCTATAATGAGCTCAGCTGTTAAGCAGCAATTAGCAAACTGGCTAGTCTGTAGGAGCAGAGTGGAGGGATAGCAGGAGGGGGAAGCTCAGAAGTTTGGAAACTGCAGCTCCAGGGAGGAGCCTTGAAGATGCAGCTAGGTCCACCAAGGCATTTTGTACAGATGAATGGTTGCCATGGAGATTAAAGGATTTGTCAAATATGCATGAAAGAATTAAGGAAACAATACAGGTATGTTTTTGATGAGGGAATAACATTATAATATACACATCTAAAAAAAAAAAAAAAGTCAATAAATTACAAAGTAAAAAAATGTAAGTCATATTTGGTGTATTTGGAATTTTTATAACAATGACAGTAACATAATTACTTGATTGTGCCATAAAATGGCACTACGTGGCTGGAAAACACACAATACTGCCTCTATAAGACAAGGAACCTTTCATATTTGATAGTTTTCTTATTTGGTGGACCACTTAAGGTGATGTAGTATACAGCACCTTCCCAGATGTACAGATGGGTTTTTTTGTTTATACATGCAGTTGTTGCCCCTATGCTACATACATTCACACACCAGTGAGCACACAAACCACCAAACATCTAGTGCAGTCCTTTCTTTTTATCTACAGCAGCCCTGGCTGTTTCCAAGGCGACGGTGAGGGACAGAGATGTAACTGATATTAATGTAAACTACAGTACATACAGTATGTTAAGCAAATAGAGCACATCGAGGTCATTCAAAGGTTATATTTATGAATAAATATCCAAGATGCAGTATTTCTCTGTTATCATAAGGTCATTCTACAAGTATTAATGAAGATTTGAGTTCTCAACATGTATTATAAATAAAATCTATAATTATAATTATACTACTACTAATAATAAGTAATAGCAGTATAAGTAAAAACTACATGTAGGTACAAACGTATTATTATTATTATTATTATTATTATTATTATTATTATTATTATTATTATTATTATGATAGCAAAGCTCGTGAGCTAAAACGTGTCAGGAAGTCTGGATGATTCCCATGTTTGTTTTCGGTTGGATTTTCTTTCTCAGGTTTCTTCCCACTGTCTAGACACGCACGTTTTAGGTTCATTTGTGACATAATTTTCATTCCGATTGTGTTGTCTGCAGGTGTTTGTGTTACTGGAAATCTTGTGATCATTTGCGGTTTGAGGACAAATGAGACCACAAACATATTTGATGCTGTTATGCTCAAAACTCTGTGGAGAAAAACCAAACACCTCTTTGCAGGAAGCAACTCTGACCAGAACACACAACAAAAAAGGTTAAGAGAATCAAAATGTTAATTAATTAATCAAAACTTTACCACTACTGTGCTTCTTGACGTTTGTATTAGGAAACACAAAAATTGAAGAGATGAATGGGCATGGAAAATCTGTTACCAGTGGTGTTAATTTTTGGCTACAGATATACAAATATAGAACCTTTAAAAGACACTTTGCAAAACAAACAAAAGATGATTGTACAGTATGACTATTCACTTAGTTTTATTGTAACTTTTTATGGCCACTGATAATCTACATGTAGGTAAAACCTGTGTAGATATACTGTATACTTGAAACATTACATTATTATTTTCATATTGCAAAGATGATCACTAGCAGAAATTTATTATGACACTTAGAAACAATAAAAGGATAGTTTCTCTCAAAAGTGATTTTTTTTTCTCACTTAAATTAGGTCATTATTTTCAGAAGGTGACAATATGATCTTCATCCATTAATGCTATGAAATACTTTATCAAAAAATGACTTGGGTTATTATTTTAGGAAGGTGGCAGTATGTAAGGTGGTACTTGCTAATCTGCTAATTTTGATATTGTAAATTACAGTAAGTGTTGTGCTGCTTTAAAATATGAACTTTTTTTGGTCTATCGCGCGCATAAATAAGCTTGGGGAAAAAAAGAAAGAAAACAAATAAATACAATAAAAGCATTTTTTTTTTCTACCAGTCTGAGTTGATTGCTTTTTGTTTTGCAAGTTTGTTTAAAAAAAATGGTAGTATTCTGTTTTGTCAAATTTCTTCGTGTGAGCACCTGTGTGTCTCCAGCTGACGTTCACGCTGCAGGCGGAGAAAACTCGCGGCAGCATCAGATAACGAAGGTGCTGGACCGTGCGTGGTTACGCACAGGTGAGGAGAGTGTGTATCTCACATGTAGTGTAGCGTGAAGAGAGCAGAGCAGCACAGCAGATGAACCAGATAAGAGGATTATTAGTTTATAAAACATCTCACCTGCACAGCTGGACCACCATCATGAAGAGTCCTCTGCAGCCAGCAGGCAGGAGCTCTGTGGGTACTGTGATGGGTCTGCTGTTCCGGCCTCTGCTCTGTCTACTCTTCCCAGGTCCGCTGCGTGAAACCGTTATCACTGGCTTTAATTTGATTTCTTTTTAAGAATTTTTTTTGTTGCCGTTAGAGGCCTTTATTTGACTGTAATGTGACGGGGGTGGGGGTTGATGCAGCAAAGGAACCGAGGATGGAGTGGAACTCGGACCGGCCGTTTCAAGGTCGGTTTCACACGACGTCATATTAGCACCGTTTTAGGTAGAAGTGATGCGATTTATCACAGAAATTGTTTTCAAAAGTCGATTTTTTTTTCCTAAAAATTTCTGAGATTAATCTGAAGATTTTGAAATTCTTTTGAGTACATTTTTAACTTTTGGAGTTCAAAAATGTACTTGATTGTATTTATGTTTTTTAAAAATTTCAGAGTTTTTCAGTGGAAATTTACTCTTTTCTATCTACGATGGCCATGGCCCTAATAGGCCTCTGTATACGCTAACCACTGCAACACCCCAATTAGCTTTAACGTTCTTCAGCCCTGCTGATTAGCTTCAGATTACATGGAGTGTGTCCTATAAGCAGATTTTTATTATTATTATCATTCTTTTAACTTTTCTTTCTGGATTTAGTTCTGAACTGCAGCTAACATACAAACGTTTTGATGTGAAACTTTTCTAGGGTTGCGTTGACAAAACATTGAAAAGTTAAACGGTATGAATATGATGGCAATGCACTCTAATGCATCAGTCACTTGATTTCAGAAACACAAGAATACCTTCCTTCGAAAACAAAGCAATAAATTCACTCTGTTGCTGTTGTATAAGATATTGATGCAAAAGAGTGATGAATGATTTATGTGAAGCCTTTGCTCATGTCTGTGTATAAATACTGTGGCTCTCCATGTGCTGGTTCGTATATGTTTCTTGCCTGCTTGGACTATTTATGCTTACTGTGGCTTCTCTTGTCATCAGCTACAGCAGCGAAGACACCAGATGAATAACACATCACAAAGACTAAGTGGAAATGCTCGTGAGAATGTGAAGAAACTTTCCAGTGAGGTTTCACTCATCTCACCCCAAAGTATTTAAAACGGTTTTATCAACTACACAGAGCCAATGACTTTTTAAAGAACTGTCTGGTTTTGGTTCCTTCGAAGATGACCACAGGTCAAACTGTGGAGAGAAACACTCACATGGAGCCAGATAAACGGAACCTTAACAGTCTCTGAAGTCATTGAGTTTAGTCTCTGTGTGGGTCACTCTGTGGCCGGATCACACACTCACTCTAAAGTAGCACACACAAGGTTTAGTGGGTGAATTTATTGCCAAAATTCTAGAATTCATGGTTCCTTTCTCATCACATTTCTTATACCTGGTTCACACATCAAGATTTTAAATTTAGTTAAATTTGCAAGAAGAACCTATTGAATGCGGAGTCAGCTGTTTCTTTATATTTTAACAGTCTGCTGATGGATTTCATCAACACATTGGAGCAGAACCTCCAATGTGTTGCCTTTTGAACATTCATAATTGGCCCAAAATGAAATTGAGTTTGACACTGATGACTTAAAGGATCTGCTGCTGATATTGTCGCGAAACAACACCTTCATGAATCCACGGATTGGTCATTTTTAGTTACAAAAAGAACCAATAACCGTAAAAAGGTAGTCATAATAATTTGCAGGACCAGTATAGAACCATACTACATCATTCTTGCTCATTTCATTAAAACATGAGCAATTACCACTCATTCTCATCTCTGTTAGCCTCATTTTGTGATTTCACCTTTTGCTCGCTGGCTCACTTCTTCAGCCTCCTTATCTTCTTGACAAGACGCTAATAAAACCGACGCTGAACCCTGTGTGTCAGCAGTTAGAACTGTATGTGTGTGTGTGTGTGTTTTGCAGTACCTCTCAGGACGGGCTATCAGAGAGGTCTGGAACACCTCACTGTGTGTTAACATAGCAAGACAAGCAAAGGCAACAGATGAGACAGTTTATTTTAAATCAAGAGTGCTGGGCTGATAGTTTTCTTTCCTTCTCCTTTTTCTTTTCATTTTTTTCTCTGTTTGTTTTTTTTCTTTGCTGTCCTGCTCATTCCAAGTCTCTTATCAACACCCATCTTCTTACCTCTTAGGTCCTCCTTCCATTCTCTTATCTACCTTCTCTTTTCTTCTTATCTCCTCTCTTCATCCATTTTCTCCTCTAACATAACTTGCCTTCTTTCCTACATCCATACTTCCTCCTTACTTTGCACTTTTATTTCACTTCCTGTCCTATATGCTCTGGTGTGGAGCCCCTTTACTATTCATGTGCTTTCTTATATATATAGTTTTTTTTGTTTGCTTTTTTTTAGCCAAGTTCCTTTCCTTTGTTAATGATTTGTGGATCCTTTCCTTTCTTTCCAGTTAACTCCTCACTTCAAACTTACCATTCTTTCTTTCCTCTGCTTCCATTTTATCGTTTTGGAGCAGAGATGTCCCATTGCTCAGAATTGGTGGAACCAGAAATTCTGCTGTCTAGAAGATGATCCTGAAGGAGAACACCCTGCCTTAAGTTCAAGTTCACTTGAGTTAGGCAGTAGCAGAATAATCAGAACCACATGTTGAAACCAAGTTCTGAATGACTAAAAAATCTGGACAGGTCTAGTTAAAGTTGGACTAAAATCTGATTGAAAAACCAATACTTTGCACCTGACCCACCTTGGAAGGCAGTCTGTGTGTGATGTATAATTTAAACTTACAAAGGAACTGGGCATGCTAACTCTCAACCTTATCAGCTCAGCGTCACATGGGAAACAGTTCAATGTGAACACTGTTTTCTGCCAAGCAGTTTACTATGCAACACCGAGTATGCATACATGATGCTAAAAACGGATTTTTGCACCGACATATTCAGCAGATGTCCGCTTAGATTCCACCTCTAGTTCGTTGAGGCCTTAAGAGTGTCACTCTGTAAGAGGATTCCCCTCTCAAACTTGTAACCTTGGCAACCTGATCTCAAACAATGAAAGAAAAATGGATAGAGGGTTCAAAATGGGACTGAACAATGTTGAATGATGTACATATTTACCTTTAGTGCACATGGATAGAACATGTACATGTACTGTGGTGTTGGATGACTAAAACTGTGTACATATCAAATATGAGTGTGACAGTATTGGAGCCATTTGTGTTCAATTTGCGCTGTGTGGGAAGGGGACCCAGTCTGAGAGGCCTGTCATCGCTAAGAGAGGACCGCTCAGCCCTCCGCAGCAACCCTCCTCTCTATAATGGCTTCCAGTCGCTCATAAAATCACCGAACTGTGGGAAACCAGGACAGGCCAGCGGCCAGAAGAACCTCTGCAGATAGCCCAGCTGCCTGAACTTGCTGGGGCAAACATATGGATATATATGTGTTTGGTTGGGAAGGGATGAGGCTGGTCATAACCTCTTACCAAGGGAACACATCCTCCTAAAGGTGCTGGCTCACTGATTCTAGATATTTACAAGGATCAAATTTACAGATAATATCGTGTAGAATTTTTCTACAGCTATGACAACAACAAAACGTCCTCAAATAGCTGCCAAGAGAAAATTCCCATTTTTTTACAAGATCTTTCTCACGTTCACATGACATATTTTTCTCATTATTACAAGGCACCATTTTCCATCCACAGCCAGCGAGCTCGGGCCAGTACTGAGTCACTGATGATCACTGATACCACACACATGCACGGCGCGATCATGCACGGTCTCCCAAAGAAAATAAAACTGTCTTGTCGTGTGATTGCTCTGGAAATCGGAGTGTCTTATTTGGCAACAAATCAAGATTTTCTTGTTTCATCTCCAGGAAAAGTTCCAATTCAGATTCAGGATCAGATTTACAAATATGCCAGTCACATGAGTTTGAGGTGGAGAAAAAAAAAAAAACTGACGTTAGACTTTCTTGAAAGGTGATTAGTGACTTATATTGGTAAATGGCACAGCTGAAACACGTTTCCATCTAAGACTGAACAATCTGGAGAGTCAAGCATAATACATAATACGGTGCTCGCTAACTGTTTTATACTGCAAAGTTTTTCTGCATTTCAGTGTGCAAGATGTGCATCTCACATCTTATGTGATAGAAAATCACAACGTGGTTTATGATTATAGATTATTCAACTGGAAGGAAAAGTGTACACTCAGCTCCTTCAAACTAGCCAGCAGCAACTAGCAAACACCTGGTGGAACTGAGCATCTACTGAGCTCATTGTAGGAGCTACTTCTCAGAGCAACACTGGTAAAAACGTTAAAGGGTTAATAGAGGAGCCATGTTATGATGACTTCCTGAAGTCAGACTTTCACAAAGAGCAGATTTAAAGAGACAGAGGCCCAACTTCAAGGCATTAGATTACAAAGTTAAAAAAAATTAAGTCCTATTTCATATATATATATATATATGTGGCAACCTGGGGGTGGATTTTCTTTATTAGGAAACCCAAATGTAAGATGTTAAAGTTTAAGATAAGGGAAACCGACAACGCCACCTGGAATAACTCCAGGAAAATAGAATAATAATAAGGACACAGGTACGTTCTACAGGAAATGAGACAAGATTCAGACAATTCTACAAAAAATTTATTAAACTTTAATAGGTTGTTTAATTTAACAATAACCTGAAATCGAATAGTTAAAACAGTGAATGCATTTTTAATAAAGTTGATTATAAAATGTTTAAATGTCAAAGGAAACTGAGGCTTACCAGTGGGGGGAGAGTAGTGAGGAAAGGGGCAACATCCAGTGAAGAAAAGGGATCACCCTGGACACTACAAAGACACGGCAAACACACACACAAAAAAAGGGGTGTTCCACAAAACACACGAGACAAGACACCGCCACCAGGGGTCACCACCGCCACCACAGAAGCCTCAGTCCCTAAAAGAAAGACAAAAAAATGAAACAATACGAGTAAAACAGTGATACAATAGCACTACAAGATTGCTTTTTTTATCCCGTTTGTGGTGCCATCAATACTCCCGGCAGCGGGGGAAAGTTCATACAAATCTTTTAAAACAATTCAACGTAGGCAAAACAGCAGCGAGTGTACGTCCAAATTTGATAGTCAGGGACTCGGCAGGAGGCTAAAAAATAAAGTAGATTATTAATACAACTGCTGATAAAAACTATAACTTACGGTAGCTGCTTACCTGCAAATTACCACACGGCCAGATTAACAGATCCACAAGGTCACCTATGGAGCGCAGCTGTAACAGAACACTACATAAAGGCTTCGTTTACATGAGACGGATGTTACCTAGCCATGCTAGCGCTTACCTTCCCGGCAGCAAACAACCGAACAAATTGGTCCAGGAGGTGGAGGCACAGCAAGGGAGGCTAAACAGATCAGACCAGCTTGCATTAATTGCTATGATAAAAGCTGACAAACAAAGAGACAGCCACGCTTACCCAGCACAGCTCAGCAAACAAACTAAGCAGAATGAGTTGACGTCATGACGCAAGTAGTCATGTGGCAGGTAGACACCTGCTTATATGCAGCAGCCGAAATTGATCTTAAAGTGGCAGCGTACCATTTATGCTGCTACAATCTACCCCCCCAACTTGCGTCGACGCCCCGACGACGACCCCAAAAACACTAGCACCAAGGTCTAAACAGTGCAGAAACAGCATTACAGTGTGGATCAGGAGAGTGTGCAGCCCCATGCACTAATCCCATTGGTCTTGGGAGATGGTGGCCATTGGAGTGCTGACCTGCTGTTGAGCGTGTAGTTCTTCTCATTACCCTTGGAAGGCCCTGATCTTTACTCGAGCTGGCAACACTAGGAGCTTGAGATGCAGATGTTGAAGGAGCTTCATGAGGATATACCTCGGCAGACAAAGGAACCGTGTTGTTTCTGACCAGATGTGGGTTGGCTGGCAAAGAAGGCGGTGACTGGTGGACATTTACCCTCAAAAACAAATCAGGATCAGTTTCATCCTCAGAGGATGAATCAGTCAACAGTGGTTCCCCAATAGGGGATGCTGGAATGTCACTGCAAACAACTGGCTTCAGTAGAGACCGGTGGACCCTTTTAGTTTTGTTCAACTCATCTGCAGGAGCCACAGTGTAAACTGCTCCAGTATCACCCAGTACTTTTAGGACCTTATACACCTTGGAGCGCCACAGATCCTGAATCTTGTGTCTTCCTTGTTGACTGGTGTCTCGAAGTAGGACAAGTTGGCCTTCGTGCAGAGGAGAATCTTGAACATGCTGGTCATTATTTCTCTTTCTCCTATCTGCAGCAATCTTCAGCTTCTCCCTGGCTTCCTCAAAAGCCAGTTGCAAGCGCGTCTGGTGCTCTGCAACCCACTTGTCAACACCGCCAGCACTTGGTTCTGATACATGGCCAAGCAAAAAGTCTAAAGGAAGCCTAGGTTGTTGGCCAAACATCAGGAAGAAGGGACTTTCTCCAGTGCTTTGATGTGGTGTGGTGTTATAACAAAAGATAACTTGTGGCAAATAAGAGGTCCAGGCTCTTTTACTGGTGGTGGGGAGGGTACGCAACAGGTTATGAAGCGTACGATTAAACCTTTCACATTGTCCATTTCCAGCAGGGTGGTACGGTGTGGTCCTGGACTTCTTGATGCCATAGAATTGACAGAGCTGCTGGATGAGGGAACTTTCAAAATTACGCCCCTGGTCTGAGTGAACACGGGCTGGTACACCAAACTTTGAAAACCACTCTGTCACCAGGACATGAGCCACAGTAGAGGCACGTTGATCTCTGGTTGGTATGGCCAGGGTGTACTTGCTAAAAACATCAGTTAAGACGAGCACATTCTCCCGCCCATCTTGAGAAGGCTCCAGGATTGTGAAGTCCATGGCAAGGATCTCATTGGGTCGTGACGCTAACAAATGGCCCATATAGGTCCGTGCAAGAGGTCGAGTATCTTTTGCCACTTGGCATCGCTCACATGACCTGCACCAATCAACGACATCAGAGGACATTTTTGGCCAGTAACATCTTGTTCTCAGCAATGAGAGAGTCCTGTCCACACCTTGATGGCCATGGTCCTGGTGAGCCTGAGTCAGGACCTCCTCCTTCAAGGCTGTGGGCAGCAACAGCTGTAGCATCTCCTCAGCACCATCGGGACGAAAGGTCTTGCGGTGGAGGACACCATCCTTCTCCACCAGGCGATCCCACTGCCTCAGGAATGCCAACAGAGGTGCAGGTAAATTCTTTCGCTCTGTGCGGTCGGGTTGTTTCTTGCGAGCCCAAAAGGTCCAAAGTTCCTGCAAAACTGGGTCAGCATGTTGTAATACTTGCATATCCTTTGTAGTGCGTTCAGGGAGGACTGTGATGGCAGCTTGCGTAACTTCCCGTCTCTCCATCATCAACTGCAGAGATTCAGGCAGACTACTCCCTGGAACAAGAGCACCAACCTGTTCTCTAGTAGATGGATGTTTTCTGGAAAGAGCATCTGCGTTCCTGTTTGTACGCCCTGAGCGATACTGGATCTTGAAATCAAAGGAGGCAAGTTGTGCAGCCCATCGATGTTCAGTGGCACCCAGCTTGGCAGTACCAAGATAACTGAGGGGATTGTTATCAGTGAATACAAGACATTTATGGCCCAACAAGTACTCTCTGAATTTTTCAGTCATGGCCCATTTAAGGGCTAAAAATTCAAGTTTCATGGAGCTGTAGTTATCCATATTACGTTCAGTTGGCCTTAATCCTCGGCTGGCGTAGGCAATGGGACGCACCACCCCGTCCTGTTGTTGGGAGAGGACAGCCCCCAGACCACCATGGCTCGCATCAACCTCTAGGATAAAAGGCAGAGAAAAGTCAGCGTAGGCTAGCACAGGTGAAGTAGTTAGCCTCCTTTTCAATTCCTCAAAGCTCTGTTGGTGTTCTGCAGTCCAGCCCTCAGCGATGTCCTGTCTTAGCCGCTTCTTTGTTTTTGAACTGCTTAAATGTCCCACTAGTTGGTGAAGGGGCGCAGCCAGCTTGGCAAAGCCTGCAACAAACCGCCGATAGTAACTGGCGAACCCAAGGAAGGACCTCAGCTCTGTGGATGTGGTGGGGCGCTGCCAGTTAACCACTGCCTCAATCTTAGATGGATCAGTTGCAACACCTTTGCTAGAAATGACATGGCCTAAGTATTTAACTTCTCGTTGAAGAAAGGAGCACTTTGTCAGCTTTGCCTTGAGACCCTCTTTCTTCAGGCGTCCAAGCACCATCCCCAGGCGCTCCAAATGCTGTTCCACAGTGGAAGAAAACACAACTATGTCATCAAGATACAGCAGCAATGATTGATTCTGCTTATCAGAGAAAATGCGTTGCATAAGCCTCTGAAATGTACTGGGCGCATTACAAAGGCCAAATGGCATTCTATTCCACTCAAATAGACCAAATGGAGTACAGAACGCCGTTTTATGACGATCTGCTTCTGCAACAGGTACCTGGTTGTAACCACTTGCCAAGTCCAAGGTAGAGAACCAGCAAGCACCTGTAAGTGCATCCAAAGACTCCTCAATGCGTGGTAATGGAAAGGCATCTTTGCGGGTTTTGCTATTAAGCTGCCGATAGTCCACACACATCCTCAGGCTCCCATCCTTCTTTTTGACTAGCACAATGGGAGATGCATAGGGGCTGCAGCTCTCTCTGATCACATTAGTACTAAGTAACTGATTGATGTGATCCTTTACTGCTTCATAGTCTGACGGTGGTATACGCCGGTAACGCTGGTTTACAGGGGTCTCATCAATAAGGGGTATGTCATGACTAATTATGGTTGTACACCCCAAATCACGGTCATTTTCTGCAAAAACTGATGAATAATCCCTAAGAAGGGTCCTCACCTGCCCCTGGTGTGTGCAGGGCAGTTGGGAGAGGTCAATGGCCTCAATTTGGTCCTGCACAGTTGGGAGTACAATCTGAGAGGACACCTTAGCTGTATATGAGGGCTCTTCTTTAACACCGGCAGGCAGACTAACAACATTAACATGATGCAGAGTACCTACAACAGTACGTGGGTAAAGCAAGATATCTGTAGAGCCTACATTAACAATTGGTATGTAGGCTGTGCCTCGCACCACACGGATTAGGGCAGGGGAAGCAAGCAAACCTCCTGGCAGACCTGCCTCAGGAGGCTCAAATAGTACAGCCTGTGACAGCTGATCAGAGCATGTAGCAGCCACAAGCTTCATAACCCCACCTGGGACCCTGCATGCTGCACGACCCCGCACCTTTACCTTCCCCACATAGTCTAATGGGCCCTGCAAGCTTGCCTGATGGCACTTTTGCAATGCAGGCCAGATTTCATGAGGAGCCTGGGGGACATTGTCCTGACTGAACAACCCTGCGCCATGCTGCACAAAAAGCTCATGATAGCATTTTTGGATTACATTCATGCCTAAAACACCTGGCGTGGGAGCCACTGTGCCGGGAGGATCTTTTACAATTAAAACCCCGCAGTTTGGAATGTCTTTGCCGCAAAGCTCAACACTAAGCTCTATGTAGCCAAGGTACGGGATATTTAACCCATTTGCTGCCTTAAGCTGCAACCAGTGACAAGGGCGTAAACCATCAGGGCCACCAGACTTGAAATGATCCTTAAAGAAACTTTCTGTAAGGGTTGACACCATAGAACCAGTGTCAATTAGGCAGGGCACCTGAACACCTCCCAAACACACATCTAAATGAGGACACGATGCAACAAGCTTTGGCGTTTCCATACCATTATATGGTGCTGTGACTGAGCCAATAGTGGCCCCACCCGAACTGCGGCTCAACAATTCAGTGGGAACTAGTTTTCCGAGACCGCAGAATTATGAGGCAGGGAACTCGAGGGCTGCTGAGGGCCTCGAGTGTGAAAACGGGAAGGGACACGTACACCATCACATTCCCTAGCATAATGACCTGGCTGTTGGCACCGTCTACAGACTATAGGGACATTACGAGGGGGACGACTCTGTTGGTGAGTTTGACTAAGAGAGGCAATGCTCTGAGTGAGTTGATTTAATTGCTCTTGTTGTCGTGCCAACATATCATGCAGTGACCTCAATTCTGACCCCTGATCCCTTGGACTAATCTGAGAAGTGCCATGGACAGCATATTGAAATCCAAGTGATGGAACTGAAAGACTCCGAGCCCTACTACCGCCTGATGATCCCTCCCGTTCCCACCTAATAGCTTCAGCCCTGACATCAAGTAGTGTAGCTGCAGGTTTCTCCCGTACAAACTGTTTCAATGCACGCCGCAGTGGACCATCTAAAACATGCTCCACAAACTGATCCCTCAACAATACAGCAGCATTAACCATGCTAGTGGGTGCACAAGCTTTAACCTTCTCCATTAATCCCATTAGTGCAAGGGAAAATTCTTGAAGGGTTTCACCCTCCTGCTGCTTTCTAGAAAAGAAAGCCTCTTGCAATGAGACATAGGAATCAGTACAACCATATACCTCTTTTAGCACTCTAATAATGCAAGCTGGATCAGTCCGTTCAGCACTAGGACGGTGTCTAAGTTCCTCTCGTGCCTCACCCTCCAGATGATCATACAAGTAAAAAGCCTGATCAACAGGTGATAAGTGACGTGCCCTCATACAGGCCTCAGCCTCCTCCAACCACTCATTTAACCCTATTCCTGATCTTCCCCGGAACATTGGACATTTCCTGTCACGAGGCACAAACACCAACCTCTCTGACACAGGGGGACCCAAGGCAGGCAAAGCACTCCGAGATGTGCTTGAAGTAGAAGGGGCAGTAGAAGTACCTGGGGCCGAGCGTGACTGTTCCTGTCGTAATCGCTCGTTGTCTGCTTTCAATTGGGCAATCAAGTCCCGCATTTCTTGGATCTCCTCCTCCTCCATGACCTGGATCCTTTGCGATTAGATAGGCTCGCTGCTGTTTTGCCTGTACACACAACACAATTCTCTTCCAACGCAAAAAAAAATAAAAAAATACAACGCCACTACACAAACAGGAAAAAAAACAACAAACAAAAAAAGAGAAACAGCTGAAGAATCAAGTCTCACTTTACACAGCAGATCCTGCCGACAACGCCAATTTGTGGCAACCTGGGGGTGGATTTTCTTTATTAGGAAACCCAAATGTAAGATGTTAAAGTTTAAGATAAGGGAAACCGACAACGCCACCTGGAATAACTCCAGGAAAATAGAATAATAATAAGGACACAGGTACGTTCTACAGGAAATGAGACAAGATTCAGACAATTCTACAAAAAATTTATTAAACTTTAATAGGTTGTTTAATTTAACAATAACCTGAAATCGAATAGTTAAAACAGTGAATGCATTTTTAATAAAGTTGATTATAAAATGTTTAAATGTCAAAGGAAACTGAGGCTTACCAGTGGGGGGAGAGTAGTGAGGAAAGGGGCAACATCCAGTGAAGAAAAGGGATCACCCTGGACACTACAAAGACACGGCAAACACACACACAAAAAAGGGGTGTTCCACAAAACACACGAGACAAGACACCGCCACCAGGGGTCACCACCGCCACCACAGAAGCCTCAGTCCCTAAAAGAAAGACAAAAAAATGAAACAATACGAGTAAAACAGTGATACAATAGCACTACAAGATTGCTTTTTTTATCCCGTTTGTGGTGCCATCAATACTCCCGGCAGCGGGGGAAAGTTCATACAAATCTTTTAAAACAATTCAACGTAGGCAAAACAGCAGCGAGTGTACGTCCAAATTTGATAGTCAGGGACTCGGCAGGAGGCTAAAAAATAAAGTAGATTATTAATACAACTGCTGATAAAAACTATAACTTACGGTAGCTGCTTACCTGCAAATTACCACACGGCCAGATTAACAGATCCACAAGGTCACCTATGGAGCGCAGCTGTAACAGAACACTACATAAAGGCTTCGTTTACATGAGACGGATGTTACCTAGCCATGCTAGCGCTTACCTTCCCGGCAGCAAACAACCGAACAAATTGGTCCAGGAGGTGGAGGCACAGCAAGGGAGGCTAAACAGATCAGACCAGCTTGCATTAATTGCTATGATAAAAGCTGACAAACAAAGAGACAGCCACGCTTACCCAGCACAGCTCAGCAAACAAACTAAGCAGAATGAGTTGACGTCATGACGCAAGTAGTCATGTGGCAGGTAGACACCTGCTTATATGCAGCAGCCGAAATTGATCTTAAAGTGGCAGCGTACCATTTATGCTGCTACATATATATATATATATATATATATATACAGTATATATACAGTATATAGCATTTTTTAACAACTGGAGTTAACATAGTTACTTCAAACTTACTTGCTAGTTACTTGTGCTACAAAATGATACTATGTGCAAGGAAAACACATAATACTGCCCCTTTAATTAAACACAGTTTTAAACTCTTTTACAGGCCTTTTAGCTGATTCTTTGGTTTAGGTGCTTTTCATTCAGCCCAACAGTTTATGTGGAGAACCCACCAGACCTCAGCAAAGCTTGCAATACTGCTTTATAACCTAAACCTCCATCCATAACAAACCCTGCTAAATCCAGGAATTAGCTCAGCGTCGTTCAGACAACTTGACCTGCCATCCTCACCTTGACCTGCAGCCTTTCTGTCTAATCACCAAAAAAAGCTTCGACTTTTACTCTGGTCAAGTATGTGTGAGTTATAAATGATATATTACCATCTAGGTGAGTAGTTATGTATGTAATTAGTCATGCATGATAGGCTCTGTGTGTATAGATTCATGTGGGCACACTTGTGGGTTAAACTATACTTCTACACACCCATTCAATAAATCTAAATATTATTGAAAAGCCTATTTTTTTTAGGAAATTTATCACTAAGTAAAAAAAAAAAAAAGACTAACTACACACAGGTTGTTATGATATGTGTTCGTTGGTGGACCTAAATGCTGCAACCTGGGATGTCGAGTTGCATTGAAGATTTAATTAAAAAAAAAAAAAAAAGATGATCAAAAAACTTACAAAAATCACAGGAGACCAAGAGAGGCAGAGCAGAACACAAACCATGAATCCAAAGAAAACGGACAGCAAGGCACTGACGGGAAAAAAACATGGAGATGATGGGAGGAACCAGCAAACAGAGTGGAGCAGAGGTGTTTACGTACTGGGAGACTGGATGTGGAGCAATGGGACTGGCTGACTGGCTGCAGGTGTGAGGAGAGAGAGAGAAAGTGGCATAGGGGACTGTTAAGAAGCAATAATATTTTTCTGTAACATTTAAATTCTAGAATGTGTATGTGATCCTTTTGTTTGTGAAATGTTTGTTACCTTTTGGGTGTGTCCTTGTAGCGGCCATCTTGGAACCTACCAAAGAGGAGGCCCGCCTCAAACCCAGCTCTTTTATAGAAAGGCCCATGTTTGCCGGACTTTGATTGGCTGGGCAGTTAATTGAGAAGGTGGGGACAACAGTATATAAGAGGACTGTTGGCTGAGCCAAAAGGGGGGGAAGAAAGCTTGAGAAGATGTCATTTTGTCTTGTCTGTGAGCCATGCTGTGCTAAAGGAGGCCTAATAAACCACCTTTGTTTATGCTACAGCCAACTTTGAGGAGTTTTTTTCTTCCACACCACACCTCTCAGTGTAACAGTGGTGTCAGAAGTGGGATGGTTTACGCCTGTGAATGAAGGAAGACGACAGGCTAAATGAGAGGAGTAGGACGTGGAAGAACTCGTGGGACAAAGAAAAGCCCCCTTTCTGAGATGGAAGAAGGACAAAGCGGAGGACCAGCAGAGCCGGATTCATTACCTGAAGGAGCCATGGCTGGTGAAGACATTTTTGAACCGGTTGTGCGGCCTAAGCAGACTACAGTTGGTGCTGTGAGTAAAGAACATTCTGAATCTGACATCTTTGATGAAATAAGAGAATTTATGCGACGTTCTAAACGTACAGAAGCAATACTGTTTGATCAGATTAAACAGTTGCGCAGTAACATGCCAAAACTGCGAAGTGATGTTTATGCTGAACATGAGCTGTCTATCGAGACTGGCATTTCTACAGAAGCAGCTTTCCCAAAGCGAGAGACTAGGACACTGTCTCAGCTGTCTGCAACAGAGGAAGTCCAAGGAGCCTCTGATTACCAAGCTGAACCTCATTCTCCATCTCAGCCCCAGCGGCATATAGCACAAGGAGCTCCAGCACAAAGAGTGGAACCAACCCGTGGAGGTGATCCGAGAATACCTGACTTTAAGGAGGGTGAGGATCCTGAAAGTTTTTTCATACGTTTTGAACGCATTGCTAAAACATGGGGATGGCAACCAGCTGATTGGGCTGCTAGAGTGGTCACATTATTGACTGGAAAAGCCCTTGAGGCATATGCTGGAATGGATGAGGACCAGTCTGACTCTTATGACGCTATTAAAGCTGCTGTGTTGTCTAAGTTTAATGTAACAGAAGAGACCTACAGATTCCGGTTTCGAAGCATCAGTGTTCCAGTGGGAGAGAGTGTACGTGAAACCTATGGTCGGATAAAGGGACTCTACAGGCGATGGATGCGGCCTGACAGTCGGAGTAAAGAAGAGATTGGGGAAACAATCATTTTGGAGCAGTATCTTCGTGTGCTTCAACCAGACGTCCGCACATGGGTGAAGGAGAACAATCCAAAGACTGGAGAAGAAGCGGCAGACCTGGCTGAACGTTACCTGGCTGCTCACAGAGAACCTTTTAAGTCAAGAGAGACTGAGAGACCAAGGTCTATGGAGGTAAAACCTCCAGGTGCAACTAATGCTGACAATTTGGACAAGAGGGGTGGTAAGAAGTATACACAGTCTGGACTAAAGTATGGTCTCATTTGTTACTATTGTCAGCAGCCTGGTCACAAAGCTTCTTTATGTCCATTAAGAAAAAGTAAGTCAGTAGAGTTATGTGTGGTACCTTCCAAAGAACATAATTATGAACTTTCTGATGACGTGATTCCACATAAACATGTAGTTGATGTGGTGATAAATGGCAAAGCTGTAAAAGCTCTTGCAGACACAGGTAGCTCACAAACTCTGGTGAAATCATCTTTGTTGAGTAATGTACTGCCTAACTTTAACAAACCGGTAAACATTACTTGTGTTCATGGATGTCAGAAAGAGTATCCAACTGCTGATGTCACTATTAATGTTAAAGGACATGTTTTTATGTTGACTGTTGGAGTTTTGAATCAGTTAGCATATGATGTTATCCTAGGAGAAGATTTACCAATCCTAGACAGTTTGGTTCAAGAAAACTCGGTGGCTTATTCCTGTGCTGTCACCACACGTTCCATGAAAAAGGGTTTAGAACCTCTGCCAGATGTAGATGATGATCTGTATGAAGTAGGAAATAAAATCAGGAAATCAAAACGACAGCGTAGACAGGAGAAAAATAGGAACAAAAGCAGGTCAAAACACCCTGAACCTGCATTGCCATTAACTCCATGTATTGATTTCCAGTGGAAAATTCCTAATAACTTTAAAGAGAGACAAGAAAACGATCCATCTTTGAAACCTCTCTTTAATAAAGCACATAAAGATGGTGGAAAAGAGAGTGCTGCTGAGTTTAAAAGTTTAGCAGGAGAGCCTTTCATTATAAGGGATAAACTTTTGTATCTAGCAGACATTGATGAACCCAGACTTGTTGTGCCAAAAGAATACCGTTCAGTAATTCTGCATTTGGGTCACACTATACCATGGTCAGGGCACTTAGGACAGGCAAAAACTTATAATCGTGTTGCCCAACGTTTTTATTGGCCAGGATTATATAAAGATGTAGTTGAATACTGCAAAACATGTCATGACTGTCAGTTGGTGGCCCCTACTAAAGTTTCAGACCGTGCCCAGTTGCAGACATTACCTATAATGAGTGTTCCTTACGAGAGAATCGCCATGGATATCATAGGTCCTTTACCTAAGAGCAGTAATGGCTATAAATATGCATTAGTCATCTGTGATTATGCAACCAGATATCCAGATGTTTATCCATTACGTTCTCTGCAGGTTAAACACATTGTTCGGTGTTTAGTGGACCTTTTCTCCAGAGTTGGTATCCCAAAGGAGATTCTGACAGATCAGGGTACCAATTTCATGTCACAAGTGATGAAAACTCTTTATGATCAACTGGGTGTAAAAGGTATTCGTACTACTCCATACCATCCAGAAACTGATGGTTTGGTAGAACGATTTAATGGTACATTAAAGCAAATGTTGAGAAAGTTTATTGATGATGCTGGCAAAAACTGGGATAAATGGTTGCCTTTCCTTTTGTTTGCTTACAGAGAAGTACCACAAGCCTCAACTGGTTTTTCTCCTTTTGAGTTGCTTTATGGAAGACAGGTTAGAGGCCCTTTGGATATGCTGAAGGAGAACTGGGTGGCTGGAGTGGCATCAGGGTCCAGTGAAGCGGCTTCACCAACAAACATCATCTCCTACATACTTCAGATGAGAGACAACCTGGAAAAGTACAGAGAACAAGTTAAAGATCATATGGAGAAGGCTCAACATAAGCAAAAGGTATGGTACGACAGACGTGCCCGTGAAAGAGAGCTGAAGACGGGCCAGAAAGTCTTAGTACTCTTGCCCAGTGGGCCAAGTAAGTTGCTTGCTAAATGGCAAGGACCCTACACTGTGGTTAGAAGAGCAGGACCAGTGACTTATGAAATTATCTGTCCAGAAAAACAAAAGTCAAAGCAACTGCTTCATGTAAATCTATTAAAGGAGTATCATGAAAGAAATGTTCCAGAAATGGATGTGAAGCAGATCCTGATGGTACAAGATGTTCAGCCAGAAGATAGTGCTGTGTTGAAAGATGGGGAAGCTGAAATGAGTCCATGCAGAGAATTGACCAAATCTGAAAAGGCTCCTAAGCATCTGACTCCTGATCAGTGGCAACAGCTGGGTGAGATTAAACAGTCTTTTCCATCCCTGTTTGCAGATGTACCTGGGCGGACTGAAATTATAACACACAAAATAACTTTGAAAGATACAACACCTGTTCGTCTTAAGCCTTACCGGATTCCAGAAAGAATGATGGATCCACTGAAAAAAGAGGTCCAGATGATGCTGGAAATGGGAGTTATAGAGCCATCAAGAAGTGAGTGGTCAAATCCCATTGTGTTGGTTCCTAAAAAAGACTCAAATCAACTACGTTTTTGTTCTGACTTAAGAAAGTTAAACAGCATTTCCTGTTTTGATTCTTATCCCATGCCACGCATTGACGAGCTACTGGAAAGACTGGGGAAAGCCAAATACATCACAACATTAGATTTATGTAAGGGTTACTGGCAAGTGCCTTTAGATCCATCCTGTAAGGAATACACAGCCTTTCAGATTCCAGGAATGGGTTTATTTCATTACACGGTTCTACCATTTGGTCTTCATGGAGCACCAGCTACCTTTCAAAGGTTGATGGACATTATTCTTAGTGACTGTTCCACGTTTGCTGCCGCCTACCTGGATGATGTTGTGATCTACAGTGAAACTTGGGAGAATCATCTACAACATCTAAAGGTGGTAATGGCAAGGATCCAGAATGCTGGTCTCACTCTGAATGTGAACAAGTGTGCATGGGCACAAGAAGAAGTAAAATATCTGGGCTACCTTGTTGGCCATGGACAGATAAAGCCACAACTTGAAAAAATAAGAGCCATTCAAACAATTCCCAGACCTCAAACAAAGAAGCAAGTGAGATCATTTTTGGGCTTAGTTGGGTGGTATAGAAGATTTATACCCCATTTTTCAACTTTGGCAGCCCCTCTGACTGAGTTGACAAAAAAGTCTACTTCTAAAATTATGTGGAAGGAGGACTGTGAACATGCATTTCAATCTTTAAAGAAACTGATTTGTCAAGCTCCTGTTTTACAGAGTCCTAACTTTTCCAAGCCGTTTATTGTTCAAGTGGACGCTTCAAATGTTGGTCTTGGAGCAGTGCTAGCTCAGGGAGAAGCTGGTGAAGAGAAACCTGTCCTTTTCTTAAGTAAAAAGCTTTTTGACCGGGAGAAAAAAGTACTCCACAGTAGAAAAGGAAGGACTTGCAATAAAGTGGGCTTTGGACTCTTTAAAATATTATCTCCTAGGAAGGGAGTTTACTCTGCAAACTGATCACAGACCTCTGAAGTGGATGCATTCCAAGCAGCATCAGAATGCCCGTATATTACGTTGGTGCCTCGCCCTTCAGCCATACCAGTTCACCATACAGCATTGTCCAGGTAAGAAAAATCTTATTGCTGACTACCTTTCTCGTTTACCTGAGTTTTGTAAACCAGAGGGGGAAGAAGTGAGTAAATGTTAAGAAGCAATAATATTTTTCTGTAACATTTAAATTCTAGAATGTGTATGTGATCCTTTTGTTTGTGAAATGTTTGTTACCTTTTGGGTGTGTCCTTGTAGCGGCCATCTTGGAACCTACCAAAGAGGAGGCCCGCCTCAAACCCAGCTCTTTTATAGAAAGGCCCATGTTTGCCGGACTTTGATTGGCTGGGCAGTTAATTGAGAAGGTGGGGACAACAGTATATAAGAGGACTGTTGGCTGAGCCAAAAGGGGGGGAAGAAAGCTTGAGAAGATGTCATTTTGTCTTGTCTGTGAGCCATGCTGTGCTAAAGGAGGCCTAATAAACCACCTTTGTTTATGCTACAGCCAACTTTGAGGAGTTTTTTCTTCCACACCACACCTCTCAGTGTAACAGGGACCAGGACCAGGAAATAAATCTAATACTAAAGGATGAGTTATTTCGTCGCTGTATATATGGAACATAATTAAACAAGAGCTACAAAGAATAACTAGACACAGGAAATAAGAAATAAACATAATAAACTCGAATTACTAAGAAGGAACAGAACTAAAGTAAAACAAAAACAAGACTGATCCAATCGAAGAGACTAAGGAACACAGAACAGTGAAACTAGAACCAAACCCCCAAACAATCCAGGACCTGAAAGCCTTTATTTTTGTTATTTCTGATTTCCCACTTACAGCAATAAAAACACATTAAACATATTGTAAGAGACCAATACAAAAATATCTATATATTTAAAAACAGAAAGGTGGTCACAATAAAAACTATGTTTTTCTAACTCTTGAAGATTAATTTTCAAAAAATACTTTGAATCTGACAAATGAGGGTCATCAGGGCGTTTAATTTATTGAATATGACTTTATATGGTCTTCAATGGGCTAAGCATACTGAAAATGTTGCACACTTTTCCTATTCTGTACATCTCTATAGTATACAGTGTTGTACATTCATCTGTCAGTGTAATTAGATTTGTGTCAGTATGACCTTTGGAGTTTTTGATAAGATAAATGATATTGTATTGTTCAGTAGGGAACATTATAGGCGTGACACAAACCAATGGACTATCCTAACTGTCTGGCCTCAAACTTGGAGCATTAATCCTTATAGGGTTTTACTATGTGTGTTTATTGCTCTTTGTTTTCATGTTTTGTCACTAATTACAGAAGTCTTTCCCTGCTACATTTCAGTGCTTTGGGTCATCCATTCTCCACCCAACATGACCCAATCTACAGAAAAAGTTTGGAAATAATTTATGGCCTCAGTTTTTTAACTTTCAAAAAGCTGGAATGTGATTAGGATTCTGCACACTTTTAAGAGCAGCTGTCCTCATGTGTGCTTGTTGAATATTCACATTTTTATCATGCGATTACATTTGTGTGGGTGGAAACTCTCAGATCTATTTTCAGCTGCAGTGTTTTCCCGCCTGCAGCTTAACAGACCTGAACGCATCACGAGAAGGACAGATTTGTTACAGCAACGTCTTTTTGCTGAGTGATGAGATTCTCAAAGAATGCTCATGCACACACACACACACACACACACACACACACACACACCCACGCCCGCACGCACACAGAAAACTTTATAACAAATGTCTCATAGCTTTCTATTTATCTGTCCTCCATTGGCCTTTTTTGTCCCATTACATCCACTCCACACACACGCACGCACGCACGCACAACTAGAAATGTCCTGCTGGCTAACACCATGGTGATGTTATTTGACAAAGTTCTGATCAGTGTCTGCCACACGCAAGAGTGAGGGGTCCAAATCAAGTAATGTATCAAACATGTGTCTTTAACACAAAGCACAGCGGAGAACATGACACCAAACACACACCCACACCCACGCAGAAACACACACACATCCCAGTCCTCAGCATAGATTAAATCAATCACTTCTTTGGCAGTCGTTCCGTTTGACATGCTCTCTCCCACCATAAAACCGTATGTGTGGCAGACCACAAATTCTCCTGGCTGAAAACGTGGGGAATGTGACGATATATTCCAGCGAAACGCAGTCCGGTCCGAACTGCAGGAACCAGCCAACAACATTACTTTACCCTTTTATAGTAAACAGTACCAGGTCTAAAAAGGTACAGTTTAGACCTGTCTAGATCCTCTGGTCTAAACACTAACACCTTCCAGCAGTCTTTCTAGTTGTTTTTTTGTGTCAAATTTGCAGAGTAATTTTACCCGACACAAGTTTGAAATCCATTCAGTCACATTAACACATAGAGACGTTCTCTACCAATTTTTTTATCCTTTTTTATCAAACCAAGTCGAAAGAAACTCACTGCTAAACTGTGAGATTACACAACACTTCTTGTCACACATTAGCATGGGCGTTTCTACACAAGGGCCAACAGGGGCATGTATCCCTATTGAACTTACTGGCAGCTAGACTGGCTCTGTTTTAGTAGTTCTTAATGTATAAAGATCTAAACTGTCAGTGGCAGAAACTTTTCTATCACTGGCAAAGTTTAAAAACTGGGGAAGAGGCGAAAATGACAAAGAAACCAGAGGAGCTAATCACAGGTGAGTGGAGGCAGCTGGGAACGGGAGCAGGCCGAGGTAAATGAGGAAATGAGAAATTGAGAAGAACTGCAGGCTGAGGGAAGGAAATAAAAACAAAGAAATTATTCCAGACGTTTGCTCGTGTGCAATCTTTGGCTAAAGACAGTTTATAGAAAAAGAACAAAATGGTGGGCAAAAAAATCCGATTTGGCTTACATTCACCTGCTGCTAGTTTGGGACAGCTCATCTTGCGTCACACACACACAAAAAAATTAAAATAAGGAAGAAAAAAAACGTACAAACACAACAGTTATCTTTCTTTGGATTAAAGAAATTTTCACCAGTTCCAGATACCAGTTTTCACCCCAAACCTTCAGGCATCTGCTACAACGCTGAGGACGAAGAGGGATTTTATATTTCAGTGAGTCCAAGGATAAGATCAAATCAAAAGAATGGCTTCTTCAAGAAACAAAAAAGGACATTTTTGGAATGGCCTAGCCAAAGTCCCAAACTAATTCAGACCCAAAATCTCCAGAGATCACCTGTGAGGTTCGCCATTGGAGCAACATGACTGAAATAAAGCGATTTTAACAAGACCTGACAGGTGGTGGAATCCCTGGAGAAGCTGCACTCACATACCTACTGATTCACTTCAAATCGGACTTCTCTCTTTCTTGTTCTCCATCTCTTTCATGGCGATTCACATTGTCAAGGTGTGGGTGTGTGTGTTGAAAGGGGGAAAATATTTACGAGGACCATTTCAAATTATTTGTCTGAAGTTGCACGCCGACCTTTTTGCCATCTCTGCTAAGTAGAAAGCAGGTTCCAGTTCATACTACTGGGCAGGAGATCAGGTCTCCATGTCTAAGCTACGGCAGCCACTACAAACATTAGGCCAGTGAAATATGATTTCAGTGTGTGTCTTTGCAATATTCACCTGATGCAGAATTTTAAAGTCTTCTCTGTTCTCATATCGAAGTATCAATGAGTGCTTGCAAAAGTATTCATACCAATTGAAATTATTACTGCCAAAAATGTACATTTTTTATTTAGATTTTATGAGATAGAGCAGCACAAAGCAGTTAAAAACAGTAATATGGAAGCAAAATAATACATTGTTTTCAAAGAATTTTAAAAATGATAATCTGGAAAATGTGGTTTGTATTTGACTTTAGCCTCCTATGTGCTGCCATTTGCCTTCATAAGCTACCAAATTAGTAAAAAAACCCAAAAAACTTTACATTTATTATCTGACAATTCTTGTGCCTTTTCTATAAAAACCAATATTCAAATGACAAAAACATCCAGACTAAGTAAAACAGTTAAACAGATGTTGTGCTGCAGATGTGCTTAGCACTCATTCAGTGCTTTAGCAGTGAGCAGAGAAAATATATATTTTTTATATTACAAACGATAAGATACAAATACCTTTCAAAGCATTGTTTTAATCTCTTGCTATACAGCTTCTAAAACATTCAAGCCTGCTGTAAACTAGCCTCATTATTGCTCAAGTTCAAACCTGAGGCAGAACTAGGCCTCCATATGCTAGCTGTCTGTTTTTTGACAAAAAGTTTATCTCAACCACAGAAATAATTCAGTCCGTGTTGATCACGCATCCAAATAAGTAATTAATATAAACACCAGCGTTGTTCAGCTTGGCACTTCTCTGCCTGGATGGTTGTTTGCCGACAGGTAAGATTAATGGCTTCAAACTGCCACACTACACACGTCATGGATCAACGTTAGTGGTTGGGTAAAATTTCAAACTTCAACAGATTCCACACCTCCAAGAAGTGGAGACTCTTAATAGCTGTGAGACCCTCTGAATGAAGTGAAGCGTAGAACACCGGGCTGGTTTTTACCAGGCCCGTGATATTTTTGCAATTAATATCTTCAAAATCATACGTATTCAATAATTCCCCCAGTATTTGGTAGTGATGCCTTTGAACTGTATGACTTGGGTCAAACTTTTTTGGGATTCCCTCCACAAGCTTCTTCACAATAGTTTGCTGGAGTTCTGGTCCGCTCCTCCCCTGGTGGAACTGGGCCAGGTTTGTAGGCTACCTCACTAGCACGCGTCTTTTCAGATCTGCACACAACTCTTCTCATACACTGACTTTGTCTTCCTTAGGTCACATTGCTATCCATCTCCTGTTTGCAGCGTTGTTCCTCCGCCCTCTCTCGCTTCACACTATCAGTAACTGGTCGGCACGAAGACAGGAATGCCTTCACAGTATGTGCGTCATTTTCCAGTTCTTCTGGCGATTCACATTTTTCATCAAATGTAAATTCCACTTAAGGCAAAATGCTAAAACCTGTAAGGAACACAGTTTAAACAGTGAGCAATGTTCTACTTCCAATTGTTAGAAATTAAATTTATGTATTGTCCAACTTCCAGTTTTCTCCTTCAGGCATACGCCAGCGGTAACTGATAACAGCCTTAAAAGGTCTTTTCAGCTGTAAGGGAGTAAGGTCATATGTAATCTGAAGATGGGGAAAATTTGAAGTCTTTCCAGAAGAAATGAAAGTTTTGAGAAAAGTTGTTAATGTATTGAGGGTAGAAGAGGGCACACTCTGAGAGAAAACAGTTTTACGTCCATGCTTTTATCTCCACATGAGGCCAGTGATACAAATCAAATACTTCAGGTGTGGCTTCCTGCTACAGAAAAAATTAAGTTAATATAGACTTGAGACTGAAAGAAAGAAGCACCATCCCATTTGATGACATCTTCATTTGACTTAACCCAGATACATAATCACCCCTGTACATGCTAGCATCTTAGCACCTCAAAGTGAGGTAAATGAAGTATGTACATTCTTGAGACAGCGGGGAGGTTCTAACAGACGCAGGTCTATTCAGCAGAAGCATAAATTGCACCACATACAGACATGACTTCACTGCAGGAAAATGGATGGTGGTAAACCGATGACTGCTTTATTCTTTGGTTAGTCAGCAATAGGACTTTCACTGGGAAAGAAAATAACCTGTTGACATACTTAAAGAAACAGATTTAAATGTAGAATTGAGAAAAAAGTGAGGACCAGGAAGAGGTCTTCACTGTCCATAAATGACCTCCCTTTGTTGGTAGCATTGTGAAAGTGGTGCTCTATATGTATCACGTACAAAACACACACATCGATACATAAATATGTTGTATTTTGCAATGTCACACTGTACAGTGTTGCGTATAAATAATTCTGTGTTTTCCTCTATCTCCTTTAGCTAGTTGCAAAGCTAAGGCTAAAGGAAATGACCCAATAGGGAACGCCCTTTTTAGGGCGTATCAGACAGAGGTTAACAAAGGGAAATACACACTGTTGCTTGATGCCATTGTGTCCTGCTAGCTCCTAAAGGTAGCATGAGAAATGGACCAGCTGTATCTTAGTCTTAATAAATGGAATTCATGAATTCAACTCACTGACTCTTCTTCAACCTGCTGCATCAAGAACCTAATGGAGAAAGCATAATTCTCCACAACAGCCTTGTGGTTTTCAAGATTTTTTCAGTGGCAATAAATCAGTAAGTTTAGATGAGGAGCACGTCGGTCAACAGTAAAGTTTTTTGTCGGACAATATTAAATTACACTTATAACGTCTGACGTGTTTTCACAAACACTCAAATAGCACTTTGCACCAATCTGATGATTGAATAACATAAATAATACCAAAACAGTACATATTCTTGAGCTCATGTCTTTTTATTCAAAAATTTATCAGCAAAAATGTTTTTTTGAATTTTGTCGATGTATGATTTCAAATTAAAATTATTAATTGAAATTAATGAATTGCAGACCCTACAATTAACTTGATAAAAAAAACATAATCAAGTCCCACCACTAATAATAATAATTTATAAATTTGTGGTTGTTGGAATTGGAGGATTTGCCAAATTTGACCTCTGTGGACTAACGTCATCCTTCCCTCCTGTGTGGACAAATTAGTTGCATGCAAAACTAACAACCGATTTTGATTTAATTTTAAGGTTCTTGAAGAACGTGTCACTACAACAAATTTTGCTGAATGATAAATTGCCCCAATTGCTATAGAAATAAACAATAATATTGTAATTTTAAGACCATTTTTGAGCAGTATATCAGTAATGGCATAATAATGCTAGTTCGCCCTTTCAAAGACCAGTAAAATTTGAATTCTAGTGGTTTGACTTTCTTTCTCTGAAATCAATTAACGCTGTGTGCTTGGAAGTTTTGCTAGGAAATTCACACTTCTTTCGTCTTCAGATTTTTCACCAGACATTCAACAGTGCATTCCTCCATTCATTCGTCCTTCAGTTATAGAAAGCTCCAGCACTGTAAGACAATCCATGGACTTTCTACCATGAGAAGAACTGTTCTTGCCTATTGGTAAGTCTTTCTGAAGCGCTCTGCAAGTTCTCCTTGGTTCCTGGACGACTCTTGTAAATATTCTTTTGACTCCTCTGTCAGGAGTTTTATGAGGTGCATCTGGCCTTGGTTGGTTAATGACTCTTTCCCACTTTTAGATTACAGCTCTAATGGCACTCATTGAAAGACTTTCTTGTAAAGGTTCCTTTGCTCTTACCAGTCATTCCACTATGTGCTTTAAGACTTTGGTAATGAGATCCATTTTCATAACCTATCAGTTCATATTAAACCACCTGATGGTAATTTGTACCTAGCAGCAGGAATGCTTTCTAAAAACTGAAAGTTTCTATTCTGAAGTAAACGTTTGGATCAGACTGTTGTGCCACAACATAAAAGGTTGTATGTTATTTTGCCTTCCAGATCTTTTAGTTTTTTAAAAACTATCCTGATGAAGTCACATTACTTAAAGGGGAAGTATTATGTGTGTTTTGGACATTTTGGACACTAAAAGAATGCACAGACATTTCTAATTCTTCTCAAACAGCAGCTCCTCCCTGACCTGACGCTCTCACAGACGGCCCAGTCCTCATGCAGAACTTTAAGTTCTGTTGTTAGTGTCAGAATCTGTGTTTTTCTATGTATTTATTTTGAGTTTCCGTTTCTTCTGAGTTTCCATGTTGTCCTGTCTCCCCTTGATTGTTCCCAGGTGTGTCTCGTTCCCTTATTACCTCCTGTGTATTTAATGTCACTTGTGTCTCTGTGTCTTCGTCGGGTCCTTGTTGTTACTTGCCGCCCTTGGCGTTTGTCGTTCTGTTCCTGTGTGCCCAGTCTGTTTTTCGTCCCTCGTTTACTGGTTGCTACCGGCGTCGAGGCCTGCTTCAGCTCGGCCGTGCTGTCTGGCTTTGGGACTGTTTTGGACTGTGTTTATTTCAGGATTTACTTTATTAAAACACAATTTCTCATCATACCCTGAGCCTGCTGCGTTTTCCTCACCGCCGATCACCACCACCTCATGACAGTTAGCATCGACTGTTCTAACGCAAAATAAGCATTACAGTATTTTCGATTGGAATCCCAGATGCTATTGAACTATACATTGAAATACAGTATATGCTATATTTGAACAGAGGGGAAAAGTTAATAGAAAATGAACAAAGAGTAGCATAACTTGGACTTCTTAAAGCAAATTAGTACATTTAGTTCATTTTACGATTTAAAGTCATTTCTAGTCCCAGAAACTTAACCTTAAGGTGTTTCAGTCTCATTCAATGAGGCTCTCTCTGCAGGTTTTTTTTTTTTCCCTGTGGCGATACGCTGAGAGCTCTGATGGATGGGTGGTGTGAATGAATGACTGTCTCTATTTATTGAGGGTGGGGGACACAGATGCTGTGTTGTAAGGACAGAACTCAGTCATGACCCTGTGACCCTGTATCTCATGCACCCATACAGACGGAGCTTCAGGTGGCTCCATAATGAGGCCGTCTCAGTCACAGCAGCCTCTTTCACCTGACCACCAAACACACTGATGCAGACACAAATAGGTGCAGATCAGTCATCACGTCTCCGCTCGCTGGAATGAGTCAGAGTGACTTTGATAAGTCAATTACGACAAGCTGCAGCGGCCCGCTGGTGGAGAACAGGCTCATTTCTCAGTGTAAAGCCACACACCCAAAAAACCACAACATTTAGAGTTCAGTTTTTTCCTGCTGTCAGTATGTGTACACACATTCAGGAAGAATGGATAAACTGGTTCTATGGACAAGGACTGGGCCACTGCAAAAAAAAAAATAGAATTCTGATTTTAATCTCAGAATATTAAAGTCTGAATTCTGAGAATAAAGTCAGACAAACGCTACAATTAGGTGTAGGGCCACTAAAAAAATCTGGCTTTTGATGTCAGAATTCTGACTGTTGATCTCATAAGATTAAAGTCTGAATTCTGAGATTAAAGTCCAAATTTTTATTTTCCGTGGCTCAGAATTACTGTAAGTTTTAAGGTCAGAATTATGACTTTAATCTGAGAATTGACTTTTTCCCTCAGGTTTCTAACTTCAATCTTCTGAGATCAAAAGTCAGCTTTTCTTCTCAGTGGCCCTAAACCTAATTCTGACTTGTAGTCTGACTTTAGTCTTCTGAGATCAAGATTCAGAATTCTGAGTTTAAAGCCAGATTACATTTTTTTCCATGCCCCTAATCCTCATTTGTATGAATCCCATCTACTTTCATATACTGCATATTAAAAGGTAATGCACATCAGGAAAACACAGTCCAATAGGGAATACAGAGAATTTCTTTTTACTGAATTCTCTTGCAAAAATTATGTAATTACTAGGGCTGGGATGTTAATTTGTTAATTTAAATTAATTAATGACCTATATTTAAAATGTATAACATGTTTACCCAATCAATCTTTTTTTTTCATACAAAGCCAGAACCTTTGTCATTCTGAGCTTCTTTGCAATGTTTTAAAAGTCTTTGAAGTCTTTAAAATTCTAAACTAAACTTCCGAAACTTTCCTCTTCTTAAGAAGCCAAACTCATCCCATCTCGATGCAGTGTGTGACAATGTGAGGAGTTTTGATAGACTTGCACCGGCCTGCTCTCCACTACACTTCAGAAAGTTGTTGTGCAACATTTTGCTGCCAAGTTGTTGGCAATGCAATCAAACAAACAAGGAATTGGCATCCGCACTGCAAAGCTTCCAGTCATGATCGGCATTGCTCACTGGCTAGACAGGACCTCATTGTATGAGTGCAAAGTACTCAGCCTGATGCACTTTACAGAAAACAGTTTAAAAACTTTTAGCACTGCTTTAGTTAGCGTCCCTGGAAAATGGAGCTCTCTTTCATTCCCACTCACACTCAAAAGTCTGGATTTATGAGTCCACTCTGCACAGATATGAATTGTGCTGATACTCATAATAGTTTATAAACAGGCCACTGCATATAAAAGCATAAGGCCCATGATGTCACTCACTTGTCTGCTCGTGGAACACAAACTGTGGGTCTTGACTCAGAAAGTTTTCTTATTTTTTTTATCTGCATTACTTAAAGCTTGGGTGTGACTTCTAAAAAAATGTTTTGTTTTTTTTTTTTACATATTTGAGAATAAAGTCAAATATTTATCTGACGTGAATAAAAGATAACATCGGATAAATGTGTGCTAATGCTACATCGTTTTTCTTTTGGTCCAAAGATAATAACTTCAGTTTTGTTTTTGTTAAGCTAAAAAAAAGATATGGCACCTCCACACATTTGATCCAACCATCTCTATCTGGTGACAGTAGAACCTGAGACTGACAATGAGATGTGAAAAAAACGAGATAACGACAGGAACACAGCTCAGTCAGAAACAACCAATCACAGCCTGGAGGAAGGTCTTAGCGCTGTTAATCAAACTTATGTACACACTGCTCACAGCTGCTTTTTGCTACGCTAGTTAGCTTCTTCCTGACAGCTAAGTAGCTAAGGCTAGTTAGGATTCATAACAGATTTACGTCGGATAAACGGTTTTCCTGTAACGGTTAGTTGGTTTTCTGCCATTAGGAAATTGAGCAGCACATACACAAGATTGACTCTCTCTATATATGTTGTGCAAATCAGTGTTGGACAGACTGAAGGCCCCCTCTATAGACGCGCCTTTATAAGGTCTTCCTCATGAATGAAGCACTCATCTAAAGTCTAGATAATGTGTGTAGGGGTGTATGTGTGTGTGTCCTCTTTGAGAGGATTTTCCACTGAATTCATTTCCTGTGCAAAACCAGAAATGTTGCCTTCATATCAAAATGGTCTGTATCTGGTATACCTGATATGAAGCTTGACATGTGATAACCGCAAAATTTCCATAAAGCTTCAAGAATTCCAACAAAAACACAACGCACACACACAAAGACATGTGCACACTGGCAAACAAACAGCCTTGGTCAACCGTGGTATGCTGAGGTATTTACGCTAAACGGTGGGAATGGGATTCCATCACACCGCCCCTCGTGTTTAGCAAAACATTCCACCTAGACCGTCAGACTCCATCCCTTCAGCTCCATGACGGAAAAATTCATGTTCTTCACTTGGGTGAACTCAGTGTAACATGTTCAAATACAAGGCCATTTTAGACCCAAAGTATGTCTAATTGACTTGATTTTATTTTATGTGTTTTTAAAAAGAGGGCAACTTTTTTAAAAGTGAGTAAAAGTCTTTAACAGTGTTGCCTCATTGCAAGAAAGCCCTGCAAATGGCCGGGACCTTTTTCTCTTTCATTCTGTTTCCTCCCAAAGGACTCAATGTTAGAAGTTTCTAATTTGTCTAAGATTATCCATCCATCAATAATTTTATTGTCTCTTGAGTTGGACCTGTGACCGGGGACATGTTCAGACTGCAGCCTGCCATGTCCCCATTGACTTCCACTCCCCACCCACAGGATTAAGCAAAAATGCTGCACTCATAAATATAATGCAGTTTGTAAAGTCACACAGTAGGAAATACACAGCAGTATTTTATTATTTATCCTGTCATAGGGAAAAAAAATGGTTGTCATTTCTCAAAGTTATATTTTCACCATGTTATTCATACATTTATGTATGTCAGAGTTCCAAACTAAATATTTAATTCAGAATTAGAATATATAATTAGTTTAATTTCCAAACTAAACATTTAGTTTCGAACTAAATGCTCAGTTAAATGTTTAGTGAAATCTGAGCTACATATTTAGTTGACAAACTAAATGTATACTTTACAAATATTTAGCTCCAAATTAAATATTTAGCTGCACTAAATATTTACTTTCCAAACTGAATATTAAGCTTGGACATAAATATTTAGTTTGCTGACTAAATAATTAGATTACTAGCTAAATATTTAGCTTGCTAATCGGTTCATGTTTGACTCACTATTAAGTCACTTTAGAGTGGCAATGGTGCTCAGAGTTTTTAGGACTTCATGTTTGCTTGTTTGTAAAAAGATTTTTTTAGATGAAAATGACTCGATATATTGTTTGCATAAAAAGTTTGTACTTTTCTTTTAGGGTAAACGTCCATCAGTTTTACAGATCAAGAAACTGACGTTTTTATCAAATTTTCTTTGTCAAAATTGACATAGAATCTGATTTGCTTTAGGTCTGGACTCCTGGTCATCGACAGCTAGCTTGATTTAGCTGCTCCAATACACCTCAGTGTCATCAATGCTACAGGAGGCTGGTAATGACCACTTCATGTCATTCACTAAAGCAGAAAAACATTAAAAACATGCACCGCTCTGGATATCCCTCACCTGTCTGGAAACATTCCTTTGTAGTTCTGCGTGGATGTTGTGGGTCGTATTGTTGAACAAACCCACGTTTCACTAACCTACAGGACAATGTGTGCCGCAAAACAGGGATGATTCGGAAAAGCCCATAAAACCAAATATCTATCAGTGTTTCCATTCGTCAGAAAGCAGATCTTCCAGGAGTTCCAGGGTGACATCATGTTGTTTGTCTTAGTGAGGCACAAGAGAGCCAGACTCAGACTGCACACACACATCAATAAATCACCTCTCAGACTTACTTTGTTCTATTAAGAGCTTCTCTATTTATAAGTTGGAGACAAGAAGTGCTCTAAGTAACAAACACAAAACACTCCATGCATAATGTAATGAGGGTTGAGATGATAAATTGAGGGTATAAATCAAAGTTCCTGTGTTCCCTAGAGTGAACGCACAAATATTTGTTATCTTTTTCCATATTGTGCCTCCAGGTTTATTTTCCTAATGGGAACTTGACTGACGTTTAGTGTTTTGGATATGAAGCTTTTACAATCTAAACACTCAGTCATGGATTCAAAGGTGGTGCACCTTCAAAAATTTAGCGTAAAACTCAGTTCTTTCATGATGACTATATTGAGGACCTCAAGAGAAAATATTGTTTTAAATATTATATTTTACTGGATCTGGTAAAATAAAATTCCTTTAAATGTAGGGTTAGAATCATAGAATCGTGTTTCGATGGGTTTTGAAGAGAAGTTATACAAGCCTTAGCTGCAGTAAACCAATGAACAAAAGCTTGCAAATTAGCATTTGCATCAACAACCATAAAAATAAGCAATGTCATGTGAAACTTTTGCGCTCAGAGAAACTTGAAGTTTGCGTCTTGTGACGGAAAA